>NW_027663523.1:0-400167 GCF_964034855.1 Anser brachyrhynchus | reverse complement strand
CAGCACTGCATCCCCAGTGGTGCCAGTGCACTCTCTGGACTCACTGAAGTGCATCCCCAGTGGTGCCAGTGCACTCTCTGGACTCACTGCACTGCATCCCCAGTGCTGCCAGTGCACTCTCTGGACTCACTGCACTGCATCCCTAGTGGTGCCACTGCACTCTCTGGACTCACTGCACTGCTTCCCCAGTGGTGCCAGTGCACTCTCTGGACTCACTGCACTGCATCCCCAGTGGTGCCAGTGCACTCACTGGACTCACTGCACTGCATCCCCAGTGGTGCCAGTGCACTCTCTGGACTCACTGCACTGCATCCCCAGTGGTGCCAGTGCACTCTCTGGACTCACTGCACTGCATCCCCAGTGGTTCCAGCGCACTCTCTGGACTCACTGCACTGCATCCCCAGTGGTGCTAGTGCACTCTGTGGACTCACTGCAGTGCATCCCCAGTGGTGCCAGTGCACTCTCTGGACTCACTGAAGTGCATTCTCAGTGGTGCCAGTGCACTCTCTGGACTCACTTCAGTGCATCCCCAGTGGTGCCAGTACACTCTCTGGACTCACTGCAGTGCATCCCCAGTGGTGCCAGTGCACTCTCTGGACTCACTGCAGTGCATCCCCAGTGGAGCCAGTGCACTCTCTGGACTCACTGCAGTGCATCCGCAGTGGTGCCATTGCACTCTCTGGACTCACTGTACTGCATCTCCAGTGGTGCCAGTGCACTCTCTGGACTCACTGCACTGCATCCCCAGTGCTGCCAGTGCACTCTCTTGAGTCACTGCACTGCATCCCCTGTGGTGCAAGAGCACTCTCTGGACTCACAGCAGTGCATCACCAGTGGTGCCAGTGCACTCTCTGGACTCACTGCACTGCATCACCAGTGGTGCCAGTGCACTCTCTGGACTCACTGCACTGCATCCCCAGTGGTGCTAGTGCACTGTGTGGACTCACAGTACTGCATCCCCAGTGGTGCCAGTGCAATCTCTGGACTCACTGCACTGCATCCCCAGTGGTGCCAGTGCACTCTCAGGACTCACTGCACTGCATCCCCAGTGGTGCCAGTGCACTCTCTGGACTCACTGCAGTGCATCCCCAGTGGTGCCAGTGCACTCACTGGATTCACTGCACTGCATCCCCAGTGGTGCTAGTGCACTGTGTGGACTCACTGTACTGCATCCCCAGTGGTGCCAGTGCAATCTCTGGACTCACTGCAGTGCATCCCCAGTGGTGCCAGTGCACTCTCTGGACTCACTGCACTGCATCCCCAGTAGTGACAGTGCACTCTCTGGACTCACTGCAGTGCATCCCCAGTGGTGCCAGTGCACTCTCTGGACTTACTGCACTGCATCCCCAGTGGTGCCAGTGCACTCTCTGGACTCACTGCACTGCATCCCCAGTGGTGCCAGTGCACTCTCTGGACTCACTGCACTGCATCCCCAGTGGTGCCAGTGCACTCTGTGGACTCACTGCAGTGCATCCCCAGTGGTGCCAGTGCACTCTCTGGACTCACTGCAGTGCATCCCCAGTGGTGCCAGTGCACTCTCTGGACTCACTGCAGTGCATCCCCAGTGGTGCCAGTGCACTCTCTGGACTCACTGCACTGCATCCCCAGTGGTGCCAGTGCAGTCTCTGGAGTAACTGCAGTGCATCCCCACTGGTGCCAAAGCACTCTCTGGACTCACTGCAGTGCATCCCCAGTGGTGCCACTGCACTCTCTGGACTCACTGCAGTGCATCCCCAGTGGTGCCAGTGCACTCTCTGGACTCATTGAAGTGCATTCTCAGTGGTGCCAGTGCACTCTCTGGACTCACTGCAGTGCATCTCAGGTGGTGCCAGTACACTCACTGGACTCACTGCACTACATCCCCAGTGGTGCCAGTGCACTCTCTGGACTCACTAAACTGCATCACCAGTGGTGCCACTGCACTCTCTGGACTCACTGCACTGCTTCCCCAGTGGTGGCAGTGCACTCACTGGACTCACTGCAGTGCATCCCCACTGGTGCCAGTGCACTCTCTGGGCTCACTGCAGTGCATCCCCAGTGGTGCCAGTGCACTCTCTGGACTCACTGCACTGCATCACCAGTGGTGCCAGTGCGCTCTCTGGAGTCACAGCACTGCATCCCCAGTGGTGCCAGTGCAAATCTCTGGACTCACTGCACTGCATCCCCAGTGGTGCCAGTGCACTCTCTGGACTCACTGCACTGCATCCCCGGTGGTGCCAGTGCAGTCTCTGGAGTAACTGCACTGCATCCCCACTGGTGCCAAATCACTCTCTGGACTCCCAGCACCGCATCCCCAGTGGTGCCAGTGCACTCTCTGGACTCACTGCACTGCATGCCCAGTGGTGACAGTGCACTCTGTGGACTCACTGTACTGCATTCCCAGTGGTGACAGTGCACTCTCTGGACTCACTGCAGTGCATCCCCAGTGGTGCCAGTGCACTCTCTGGACTCACTGCAGTGCATCCCCAGTGGTGCCAGTGCACTCTCTGGACTCACTGCACTGCATGCCCAGTGGTGCCAGTGCACTCTGTGGACTCACTGTACTGCATTCCCAGTGGTGACAGTGCACTCTCTGGACTCACTGCAGTGCATCCCCAGTGGTGCCAGTGCACTCTCTGGACTCACTGCAGTGCATCCCCAGTGGTGCCAGTGCACTCTCTTGACTCACTGCACTGAAGACCCAGTGGTGCCAGTGCACTCTCTGGACTCACTGCAGTGCATCCCCAGTGGTGCCAGTGCACTCTCTGGACTCACTGCACTGCATCCCCAGTGGTGCCAGTGCACTCTCTGGACTCACTGCAGGGCATCCCCAGTGGTGCCAGTGCACTCTCTGGACTCACTGCAGTGCATCCCCAGTGGTGCCAGTGCACTCTCTGGACTCACTGTACTGCACCCCCAGTGGTGCCAGTGCACTCACTGGACTGACTGCACTGCATCCCCAGTGGTGCCAGTGCACTCTCTGGACTCACTGCACTGCATCCCCACTGGTGCCAGTGTACTCTCTGGACACACTGCACTGCATCCCCAGTGGTTCCAGTGCACTCACTGGACTCACTGGACACATCCCCAGTGGTGCCAGTGCACTCTCTGGACTCACTGCACTGCATCCCCACTGGTGCCAGTGCACTCTCTGGACTCACTGAAGTGCATCCCCAGTGGTGCCAGTGCACTCTCTGGACTCACTGCAGTGCATCCCCAGTGGAGCCAGTGCACTCTCTGGACTCACTGCAGTGCATCCCAAGTGGTGCCATTGCACTCTCTGGACTCACTGCACTGCATCTCCAGTGGTGCCAGTGCACTCTCTGGACTCACTGCACTGCATCCCCAGTGCTGCCAGTGCACTCTCTTGAGTCACTGCACTGCATCCCCTGTGGTGCAAGAGCACTCTCTGGACTCATAGCAGTGCATCACCAGTGGTGCCAGTGCACTCTCTGGACTCACTGCACTGCATCACCAGTGGTGCCAGTGCACTCTCTGGACTCACTGCACTGCATCCCCAGTGGTGCTAGTGCACTGTGTGGACTCACTGTACTGCATCCCCAGTGGTGCCAGTGCAATCTCTGGACTCACTGCAGTGCATCCCCAGTGGTGCCAGTGCACTCTCAGGACTCACTGCACTGCATCCTCAGTGGTGCCAGTGCACTCTCTGGACTCACTGCACTGCATCCCCAGTAGTGACAGTGCACTCTCTGGACTCACTGCAGTGCATCCCCACTGGTGCCAGTGCACTCTCTGGACTTACTGCACTGCATCCCCAGTAGTGCCAGTGCACTCTCTGGACTCACTGCACTGCATCCCCAGTGGTGCCAGTGCACTCACTGGATTCACTACACTGCATCCCCAGTGGTGCCAGTGCACTCTCTGGACTCACTGCACTGCATCCCCAGTGGTGCCAGTGCGCTCTCTGGAGTCACAGCACTGCATCCCCAGTGGTGCCAGTGCACTCTCAGGACTCACTGCACTGCATCCCCAGTGGTGCCAGTGCACTCTCTGGACTCACTGCACTGCATCCCCGGTGGTGCCAGTGCACTCTCTGGACTCACTGCACTGCATCCCCAGTGGTGCCAGTGCACTCTGTGGACTCACTGTACTGCATCCCCAGTGGTGACAGTGCACTCTCTGGACTCACTGCAGTGCATCCCCAGTGGTGCCAGTGCACTCTCTGGACTCACTGCAGTGCATCCCCACTGGTGCCAGTGCACTCTCTGGACTCACTGCACTGCATCCCCAGTGGTGCCAGTGCAGTCTCTGGAGTAACTGCAGTGCATCCCCACTGGTGCCAAAGCACTCTCTGGACTCACTGCAGTGCATCCCCAGTGGTGCCACTGCACTCTCTGGTCTCACTGCAGTGCATCCCCAGTGGTGCCAGTGCACTCTCTGGACTCATTGAAGTGCATTCTCAGTGGTGCCAGTGCACTCTCTGGACTCACTGCAGTGCATCCCCAGTGGTGCCAGTACACTCACTGGACTCACTGCACTGCATCCCCAGTGGTGCCAGTGCACTCTCTGGACTCACTAAACTGCATCACCAGTGGTGCCACTGAACTCTCTGCACTCACTGCACTGCTTCCCCAGTGGTGCCAGTGCACTCACTGGACTCACTGCAGTGCATCCCCGCTGGTGCCAGTGCACTCTCTGGGCTCACTGCAGTGCATCCCCAGTGGTGCCAGTGCACTCTCTGGACTCACTGCACTGCATCCCCAGTGGTGCCAGTGCGCTCTCTGGAGTCACAGCACTGCATCCCCAGTGGTGCCAGTGCAAATCTCTGGACTCACTGCACTGCATCCCCACTGGTGCCAAAGCACTCTCTGGACTCCCAGCACCGCATCCCCCGTGGTGCCAGTGCACTCTCTGGACTCACTGCACTGCATGCCCAGTGGTGCCAGTGCACTCTCTGGACTCACTGTACTGCATACCCACTGGTGCCAGTGCACTCTGTGGACTCACTGTACTGCATCCCCAGTGGTGACAGTGCACTCTCTGGACTCACTGCAGTGCATCCCCAGTGGTGCCAGTGCACTCTCTTGACTCACTGCACTGAAGCCCCAGTGGTGCCAGTGCACTCTCTGGACTCACTGCAGTGCATCCCCAGTGGTGCCAGTGCACTCTCTGGACTCACTGCACTGCATCCCCAGTGGTGCCAGTGCACTCTCTGGACTCACTGCAGGGCATCCCCAGTGGTGCCAGTGCACTGTCTGGACTCACTGCAGTGTATCCCCAGTGGTGCCAGTGCACTCTCTGGACTCACTGTACTGCACCCCCAGTGGTGCCAGTGCACTCACTGGACTGACTGCACTGCATCCCCAGTGGTGCCAGTGCACTCTCTGGACTCACTGCACTGCATCCCCACTGGTGCCAGTGTACTCTCTGGACTCACTGCACTGCATCCCCAGTGGTGCCAGTGCACTCACTGGACTCACTGGACACATCCCCAGTGGTGCCAGTGCACTCTCTGGACTCACTGCAGTGCATCCCCAGTGGTGCCAGTGCACTCTCTGGACTCACTGCACTGCATCCCCAGTGGTGCCAGTGTACTCTCAGGACTCACTGCAGTGCATCCCCAGTGGTGCCAGTGCACTCTCTGGACTCACTGCACTGCATCCCCACTGGTGCCAGTGCACTCTCTGGACTCACTGAAGTGCATCCCCAGTTGTGCCAGTGCACTCTCTGGACTCAATGCACTGCATCCCCAGTGGTGCCAGTGCACTCTCTGGACTCACTGCACTGCATCCCCAGTGGTGCCAGTGCAATCTCTGGATTCACTGTAGTGCATCCCCAGTGGTGCCAGTGCACTCTCTGGACTCACTGCAGTGCATCCCCAGTGGTGCCAGTGTACTCTCTGGACTCACTGCAGTGCATTCCCAGTGGTGCCAGTGCACTCTTTGGACTCACTGCACTGCAGCCCCATTGGTGCCAGTGCATTCTCTGGACTCACTGCACTGCATCACAGGTGGTGCCAGTGCACTCTCTGGACTCACTGCACTGCATCCCCAATGGTGCCAGTGCACTCTCTGGACTCACTGCACTGCATCCCCAGTGGTGCCAGTGCACTCTCTGCACTCACTTCTCTGCATTCCCAGTGGTGCCAGTGAAGTCTCTGGACTCACTGCACTGCATCCACAGTGGTGCCAGTGCAATCTCTGGACTCACTGCAGTGCATCACCAGTGGTGCCAGTGCACTCTCTGGACTCACTGCACTGCATCCCCAGTGGTGCCAGTGCACTCTCTGGACTCACTGCACTGCATCCCCAGTGGTGCCAGTGCACTCTCTGGACTCACTGCACTGTATCCCCAGTGGTGCCAGTGCACTCACTGGATTCACTGCAGTGCATCCCCAGTGGTGCCAGTGCACTCTCTGGACTCACTGCACTGCATCCCCAGTGGTGCCAGTGCACTCTGTGGACTCACTGCACTGCATCCCCAGTGGTGACAGTGCACTCTCTGGACTCACTGCAGTGCATCCCCAGTGGTGACAGTGCACTCTCTGGACTCACTGCAGTGCATCCCCAGTGGTGCCAGTGCACTCTCTGGACTCACTGCACTGCATCCCCAGTGGTGCCAGTGCAGTCTCTGGAGTAACTGCAGTGCATCCCCACTGGTGCCAAAGCACTCTCTGGACTCCCGGCACCGCATCCCCAGTGGTGCCAGTGCACTCTCTGGACTCACTGCACTGCATCCCCAGTGGTGCCAGTGCACTCTCTGGAGTCACAGCACTGCATCCCCAGTGGTGCCAGTGCACTCTCTGGACTCACTGAAGTGCATTCTCAGTGGTGCCAGTGCACTCTCCGGAGTCACAGCACTGCATCCCCAGTGGTGCCAGTGCACTCTCTGGACTCACTGCACTGCATCCCCAGTGGTGACAGTGCACTCTCTGGACTCACTGCAGTGCATCCCCAGTGGTGACAGTGCACTCTCTGGACTCACTGCAGTGCATCCCCAGTGGTGCCAGTGCACTCTCTGAACTCACTGCACTGCATCCCCAGTGGTGCCAGTGCAGTCTCTGGAGTAACTGCAGTGCATCCCCACTGGTGCCAAAGCACTCTCTGGACTCCCGGCACCGCATCCCCAGTGGTGCCAGTGCACTCTCTGGACTCACTAAACTGCATCCCCACTGGTGCCAGTGCACTCTCTGGAGTCACAGCACTGCATCCCCAGTGGTGCCAGTGCACTCTCTAGACTCACTGCACTGCATCCCCAGTGGTGCCAGTGCACTCTGTGGACTCACTGCACTGCATCCCCAGTGGTGCCAGTGCACTCTCTGGACTCACTGCAGTGCATCCCCACTGGTGCCAGTGCACTCTCTGGACTCACTGCACTGCATCCCCAGTGGTGCCAGTGCAGTCTCTGGAGTAACTGCAGTGCATCCCCACTGGTGCCAAAGCACTCTCTGGACTCACTGCAGTGCATCCCCAGTGGTGCCACTGCACTCTCTGGACTCACTGCAGTGCATCCCCAGTGGTGCCAGTGCACTCTCTGGACTCATTGAAGTGCATTCTCAGTGGTGCCAGTGCACTCTCTGGACTCACTGCAGTGCATCCCCAGTGGTGCCAGTACACTTACTGGACTCACTGCACTGCATCCCCAGTGGTGCCAGTGCACTCTCTGGACTCACTAAACTGCATCACCAGTGGTGCCACTGCACTCTCTGGACTCACTGCACTGCTTCCCCAGTGGTGCCAGTGCACTCACTGGACTCACTGCAGTGCATTCCCACTGGTGCCAGTGCACTCTCTGGGCTCACTGCAGTGCATCCCCAGTGGTGCCAGTGCACTCTCTGGAGTCACAGCACTGCATCCCCAGTGGTACCAGTGCAAATCTCTGGACTCACTGCACTGCATCCCCAGTGGTGCCAGTGCACTCTCTGGACTCACTGCACTGCATCCCCAGTGGTGCCAGTGCAGTCTCTGGAGTAACTGCACTGCATCCCCACTGGTGCCAAAGCACTCTCTGGACTCCCAGCACCGCATCCCCAGTGGTGCCAGTGCACTCTCTGGACTCACTGCACTGCATGCCCAGTGGTGCCAGTGCACTCTCTGGACTCACTGTACTGCATACCCACTGGTGCCAGTGCACTCTGTGGACTCACTGTACTGCATCCCCAGTGGTGACAGTGCACTCTCTGGACTCACTGCAGTGCATCCCCAGTGGTGCCAGTGCACTCTCTGGACTCACTGCACTGCATCCCCAGTGGTGCCAGTGCACTCTCTTGACTCACTGCACTGAAGACCCAGTGGTGCCAGTGCACTCTCTGGACTCACTGCAGTGCATCCCCAGTGGTGCCAGTGCACTCTCTGGACTCACTGCACTGCATCCCCAGTGGTGCCAGTGCACTCTCTGGACTCACTGCAGGGCATCCCCAGTGGTGCCAGTGCACTGTCTGGACTCACTGCAGTGTATCCCCAGTGGTGCCAGTGCACTCTCTGGACTCACTGTACTGCACCCCCTGTGGTGCCAGTGCACTCACTGGACTGACTGCACTGCATCCCCAGTGGTGCCAGTGCACTCTCTGGACTCACTGCACTGCATCCCCACTGGTGCCAGTGTACTCTCTGGACTCACTGCACTGCATCCCCAGTGGTGCCAGTGCACTCACTGGACTCACTGGACACATCCCCAGTGGTGCCAGTGCACTCTCTGGACTCACTGCAGTGCATCCCCAGTGGTGCCAGTGCACTCTCTGGACTCACTGCAGTGCATCCCCAGTGGTGCCAGTGTACTCTCTGGACTCACTGCAGTGCATCCCCAGTGGTGCCAGTGCACTCTCTGGACTTACTGCACTGCATCCCCAGTAGTGCCAGTGCACTCTCTGGACTCACTGCACTGCATCCCCAGTGGTGCCAGTGCACTCACTGGATTCACTGCACTGCATCCCCAGTGGTGCCAGTGCACTCTCTGGACTCACTGCACTGCATCCCCAGTGGTGCCAGTGCAGTCTGTGGACTCACTGTACTGCATCCCCAGTGGTGACAGTGCACTCTCTGGACTCACTGCAGTGCATCCCCAGTGGTGCCAGTGCACTCTCTGGACTCACTGCAGTGCATCCCCACTGGTGCCAGTGCACTCTCTGGACTCACTGCACTGCATCCCCAGTGGTGCCAGTGCACTCTCTTGAGTCACTGCACTGCATCCCCTGTGGTGCAAGAGCACTCTCTGGACTCACTGCAGTGCATCCCCAGTGGTGCCACTGCACTCTCTGGACTCACTGCAGTGCATCCCCAGTGGTGCCAGTGCACTCTCTGGACTCATTGAAGTGCATTCTCAGTGGTGCCAGTGCACTCTCTGGACTCACTGCACTGCATCCCCAGTGGTGCCAGTACACTCACTGGACTCACTGCACTGCATCCCCAGTGGTGCCAGTGCACTCTCTGGACTCACTAAACTGCATCACCAGTGGTGCCACTGCACTCTCTGGACTCACTGCAGTGCATCACCAGTGGTGCCAGTGCACTCACTGGACTCACTGCAGTGCATCCCCGCTGGTGCCAGTGTACTCTCTGGGCTCACTGCACTGCATCCCCAGTGGTGCCAGTGCACTCTCTGGACTCACTGCACTGCATCCCCAGTGGTGCCAGTGCGCTCTCTGGAGTCACAGCACTGCATCCCCAGTGGTGCCAGTGCACTCTCAGGACTCACTGCACTGCATCCCCAGTGGTGCCAGTGCACTCTCTGGACTCACTGCACTGCATCCCCGGTGGTGCCAGTGCACTCTCTGGACTCACTGCACTGCATCCCCAGTGGTGCCAGTGCACTCTGTGGACTCACTGTACTGCATCCCCAGTGGTGACAGTGCACTCTCTGGACTCACTGCAGTGCATCCCCAGTGGTGCCAGTGCACTCTCTGGACTCACTGCAGTGCATCCCCACTGGTGCCAGTGCACTCTCTGGACTCACTGCACTGCATCCCCAGTGGTGCCAGTGCAGTCTCTGGAGTAACTGCAGTGCATCCCCACTGGTGCCAAAGCACTCTCTGGACTCACTGCAGTGCATCCCCAGTGGTGCCACTGCACTCTCTGGTCTCACTGCAGTGCATCCCCAGTGGTGCCAGTGCACTCTCTGGACTCATTGAAGTGCATTCTCAGTGGGGCCAGTGCACTCTCTGGACTCACTGCAGTGCATCCCCAGTGGTGCCAGTACACTCACTGGACTCACTGCACTGCATCCCCAGTGGTGCCAGTGCACTCACTGGACTCACTGCAGTGCATCCCCGCTGGTGCCAGTGCACTCTCTGGGCTCACTGCAGTGCATCCCCAGTGGTGCCAGTGCACTCTCTGGACTCACTGCACTGCATCCCCAGTGGTGCCAGTGCGCTCTCTGGAGTCACAGCACTGCATCCCCAGTGGTGCCAGTGCAAATCTCTGGACTCACTGCACTGCATCCCCAGTGGTGCCAGTGCACTCTCTGGACTCACTGCACTGCATCCCCAGTGGTGCCAGTGCAGTCTCTGGAGTAACTGCACTGCATCCCCACTGGTGCCAAAGCACTCTCTGGACTCCCAGCACCGCATCCCCCGTGGTGCCAGTGCACTCTCTGGACTCACTGCACTGCATGCCCAGTGGTGCCAGTGCACTCTCTGGACTCACTGTACTGCATACCCACTGGTGCCAGTGCACTCTGTGGACTCACTGTACTGCATCCCCAGTGGTGCCAGTGCACTCTCTGGACTCACTGAAGTGCATCCCCAGTGGTGCCAGTGCACTCTCTGGACTCACTGCAGTGCATCCCCAGTGGTGCCAGTGCACTCTCTTGACTCACTGCACTGAAGCCCCAGTGGTGCCAGTGCACTCTCTGGACTCACTGCAGTGCATCCCCAGTGGTGCCAGTGCACTCTCTGGACTCACTGCACTGCATCCCCAGTGGTGCCAGTGCACTCTCTGGACTCACTGCAGGGCATCCCCAGTGGTGCCAGTGCACTGTCTGGACTCACTGCAGTGCATCCCCAGTGGTGCCAGTGTACTCTCTGGACTCACTGTACTGCACCCCCAGTGGTGCCAGTGCACTCACTGGACTGACTGCACTGCATCCCCAGTGGTGCCAGTGCACTCTCTGGACTCACTGCACTGCATCCCCACTGGTGCCAGTGTACTCTCTGGACTCACTGCACTGCATCCCCAGTGGTGCCAGTGCACTCACTGGACTCACTGGACACATCCCCAGTGGTGCCAGTGCACTCTCTGGACTCACTGCAGTGCATCCCCAGTGGTGCCAGTGCACTCTCTGGACTCACTGCACTGCATCCCCAGTGGTGCCAGTGTACTCTCAGGACTCACTGCAGTGCATCCCCAGTGGTGCCAGTGCACTCTCTGGACTCACTGCACTGCATCCCCACTGGTGCCAGTGCACTCTCTGGACTCACTGAAGTGCATCCCCAGTTGTGCCAGTGCACTCTCTGGACTCAATGCACTGCATCCCCAGTGGTGCCAGTGCACTCTCTGGACTCACTGCACTGCATCCCCAGTGGTGCCAGTGCAATCTCTGGATTCACTGTAGTGCATCCCCAGTGGTGCCAGTGCACTCTCTGGACTCACTGCAGTGCATCCCCAGTGGTGCCAGTGTACTCTCTGGACTCACTGCAGTGCATTCCCAGTGGTGCCAGTGCACTCTTTGGACTCACTGCACTGCAGCCCCATTGGTGCCAGTGCATTCTCTGGACTCACTGCACTGCATCACAGGTGGTGCCAGTGCACTCTCTGGACTCACTGCACTGCATCCCCAATGGTGCCAGTGCACTCTCTGGACTCACTGCACTGCATCCCCAGTGGTGCCAGTGCACTCTCTGCACTCACTTCTCTGCATTCCCAGTGGTGCCAGTGAAGTCTCTGGACTCACTGCACTGCATCCACAGTGGTGCCAGTGCAATCTCTGGACTCACTGCAGTGCATCACCAGTGGTGCCAGTGCACTCTCTGGACTCACTGCACTGCATCCCCAGTGGTGCCAGTGCACTCTCTGGACTCACTGCACTGCATCCCCAGTGGTGCCAGTGCACTCTCTGGACTCACTGCACTGTATCCCCAGTGGTGCCAGTGCACTCACTGGATTCACTGCAGTGCATCCCCAGTGGTGCCAGTGCACTCTCTGGACTCACTGCACTGCATCCCCAGTGGTGCCAGTGCACTCTGTGGACTCACTGCACTGCATCCCCAGTGGTGACAGTGCACTCTCTGGACTCACTGCAGTGCATCCCCAGTGGTGCCAGTGCACTCTCTGGACTCACTGCACTGCATCCCCAGTGGTGCCAGTGCAGTCTCTGGAGTAACTGCAGTGCATCCCCACTGGTGCCAAAGCACTCTCTGGACTCCCGGCACCGCATCCCCAGTGGTGCCAGTGCACTCTCTGGACTCACTGCACTGCATCCCCAGTGGTGCCAGTGCACTCTCTGGAGTCACAGCACTGCATCCCCAGTGGTGCCAGTGCACTCTCTGGACTCACTGAAGTGCATCCCCAGTGGTGCCAGTGCACTCTCTGGACTCACTGAAGTGCATTCTCAGTGGTGCCAGTGCACTCTCCGGAGTCACAGCACTGCATCCCCAGTGGTGCCAGTGCACTCTCTGGACTCACTGCACTGCATCCCCAGTGGTGACAGTGCACTCTCTGGACTCACTGCAGTGCATCCCCAGTGGTGACAGTGCACTCTCTGGACTCACTGCAGTGCATCCCCAGTGGTGCCAGTGCACTCTCTGAACTCACTGCACTGCATCCCCAGTGGTGCCAGTGCAGTCTCTGGAGTAACTGCAGTGCATCCCCACTGGTGCCAAAGCACTCTCTGGACTCCCGGCACCGCATCCCCAGTGGTGCCAGTGCACTCTCTGGACTCACTAAACTGCATCCCCAGTGGTGCCAGTGCACTCTCTGGAGTCACAGCACTGCATCCCCAGTGGTGCCAGTGCACTCTCTGGACTCACTGCACTGCATCCCCAGTGGTGCCAGTGCACTCTGTGGACTCACTGCACTGCATCCCCAGTGGTGCCAGTGCACTCTCTGGACTCACTGTAGTGCATCCCCAGTGGTGCCACTGCACTCTCTGGACTCACTGCAGTGCATCCCCAGTGGTGCCAGTGCACTCTCTGGACTCATTGAAGTGCATTCTCAGTGGTGCCAGTGCACTCTCTGGACTCACTGCAGTGCATCCCCAGTGGTGCCAGTACACTCACTGGACTCACTGCACTGCATCCCCAGTGGTGCCAGTGCACTCTCTGGACTCACTAAACTGCATCACCAGTGGTGCCACTGCACTCTCTGGACTCACTGCACTGCTTCCCCAGTGGTGCCAGTGCACTCACTGGACTCACTGCAGTGCATTCCCACTGGTGCCAGTGCACTCTCTGGGCTCACTGCAGTGCATCCCCAGTGGTGCCAGTGCACTCTCTGGAGTCACAGCACTGCATCCCCAGTGGTACCAGTGCAAATCTCTGGACTCACTGCACTGCATCCCCAGTGGTGCCAGTGCACTCTCTGGACTCACTGCACTGCATCCCCGGTGGTGCCAGTGCAGTCTCTGGAGTAACTGCACTGCATCCCCAGTGGTGCCAGTGCAGTCTGTGGACTCACTGTACTGCATCCCCAGTGGTGCCAGTGCACTCACTGGACTCACTGGACACATCCCCAGTGGTGCCAGTGCACTCTCTGGACTCACTGCAGTGCATCCCCAGTGGTGCCAGTGCACTCTCTGGACTCACTGCAGTGCATCCCCAGTGGTGCCAGTGTACTCTCTGGACTCACTGCAGTGCATCCCCAGTGGTGCCAGTGCACTCTCTGGACTCACTGCACTGCATCCCCACTGGTGCCAGTGCACTCTCTGGACTCACTGCACTGCATCCCCACTGGTGCCAGTGCACTCTCTGGACTCACTGAAGTGCATCCCCAGTGGTGCCAGTGCACTCTCTGGACTCACTGCAGTGCATCCCCAGTGGAGCCAGTGCACTCTCTGGACTCACTGCAGTGCATCCCCAGTGGTGCCAGTGCACTCTCTGGACTCACTGCACTGCATCTCCAGTGGTGCCAGTGCACTCTCTGGACTCACTGCACTGCATCCCCAGTGCTGCCAGTGCACTCTCTTGAGTCACTGCACTGCATCCCCTGTGGTGCAAGAGCACTCTCTGGACTCATAGCAGTGCATCACCAGTGGTGCCAGTGCACTCTCTGGACTCACTGCACTGCATCACCAGTGGTGCCAGTGCACTCTCAGGACTCACTGCACTGCATCCTCAGTGGTGCCAGTGCACTCTCTGGACTCACTGCACTGCATCCCCAGTAGTGACAGTGCACTCTCTGGACTCACTGCAGTGCATCCCCAGTGGTGCCAGTGCACTCTCTGGACTTACTGCACTGCATCCCCAGTGGTGCCAGTGCACTCTCTGGACTCACTGCACTGCATCCCCAGTGGTGCCAGTGCACTCACTGGATTCACTGCACTGCATCCCCAGTGGTGCCAGTGCACTCTCTGGACTCACTGCACTGCATCCCCAGTGGTGCCAGTGCAGTCTGTGGACTCACTGTACTGCATCCCCAGTGGTGACAGTGCACTCTCTGAACTCACTGCACTGCATCCCCAGTGGTGCCAGTGCACTCTCTGGACTCACTGCAGTGCATCCCCACTGGTGCCAGTGCACTCTCTGGACTCACTGCACTGCATCCCCAGTGGTGCCAGTGCAGTCTCTGGAGTAACTGCAGTGCATCCCCACTGGTGCCAAAGCACTCTCTGGACTCACTGCAGTGCATCCCCAGTGGTGCCACTGCACTCTCTGGACTCACTGCAGTGCATCCCCAGTGGTGCCAGTGCACTCTCTGGACTCATTGAAGTGCATTCTCAGTGGTGCCAGTGCACTCTCTGGACTCACTGCAGTGCATCCCCAGTGGTGCCAGTGCACTCTCTGGACTCACTAAACTGCATCACCAGTGGTGCCACTGCACTCTCTGGACTCACTGCACTGCATCCCCACTGGTGCCAGTGTACTCACTGGACTCACTGCACTGCATCCCCAGTGGTGCCAGTGCACTCTCTGGACTCACTAAACTGCATCACCAGTGGTGCCACTGCACTCTCTGGACTCACTGCAGTGCATCACCAGTGGTGCCAGTGCACTCACTGGACTCACTGCAGTGCATCCCCGCTGGTGCCAGTGCACTCTCTGGGCTCACTGCACTGCATCCCCAGTGGTGCCAGTGCACTCTCTGGACTCACTGCACTGCATCCCCAGTGGTGCCAGTGCGCTCTCTGGAGTCACAGCACTGCATCCCCAGTGGTGCCAGTGCAAATATCTGGACTCACTGCACTGCATCCCCAGTGGTGCCAGTGCACTCTCTGGACTCACTGCACTGCATCCCCGGTGGTGCCAGTGCACTCTCTGGACTCACGGCACTGCATCCCCAGTGGTGCCAGTGCACTCTGTGGACTCACTGTACTGCATCCCCAGTGGTGACAGTGCACTCTCTGGACTCACTGCAGTGCATCCCCAGTGGTGCCAGTGCACTCTCTGGACTCACTGCACTGCATCCCCACTGGTGCCAGTGCACTCTCTGGACTCACTGCACTGCATCCCCAGTGGTGCCAGTGCAGTCTCTGGAGTAACTGCAGTGCATCCCCACTGGTGCCAAAGCACTCTCTGGACTCACTGCAGTGCATCCCCAGTGGTGCCACTGCACTCTCTGGACTCACTGCAGTGCATCCCCAGTGGTGCCAGTGCACTCTCTAGACTCATTGAAGTGCATTCTCAGTGGTGCCAGTGCACTCTCTGGACTCACAGCAGTGCATCCCCAGTGGTGCCAGTACACTCACTGGACTCACTGCACTGCATCCCCAGTGGTGCCAGTGCACTCTCTGGACTCACTAAACTGCATCACCAGTGGTGCCTCTGAACTCTCTGGACTCACTGCACTGCTTCTCCAGTGGTGCCAGTGCACTCACTGGACTCACTGCAGTGCATCCCCGCTGGTGCCAGTGCACTCTCTGGGCTCACTGCAGTGCATCCCCAGTGGTGCCAGTGCACTCTCTGGACTCACTGCACTGCATCCCCAGTGGTGCCAGTGCGCTCTCTGGAGTCACAGCACTGCATCCCCAGTGGTGCCAGTGCAAATCTCTGGACTCACTGCACTGCATCCCCAGTGGTGCCAGTGCACTCTCTGGACTCACTGCACTGCATCCCCAGTGGTGCCAGTGCAGTCTCTGGAGTAACTGCACTGCATCCCCACTGGTGCCAAAGCACTCTCTGGACTCCCAGCACCGCATCCCCCGTGGTGCCAGTGCACTCTCTGGACTCACTGCACTGCATGCCCCAGTGGTGCCAGTGCACTCTCTGGACTCACTGTACTGCATACCCACTGGTGCCAGTGCACTCTGTGGACTCACTGTACTGCATCCCCAGTGGTGACAGTGCACTCTCTGGACTCACTGCAGTGCATCCCCAGTGGTGCCAGTGCACTCTCTGGACTCACTGCAGTGCATCCCCAGTGGTGCCAGTGCACTCTCTTGACTCACTGCACTGAAGCCCCAGTGTTGCCAGTGCACTCTCTGGACTCACTGCAGTGCATCCCCAGTGGTGCCAGTGCACTCTCTGAACTCACTGCACTGCATCCCCAGTGGTGCCAGTGCACTCTCTGGACTCACTGCAGGGCATCCCCAGTGGTGCCAGTGCACTGTCTGGACTCACAGCACTGCATCCCCAGTGGTGCCAGTGCACTCACTGGACTCACTGGACACATCCCCAGTGGTGCCAGTGCACTCTCTGGACTCACTGCAGTGCATCCCCAGTGGTGACAGTGCACTCTCTGGACTCACTGCAGTGCATCCCCAGTGGTGACAGTGCACTCTCTGGACTCACTGCAGTGCATCCCCAGTGGTGCCAGTGCACTCTCTGGACTCACTGCACTGCATCCCCAGTGGTGCCAGTGCAGTCTCTGGAGTAACTGCAGTGCATCCCCACTGGTGCCAAAGCACTCTCTGGACTCCCGGCACCGCATCCCCAGTGGTGCCAGTGCACTCTCTGGACTCACTAAACTGCATCCCCAGTGGTGCCAGTGCACTCTCTGGAGTCACAGCACTGCATCCCCAGTGGTGCCAGTGCACTCTCTGGACTCACTGAAGTGCATCCCCAGTGGTGCCAGTGCACTCTCTGGACTCACTGAAGTGCATTCTCAGTGGTGCTAGTGCACTCTCCGGAGTCACAGCACTGCATCCCCAGTGGTGCCAGTGCACTCTCTGGACTCACTGCACTGCATCCCCAGTGGTGACAGTGCACTCTCTGGACTCACTGCAGTGCATCCCCAGTGGTGACAGTGCACTCTCTGGACTCACTGCAGTGCATCCCCAGTGGTGCCAGTGCACTCTCTGAACTCACTGCACTGCATCCCCAGTGGTGCCAGGGCAGTCTCTGGAGTAACTGCAGTGCATCCCCACTGGTGCCAAAGCACTCTCTGGACTCCCGGCACCGCATCCCCAGTGGTGCCAGTGCACTCTCTGGACTCACTGCACTGCATCCCCAGTGGTGCCAGTGCACTCTCTGGAGTCACAGCACTGCATCCCCAGTGGTGCCAGTGCACTCTCTGGACTCACTGAAGTGCATCCCCAGTGGTGCCAGTGCACTCTCTGGACTCACTGAAGTGCATTCTCAGTGGTGCCAGTGCACTCTCTGGACTCACTTCAGTGCATCCCCAGTGGTGCCAGTACACTCTCTGGACTCACTGCAGTGCATCCCCAGTGGTGCCAGTGCACTCTCTGGACTCACTGCAGTGCATCCCCAGTGGAGCCAGTGCACTCTCTGGACTCACTGCAGTGCATCCGCAGTGGTGCCATTGCACTCTCTGGACTCACTGCACTGCATCTCAAGTGGTGCCAGTGCACTCTCTACACTCACTGCACTGCATCCCCAGTGCTGCCAGTGCACTCTCTTGAGTCACTGCACTGCATCCCCTGTGGTGCAAGAGCACTCTCTGGACTCACAGCAGTGCATCACCAGTGGTGCCAGTGCACTCTCTGGACTCACTGCACTGCATCCCCAGTGGTGCCAGTGCACTCTCTGGACTCACTGCACTGCATCCCCAGTGGTGCTAGTGCACTGTGTGGACTCACTGTACTGCATCCCCAGTGGTGCCAGTGCAATCTCTGGACTCACTGCACTGCATCCCCAGTGCTGCCAGTGCACTCTCAGGACTCACTGCACCGCATCCCCAGTGGTGCCAGTGCACTCTCTGGACTCACTGCACTGCATCCCCAGTAGTGACAGTGCACTCTCTGGACTCACTGCAGTGCATCCCCAGTGTTGCCAGTGCAATCTCTGGACTCACTGCACTGCATCCCCAGTGGTGCCAGTGCACTCTCTGGACTCACTGCACTGCATCCCCGGTGGTGCCAGTGCACTCTCTGGACTCACTGAAGTGCATTCTCAGTGGTGCCAGTACACTCACTGGACCCACTGCACTGCATCCCCAGTGGTGCCAGTGCACTCACTGGACTTACTGCAGTGCATCCCCACTGGTGCCAGTGCACTCTCTGGGCTCACTGCAGTGCATCCCCAGTGGTGCCAGTGCACTCTCTGGACTCACTGAAGTGCATCCCCAGTGGTGCCAGTGCACTCTCTGGACTCACTGCACTGCATCCCCAGTGCTGCCAGTGCACTCTCTGGACTCACTGCACTGCATCCCCAGTAGTGCTAGTGCACTCTGTGGACTCACTGCAGTGCATCCCCAGTGGTGCCAGTGCACTCTCTGGACTCACTGCAGTGCATCCCCAGTGGTGCCAGTGCACTCTCTGGACTCACTGCAGTGCATCCCCAGTGGTGCCAGTACACTCTCTGGACTCACTGCAGTGCATCCCCAGTGGTGCCAGTGCACTCTCTGGACTCACTGCAGTGCATCCCCAGTGGTGCCAGTGCACTCTCTGGACTCACTGCACTGCATCCCCAGTGGTGCCAGTGCAGTCTCTGGAGTAACTGCAGTGCATCCCCACTGGTGCCAAAGCACTCTCTGGACTCCCGGCACCGCATCCCCAGTGGTGCCAGTGCACTCTCTGGACTCACTGCACTGCATCCCCAGTGGTGCCAGTGCACTCTCTGGAGTCACAGCACTGCATCCCCAGTGGTGCCAGTGCACTCTCTGGACTCACTGAAGTGCATCCCCAGTGGTGCCAGTGCACTCTCTGGACTCACTGAAGTGCATTCTCAGTGGTGCCAGTGCACTCTCTGGACTCACTTCAGTGCATCCCCAGTGGTGCCAGTGCAATCTCTGGACTCACTGCAGTGCATCCCCAGTGGTGCCAGTGCACTCTCTGGAGTCACTGCAGTGCATCCCCAGTGGAGCCAGTGCACTCTCTGGACTCACTGCAGTGCATCACCAGTGGTGCCAGTGCACTCTCTGGACTCACTGCACTGCATCCCCAGTGGTGCCAGTGCACTCTCTGGACTCACTGCACTGCATCCCCAGTGGTGCTAGTGCACTGTGTGGACTCACTGTACTGCATCCCCAGTGGTGCCAGTGCAATCTCTGGACTCACTGCACTGCATCCCCAGTGGTGCCAGTGCACTCTCAGGACTCACTGCACTGCATCCCCAGTGGTGCCAGTGCACTCTCTGGACTCACTGCACTGCATCCCCAGTAGTGACAGTGCACTCTCTGGACTCACTGCAGTGCATCCCCAGTGGTGCCAGTGCACTCTCTGGACTCACTGCAGTGCATCCCCAGTGGTGCCAGTGTACTCTCTGGACTCATTGAAATGCATTCTCAGTGGTGCCAGTGCACTCTCTGGACTCACTGCAGTGCATCCCCAGTGGTGCCAGTGCACTCTCTGGACTCACTGCACTGCATCCCCAGTGGTGCCAGTGCAATCTCTGGACTCACTGCAGTGCATCCCCAGTGGTGCCACTGCACTCTCTGGACTCACTGCACTGCTTCCCCAGTGGTGCCAGTGCACTCTCTGGACTCACTGCAGTGCATCCCCACTGGTGCCAGTGCACTCTCTGGGCTCACTGCAGTGCATCCCCAGTGGTGCCAGTGCACTCTCTGGACTCACTGCACTGCATCCCCAGTGGTGCCAGTTCGCTCTCTGGAGTCACAGCACTGCATCCCCAGTGGTGCCAGTGCACTCTCTGGACTCACTGCACTGCATCCCCAGTGGTGCCAGT
Source organism: Anser brachyrhynchus (assembly GCF_964034855.1). Lineage (NCBI taxonomy): Eukaryota > Metazoa > Chordata > Aves > Anseriformes > Anatidae > Anser > Anser brachyrhynchus. Next base: position 380,057 of record NW_027663523.1, on the reverse strand, counting down.
GCACTCTCTGGACTCACTGCACTGCATCCCCGGTGGAGCCAGTGCAATCTCTGGAGTAACTGCACTGCATCCCCAGTGCTGCCAGTGCACTCTCTGGACTCACTGCACTGCATCCCCAGTAGTGCTAGTGCACTCTCTGGACTCACTGCAGTGCATCCCCAGTGGTGCCAGTGCACTCTCTGGACTCACTGCAGTGCATCCCCAGTGGAGCCAGTGCACTCTCTGGACTCACTGCAGTGCATCCGCAGTGGTGCCATTGCACTCTCTGGACTCACTGCACTGCATCCCCAGTGGTGCCAGTGCACTCTCTGGACTCACTGCACTGCATCCCCAGTGCTGCCAGTGCACTCTCTTTAGTCACTGCACTGCATCCCCTGTGGTGCAAGAGCACTCTCTGGACTCACAGCAGTGCATCACCAGTGGTGCCAGTGCACTCTCTGGACTCAATGCACTGCATCCCCAGTGGTGCCAGTGCACTCTCTGGACTCACTGCACTGCATCCCCAGTGGTGCCAGGGCACTCTCTGCAGACACTGCAGTGCATCCCCAACGGTGACAGTGCACTCTCTGGACTCACTGCAGTGCATCCCCAGTGGTGCCAGTGCACTCTCTGGACTCACTGCACTGCATCCCCAGTGCTGCCAGTGCACTCTCTGGACTCACTGCACTGCATCCCCAGTAGTGCTAGTGCACTCTGTGGACTCACTGCAGTGCATCCCCTGTGGTGCCAGTGCACTCTCTGGACTCACTGCAGTGCATCCCCAGTGGTGCCAGTGCACTCTCTGGACTCACTGCACTGCATCCCCAGTGGTGCCAGTGCACTCTCTGGACTCATTGCAGTGCATCCCCAGTGGTGCCAGTGCACTCTCTGGACTCACTGCAGTGCATCCCCAGTGGAGCCAGTGCACTCTCTGGACTCACTGCAGTGCATCCGCAGTGGTGCCATTGCACTCTCTGGACTCACTGCACTGCATCCCCAGTGGTGCCAGTGCAATCTCTGGACTCACTGCACTGCATCCCCAGTGCTGCCAGTGCACTCTCTTGAGTCACTGCACTGCATCCCCTGTGGTGCAAGAGCACTCTCTGGACTCACAGCAGTGCATCACCAGTGGTGCCAGTGCACTCTCTGGACTCACTGCACTGCATCCCCAGTGGTGCTAGTGCACTGTGTGGACTCACTGTACTGCATCCCCAGTGGTGCCAGTGCAATCTCTGGACTCACTGCAGTGCATCCCCAGTGGTGCCAGGGCACTCTCTGGACTCACTGAAGTGCATTCTCAGTGGTGCCAGTGCACTCTCTGGACTCACTGCACTGCATCCCCAGTAGTGACAGTGCACTCTCTGGACTCACTGCAGTGCATCCCCAGTGGTGCCAGTGCACTCTCTGGACTCACTGCACTGCTTCCCCAGTGGTGCCAGTGCACTCTTTCGAGTCACTGCAGTGCATCCCCAGTGGTGCCAGTGCACTCTCTGGACTCACTGGAGTGCATCACCTGTGGTGCCAGTGCACTCTCTGGACTCACTGCAGTGCATCCCCAGTGCTGCCAGTGCACTCTCTGGACTCACTGCACTGCATCACCTGTGGTGCCAGTGCACTCTCTGGACTCACTGCACTGCATCCCCAGTGGTGCCAGTGCGCTCTCTGGAGTGACTGCACTGCATCCCCAGCGGTGCCAGTGCACTCTCTGGACTCGCGTCACTGCATCCCCAGTGGTGCCAGTGCACTCTCTGGACTCACTGAAGTGCATCCCCAGTGGTGCTAGTGCACTCTGGACTCACTGCAGTGCATCCCCAGTGGTGCCAGTGCACTCCCTGGACTCACTGCAGTGCATTCCCGGTGGTGCCAGTGCACTCTCTGGACTCACTGCAGTGCATCCCCAGTGGTGCTAGTGCACTCTGGACTCACTGCAGTGCATCCCCAGTGGTGCCAGTGCACTCTCTGGACTCACTGCACTGCATACCCAGTGGTGCCAGTGCACTCTCTGGACTCACTGTACTGCATCCCCAGTGGTGCCAGTGCACTCTCTGGACTCACCGCACTGCACCCTGAGTGGTGCCAGTGCACTCTCTAGAGTCACTGCGCTGCATCCCCAGTGGTGCCAGTGCACTCTCTGGACTCACTGTACTGCATCCCCAGTGGTGCCAAAGCACTCTCTGGACTCCCGCCACCGCATCCCCAGTGGTTCCAGTGCACTCTCTGGACTCACTGCACTGCATCCCCTGTGGTGCCAGTGCACTCTCTGGACTCACTGCACCGCATCCCCAGTGGTGCCAGTGCACTCTCTGGAGTGACTGCAGTGCATCCCCAGTGGTGCCAGTGCACTCTCTGGACTCGCGTCAATGCATCCCCAGAGGAGCTAATGCACTCTGGACTCACTGCACTGCATCCCGAGTGGTGCCAGTGCACTCTCTGGACTCACTGCAGTGCATCCCTAGTGGTGCCAGTGCACTCTCTGGACTCACTGCACTGCATCCCCTGTGCTGCCAGGGCTCTCTCTGAACTCACTGCACTGCATCCACAGTGGTGCCAGTGCACTCTCTGGACGCACTGCAGTGCATCACCAGTGGTGCCAGTGCACTCTCTGGTCTCACTGCACTGCATCCCTAGTGGTGCCAGGGCACTCTCTGCAGACACTGCAGTGCATCCCCAACGGTGACAGTGCACTCTCTGGACTCACTGCACTGCATCCCCAGTGGTGCCACTGCACTCTCTGGACTCACTGCAGTGCATCCCCAGTGGTGCCAGTGCACACTCTGGACTCACTGCAGTGCATCCCCAGTGGTGCCAGTGCACTCTCTGGACTCACTGCACTGCATACCCAGTGGTGCCAGTGCACTCTCTGGACTCACTGCACTACTCCAGCCGCGGCAGTCGCTCCAGCCGCGGTAGCCCTCCAGCCTCGGCAGCCGCGGCAGCCGCGGCAGCCGCTCCAGCCGCGGTAGCCGCTCCGTCCGCGGCATACGCGGCAGACTCTCCAACCGCGGCAGCCGCACCAGCCGCGAAAGCCGCGGCAGCCGCTCCAAACGCGGCAGGCGCTCCAACCGCGGCAACCGCTCCAGCCGTGGCAGCCGCTCCACTCGGTAGCGGCTGGAGCGGCTGCCCCGGCTGGAGCTCCTGCCGCGTTTGGAGCGGTTACCGCGGCTGGGGCGGCTGCCGCGGCTGGAGGGGCTAACGCGGCTGGAGAGGCTGACGCGGTTGAAGCGTCTAGAGCGTCTGCCGCGGCTGGAGGGGCTACCGCGGCTGGAGCGGTTGACGCGGCTGGAGCGGAAACCGAGGCTGGAGCGCCACTCTCTGGACTCACTGCACTGCATCCCCAGTGGCGCTAGTGCACTCTCTGGACTCACTGCAGTGCATCCCCAGTGGTGCCAGTGCACTCTCTGGACACACTGAAGTGCATTTTCAGTGGTGCCAGTGCACTCTCTGGACTCACTGCACTGCATCCCCAGTGCTGCCAGTGCACTCTCTGGACTCACTGCACTGCATCCCCAGTGGTGCCAGTGCACTCTCTGGACTCACTGCAGTGCATCCCCAGTGGTGCCAGTACACTCACTGGACTGACTGAAGTGCATCCCCAGTGGTGTCAGTGCACTCACTGGAGTCACTGCACTGCATCCCCAGTGGTGCAAGTGCACTCCCTGGACTCACTGCACTGCATCCCCAGTGGTGCCAGTGCACTCTCTGGACTCACTGCAGTGCATCCCAAGTGGTGCCAATGCACTCTCTGGACTCACTGCAGTGCATCCCCAGTGGTGCCAGTACACTCACTGGACTCACTGCACTGCATCCCCAGTGGTGCCAGTGCAGTCTCTGCACTCACTGAAGTGCATCTCCAGTGGTGCCAGAGCACTCTCTGGACTCACTGCACTGCATCCCCACTGGTGCCAGTGCACTCTCTGGACTCACTGCACTGCATCCCCAGTGGTGCCAGTGCACTCTCTGGACTCACTGCACTGCATCTCCAATGGTGCCAGTGCACTCTCTGGACTCACTGCACTGCATCCCCAGTGGTGCCAATGCACTCTCTGGACTCACTGCTGTGCATCCCCAGTGGTGCCAGTACACTCACTGGACTGACTGAAGTGCATTCCCAGTGGTGACATTGAAGTCTTTGGACTCACTGCACTCCATCCCCACTGGTGCCTTTGCACTCCCTGGACTCACTGCACTGCTCCAGCCGCGGCAGCCGCTCCAGCCGCGGTAGCCCTCCAGCCGTGGCAGCCGCTCCACTCGGTAGCGGCTGGAGCGGCTGCCGCGGCTGGAGCGGCTGGAGCGGCTGCCGCGGCTGGAGCGGCTGCCGCGGATGGAGAGGCTGGCGCGGCTGGAGGGGCTGGAGCGGCTGCCGCGGCTGGAGCGGCTGGAGCGGCTGCCGCGGCTGGAGCGTCTGCCGCGGCTGGAGGGGCTACCGCGGGGTTGACTCGGCTGGAGCGGATGCCGAGGCTGGAACGGCACTCTCTGGACTCACTGAAATGCATTCTCAGTGGTGCCAGTGCACTCTCTGGACTCACTGCTCTGCATCCCCAGTGGTGCTAGTGCACTCTCTGGACTCACTGCAGTGCATCCCCAGTGGTGCCATTGCACTCTCTGGACTCACTGCACCGCATTCCCACTGGTGCCAGTGCGCTCTCTGGACTCACTGCACTGCATCCCCAGTGGTGCCAGTGCGCTCTCAGGACTCACTGCAGGGCATCCCCAGTGGTGCCAGTGCACTCTCTGGACTCACTGCACTGCATCCCCAGTCCTGCCAGTGCACTCTCTTGACTCACTGCAGTGCATCCCCAGTGGTGCCAGTACACTCACTGGACTGACTGAAGTGCATCCCCAGTGGTGTCAGTGCACTCACTGGAGTCACTGCACTGCATCCCCAGTGGTGCAAGTGCACTCCCTGGACTCACTGCACTGCATTCCCAGTGGTGACAGTGAAGTCTTTGGACTCACTGCACTCCATCCCCACTGGTGCCTTTGCACTCCCTGGACTCACTGCACTGCTCCAGCCGCGGCAGCCGCTCCAGCCGCGGTAGCCCTCCAGCCGTGGCAGCCGCTCCACTCGGTAGCGGCTGGAGCGGCTGCCGCGGTTGGAGCGGCTGGAGCGGCTGCCGCGGCTGGAGCGGCTGCCGCGGATGGAGAGGCTGGCGAGGCTGGAGGGGCTGGAGCGGCTGCCGCGGCTGGAGCGGCTGGAGCGGCTGCCGCGGCTGGAGCGTCTGCCGCGGCTGGAGGGCCTACCGCGGGGTTGACTCGGCTGGAGCGGATACCGAGGCTGGAACGGCACTCTCTGGACTCACTGAAATGCATTCTCAGTGGTGCCAGTGCACTCTCTGGACTCACTGCTCTGCATCCCCAGTGGTGCTAGTGCACTCTGGACTCACTGCAGTGCATCCCCAGTGGTGCCAGTGCACTCTCTGGACTCACTGCACCGCATTCCCACTGGTGTCAGTGCACTCTGTGGACTCACTGCACTGCATCCCCAGTGGTGTCAGTGCACTCTCTGGACTCCCGGCACCGTATCCCCAGTGGTGCCAGTGCATTCGCTGGACTCACGGCACTGCATCCACAGTGGTGCCAGTGCACTCTCTGGACTCACTGAAGTGCATTCTCAGTGGAGCCAGTGCACTCTCTGGACTCACTGCACTGCATCCCCAGTGGTGCCAGTGCACTCTCTGGACTCACTGCAGTGCATCCCAAGTGGTGCCAATGCACTCTCTGGACTCACTGCAGTGCATCCCCAGTGGTGCCAGTACACTCACTGGACTCACTGCACTGCATCCCCAGTGGTGCCAGTGCAGTCTCTGCACTCACTGAAGTGCATCTCCAGTGGTGCCAGAGCACTCTCTGGACTCACTGCAGTGCATCCCAGTGGTGCCAGTGCACTCTCTGGACACTCTGCACTGCATCCCCACTGGTGCCAGTGCACTCTCTGGACTCACTGCACTGCATCCCCAGTGGTGCCAGTGCACTCTCTGGACTCACTGCACTGCATCTCCAATGGTGCCAGTGCACTCTCTGGACTCACTGCACTGCATCCCCAGTGGTGCCAATGCACTCTCTGGACTCACTGCTGTGCATCCCCAGTGGTGCCAGTACACTCACTGGACTGACTGAAGTGCATTCCCAGTGGTGACATTGAAGTCTTTGGACTCACTGCACTCCATCCCCACTGGTGCCTTTGCACTCCCTGGACTCACTGCACTGCTCCAGCCGCGGCAGCCGCTCCAGCCGCGGTAGCCCTCCAGCCGTGGCAGCCGCTCCACTCGGTAGCGGCTGGAGCGGCTGCCGCGGCTGGAGCGGCTGGAGCGGCTGCCGCGGCTGGAGCGGCTGCCGCGGATGGAGAGGCTGGCGCGGCTGGAGGGGCTGGAGCGGCTGCCGCGGCTGGAGCGGCTGGAGCGGCTGCCGCGGCTGGAGCGTCTGCCGCGGCTGGAGGGGCTACCGCGGGGTTGACTCGGCTGGAGCGGATGCCGAGGCTGGAACGGCACTCTCTGGACTCACTGAAATGCATTCTCAGTGGTGCCAGTGCACTCTCTGGACTCACTGCTCTGCATCCCCAGTGGTGCTAGTGCACTCTCTGGACTCACTGCAGTGCATCCCCAGTGGTGCCATTGCACTCTCTGGACTCACTGCACCGCATTCCCACTGGTGCCAGTGCGCTCTCTGGACTCACTGCACTGCATCCCCAGTGGTGCCAGTGCGCTCTCAGGACTCACTGCAGGGCATCCCCAGTGGTGCCAGTGCACTCTCTGGACTCACTGCACTGCATCCCCAGTCCTGCCAGTGCACTCTCTTGACTCACTGCAGTGCATCCCCAGTGGTGCCAGTACACTCACTGGACTGACTGAAGTGCATCCCCAGTGGTGTCAGTGCACTCACTGGAGTCACTGCACTGCATCCCCAGTGGTGCAAGTGCACTCCCTGGACTCACTGCACTGCATTCCCAGTGGTGACAGTGAAGTCTTTGGACTCACTGCACTCCATCCCCACTGGTGCCTTTGCACTCCCTGGACTCACTGCACTGCTCCAGCCGCGGCAGCCGCTCCAGCCGCGGTAGCCCTCCAGCCGTGGCAGCCGCTCCACTCGGTAGCGGCTGGAGCGGCTGCCGCGGTTGGAGCGGCTGGAGCGGCTGCCGCGGCTGGAGCGGCTGCCGCGGATGGAGAGGCTGGCGAGGCTGGAGGGGCTGGAGCGGCTGCCGCGGCTGGAGCGGCTGGAGCGGCTGCCGCGGCTGGAGCGTCTGCCGCGGCTGGAGGGCCTACCGCGGGGTTGACTCGGCTGGAGCGGATACCGAGGCTGGAACGGCACTCTCTGGACTCACTGAAATGCATTCTCAGTGGTGCCAGTGCACTCTCTGGACTCACTGCTCTGCATCCCCAGTGGTGCTAGTGCACTCTGGACTCACTGCAGTGCATCCCCAGTGGTGCCAGTGCACTCTCTGGACTCACTGCACCGCATTCCCACTGGTGTCAGTGCACTCTGTGGACTCACTGCACTGCATCCCCAGTGGTGTCAGTGCACTCTCTGGACTCCCGGCACCGTATCCCCAGTGGTGCCAGTGCATTCGCTGGACTCACGGCACTGCATCCACAGTGGTGCCAGTGCACTCTCTGGACTCACTGAAGTGCATTCTCAGTGGAGCCAGTGCACTCTCTGGACTCACTGCACTGCATCCCCACTGGTGCCAGTGCACTCTCTGGACTCACTGCAGTGCATCCCAAGTGGTGCCAATGCACTCTCTGGACTCACTGCAGTGCATCCCCAGTGGTGCCAGTACACTCACTGGACTCACTGCACTGCATCCCCAGTGGTGCCAGTGCAGTCTCTGCACTCACTGAAGTGCATCTCCAGTGGTGCCAGAGCACTCTCTGGACTCACTGCAGTGCATCACCTGTGGTGCCAGTGCACTCTCTGGACACTCTGCACTGCATCCCCACTGGTGCCAGTGCACTCTCTGGACTCACTGCACTGCATCCCCAGTGGTGCCAGTGCACTCTCTGGACTCACTGCACTGCATCTCCAATGGTGCCAGTGCACTCTCTGGACTCACTGCACTGCATCCCCAGTGGTGCCAATGCACTCTCTGGACTCACTGCTGTGCATCCCCAGTGGTGCCAGTACACTCACTGGACTGACTGAAGTGCATTCCCAGTGGTGACATTGAAGTCTTTGGACTCACTGCACTCCATCCCCACTGGTGCCTTTGCACTCCCTGGACTCACTGCACTGCTCCAGCCGCGGCAGCCGCTCCAGCCGCGGTAGCCCTCCAGCCGTGGCAGCCGCTCCACTCGGTAGCGGCTGGAGCGGCTGCCGCGGCTGGAGCGGCTGCCGCGGCTGGAGCGGCTGCCGCGGATGGAGAGGCTGGCGCGGCTGGAGGGGCTGGAGCGGCTGCCGCGGCTGGAGCGGCTGGAGCGGCTGCCGCGGCTGGAGCGTCTGCCGCGGCTGGAGGGGCTACCGCGGGGTTGACTCGGCTGGAGCGGATGCCGAGGCTGGAACGGCACTCTCTGGACTCACTGAAATGCATTCTCAGTGGTGCCAGTGCACTCTCTGGACTCACTGCTCTGCATCCCCAGTGGTGCTAGTGCACTCTCTGGACTCACTGCAGTGCATCCCCAGTGGTGCCATTGCACTCTCTGGACTCACTGCACCGCATTCCCACTGGTGCCAGTGCGCTCTCTGGACTCACTGCACTGCATCCCCAGTGGTGCCAGTGCGCTCTCAGGACTCACTGCAGGGCATCCCCAGTGGTGCCAGTGCACTCTCTGGACTCACTGCACTGCATCCCCAGTCCTGCCAGTGCACTCTCTTGACTCACTGCAGTGCATCCCCAGTGGTGCCAGTACACTCACTGGACTGACTGAAGTGCATCCCCAGTGGTGTCAGTGCACTCACTGGAGTCACTGCACTGCATCCCCAGTGGTGCAAGTGCACTCCCTGGACTCACTGCACTGCTCCAGCCGCGGCAGCCGCTCCAGCCGCGGTAGCCCTCCAGCCGTGGCAGCCGCTCCACTCGGTAGCGGCTGGAGCGGCTGCCGCGGTTGGAGCGGCTGGAGCGGCTGCCGCGGCTGGAGCGGCTGCCGCGGATGGAGAGGCTGGCGAGGCTGGAGGGGCTGGAGCGGCTGCCGCGGCTGGAGCGGCTGGAGCGGCTGCCGCGGCTGGAGCGTCTGCCGCGGCTGGAGGGCCTACCGCGGGGTTGACTCGGCTGGAGCGGATACCGAGGCTGGAACGGCACTCTCTGGACTCACTGAAATGCATTCTCAGTGGTGCCAGTGCACTCTCTGGACTCACTGCTCTGCATCCCCAGTGGTGCTAGTGCACTCTGGACTCACTGCAGTGCATCCCCAGTGGTGCCAGTGCACTCTCTGGACTCACTGCACCGCATTCCCACTGGTGTCAGTGCACTCTGTGGACTCACTGCACTGCATCCCCAGTGGTGTCAGTGCACTCTCTGGACTCCCGGCACCGTATCCCCAGTGGTGCCAGTGCATTCGCTGGACTCACGGCACTGCATCCACAGTGGTGCCAGTGCACTCTCTGGACTCACTGAAGTGCATTCTCAGTGGAGCCAGTGCACTCTCTGGACTCACTGCACTGCATCCCCAGTGGTGCCAGTGCACTCTCTGGACTCACTGCAGTGCATCCCAAGTGGTGCCAATGCACTCTCTGGACTCACTGCAGTGCATCCCCAGTGGTGCCAGTACACTCACTGGACTCACTGCACTGCATCCCCAGTGGTGCCAGTGCAGTCTCTGCACTCACTGAAGTGCATCTCCAGTGGTGCCAGAGCACTCTCTGGACTCACTGCAGTGCATCACCTGTGGTGCCAGTGCACTCTCTGGACACTCTGCACTGCATCCCCACTGGTGCCAGTGCACTCTCTGGACTCACTGCACTGCATCCCCAGTGGTGCCAGTGCACTCTCTGGACTCACTGCACTGCATCTCCAATGGTGCCAGTGCACTCTCTGGACTCACTGCACTGCATCCCCAGTGGTGCCAATGCACTCTCTGGACTCACTGCTGTGCATCCCCAGTGGTGCCAGTACACTCACTGGACTGACTGAAGTGCATTCCCAGTGGTGACATTGAAGTCTTTGGACTCACTGCACTCCATCCCCACTGGTGCCTTTGCACTCCCTGGACTCACTGCACTGCTCCAGCCGCGGCAGCCGCTCCAGCCGCGGTAGCCCTCCAGCCGTGGCAGCCGCTCCACTCGGTAGCGGCTGGAGCGGCTGCCGCGGCTGGAGCGGCTGGAGCGGCTGCCGCGGCTGGAGCGTCTGCCGCGGCTGGAGGGGCTACCGCGGGGTTGACTCGGCTGGAGCGGATGCCGAGGCTGGAACGGCACTCTCTGGACTCACTGAAATGCATTCTCAGTGGTGCCAGTGCACTCTCTGGACTCACTGCTCTGCATCCCCAGTGGTGCTAGTGCACTCTCTTGACTCACTGCAGTGCATCCCCAGTGGTGCCAGTACACTCACTGGACTGACTGAAGTGCATCCCCAGTGGTGCCAGTGCACTCTCTGGACTCACAGCACTGCATGCCCATTGGTGCCAGTGCACTCTCTGGACTCACTGCATTGCATCCTCAGTGGTGCCAGTGCACTCTCTGGACTCACTGCACTGCATCCCCAGTCCTGCCAGTGCACTCTCTGGACTCACTGCACTGCATCCCCAATGGTGCCAGTGCACTCTCTGGACTCACTGCACTGCTCCAGCCGCGGCAGCCTCTCCAGGCGCACCAGCCGCGGCATCCGCTCCAGCCTCGGCATCCGCTCCAGCCGCGTTAACCGCTCCAGCCGCGGTAGCTCCTCCAGCCGCGCCAGCCGCTCCAGCCGCGGCAGCCGCTCCAGCCGCTCCAGCCGCGGCATCCGCTCCAGCCGCTCCAGCCGCGGCAGCCGCTCCAACCGCGGCAGCCGCTCCAGTCGCGGCAGCCGCTCCAGCCGCTCCAGCCGCGGCAGCCGCTCCAGCCGCTACCGAGTGGAGCGGCTGCCACGGCTGGAGGGCTACCGCGGCTGGAGCGGCTGCCGCGGCTGGAGAGGCTGGCGCGGCTGGAGGGGCTGGAGCGGCTGCCGCGGCTGGAGCGGCTGGAGCGGCTGCCGCGGCTGGAGCGTCTGCCGCGGCTGGAGGGGCTACCGCGGGGTTGACTCGGCTGGAGCGGATGCCGAGGCTGGAACGGCACTCTCTGGACTCACTGAAATGCATTCTCAGTGGTGCCAGTGCACTCTCTGGACTCACTGCAGTGCATCCCCAGTGGTGCCAGTGCACTCTCTGGACTCACTGCACTGCATCCCCAGTCCTGCCAGTGCACTCTCCTGACTCACTGCAGTGCATCCCCAGTGGTGCCAGTACACTCACTGGACTGACTGAAGTGCATCCCCAGTGGTGTCAGTGCACTCACTGGAGTCACTGCACTGCATCCCCAGTGGTGCAAGTGCACTCCCTGGACTCACTGCACTGCATTCCCAGTGGTGACAGTGAAGTCTTTGGACTCACTGCACTCCATCCCCACTGGTGCCTTTGCACTCCCTGGACTCACTGCACTGCTCCAGCCGCGGCAGCCGCTCCAGCCGCGGTAGCCCTCCAGCCGTGGCAGCCGCTCCACTCGGTAGCGGCTGGAGCGGCTGCCGCGGTTGGAGCGGCTGGAGCGGCTGCCGCGGCTGGAGCGGCTGCCGCGGATGGAGAGGCTGGCGAGGCTGGAGGGGCTGGAGCGGCTGCCGCGGCTGGAGCGGCTGGAGCGGCGGCCGCGGCTGGAGCGTCTGCCGCGGCTGGAGGGCCTACCGCGGGGTTGACTCGGCTGGAGCGGATACCGAGGCTGGAACGGCACTCTCTGGACTCACTGAAATGCATTCTCAGTGGTGCCAGTGCACTCTCTGGACTCACTGCTCTGCATCCCCAGTGGTGCTAGTGCACTCTGGACTCACTGCAGTGCATCCCCAGTGGTGCCAGTGCACTCTCTGGACTCACTGCACCGCATTCCCACTGGTGTCAGTGCACTCTGTGGACTCACTGCACTGCATCCCCAGTGGTGTCAGTGCACTCTCTGGACTCCCGGCACCGTATCCCCAGTGGTGCCAGTGCATTCGCTGGACTCACGGCACTGCATCCACAGTGGTGCCAGTGCACTCTCTGGACTCACTGAAGTGCATTCTCAGTGGAGCCAGTGCACTCTCTGGACTCACTGCACTGCATCCCCAGTGGTGCCAGTGCACTCTCTGGACTCACTGCAGTGCATCCCAAGTGGTGCCAATGCACTCTCTGGACTCACTGCAGTGCATCCCCAGTGGTGCCAGTACACTCACTGGACTCACTGCACTGCATCCCCAGTGGTGCCAGTGCAGTCTCTGCACTCACTGAAGTGCATCTCCAGTGGTGCCAGAGCACTCTCTGGACTCACTGCAGTGCATCCCAGTGGTGCCAGTGCACTCTCTGGACACTCTGCACTGCATCCCCACTGGTGCCAGTGCACTCTCTGGACTCACTGCACTGCATCCCCAGTGGTGCCAGTGCACTCTCTGGACTCACTGCACTGCATCTCCAATGGTGCCAGTGCACTCTCTGGACTCACTGCACTGCATCCCCAGTGGTGCCAATGCACTCTCTGGACTCACTGCTGTGCATCCCCAGTGGTGCCAGTACACTCACTGGACTGACTGAAGTGCATTCCCAGTGGTGACATTGAAGTCTTTGGACTCACTGCACTCCATCCCCACTGGTGCCTTTGCACTCCCTGGACTCACTGCACTGCTCCAGCCGCGGCAGCCGCTCCAGCCGCGGTAGCCCTCCAGCCGTGGCAGCCGCTCCACTCGGTAGCGGCTGGAGCGGCTGCCGCGGCTGGAGCGGCTGGAGCGGCTGCCGCGGCTGGAGCGGCTGCCGCGGATGGAGAGGCTGGCGCGGCTGGAGGGGCTGGAGCGGCTGCCGCGGCTGGAGCGGCTGGAGCGGCTGCCGCGGCTGGAGCGTCTGCCGCGGCTGGAGGGCCTACCGCGGGGTTGACTCGGCTGGAGCGGATACCGAGGCTGGAACGGCACTCTCTGGACTCACTGAAATGCATTCTCAGTGGTGCCAGTGCACTCTCTGGACTCACTGCTCTGCATCCCCAGTGGTGCTAGTGCACTCTGGACTCACTGCAGTGCATCCCCAGTGGTGCCAGTGCACTCTCTGGACTCACTGCACCGCATTCCCACTGGTGTCAGTGCACTCTGTGGACTCACTGCACTGCATCCCCAGTGGTGTCAGTGCACTCTCTGGACTCCCGGCACCGTATCCCCAGTGGTGCCAGTGCATTCGCTGGACTCACTGCACTGCATCCACAGTGGTGCCAGTGCACTCTCTGGACTCACTGAAGTGCATTCTCAGTGGAGCCAGTGCACTCTCTGGACTCACTGAAGTGCATTCTCAGTGGAGCCAGTGCACTCTCTGGACTCACTGCAGTGCATCCCCAGTGGTGCCAGTGCACTCTCTGGACTCACTGCACCGCATTCCCACTGGTGTCAGTGCACTCTCTGGACTCACTGCACTGCATCCCCAGTGGTGCCAGTGCACTCTCTGGACTCACTGCACTGCATCCCCAGTGGTGCCAGTGCACTCTCTGGACTCACTGCACTGCATCCCCACTGGTGCCAGTGCACTCTCTGGACTCACTGCAGTGCATCCCAAGTGGTGCCAATGCACTCTCTGGACTCACTGCAGTGCATCCCCAGTGGTGCCAGTACACTCACTGGACTCACTGCACTGCATCCCCAGTGGTGCCAGTGCAGTCTCTGCACTCACTGAAGTGCATCTCCAGTGGTGCCAGAGCACTCTCTGGACTCACTGCACTGAATCCCCACTGGTGCCAGTGCACTCTCTGGACTCACTGCACTGCATCCCCACTGGTGCCAGTGCACTCTCTGGACTCACTGCACTGCATCCCCAGTGGTGCCAGTGCACTCTCTGGACTCACTGCACTGCATCTCCAATGGTGCCAGTGCACTCTCTGGACTCACTGCACTGCATCCCCAGTGGTGCCAATGCACTCTCTGGACTCACTGCTGTGCATCCCCAGTGGTGCCAGTACACTCACTGGACTGACTGAAGTGCATTCCCAGTGGTGACATTGAAGTCTTTGGACTCACTGCACTCCATCCCCACTGGTGCCTTTGCACTCCCTGGACTCACTGCACTGCTCCAGCCGCGGCAGCCGCTCCAGCCGCGGTAGCCCTCCAGCCGTGGCAGCCGCTCCACTCGGTAGCGGCTGAGCGGCTGCCGCGGCTGGAGCGGCTGGAGCGGCTGCCGCGGCTGGAGCGGCTGCCGCGGATGGAGAGGCTGGCGCGGCTGGAGGGGCTGGAGCGGCTGCCGCGGCTGGAGCGGCTGGAGCGGCTGCCGCGGCTGGAGCGTCTGCCGCGGCTGGAGGGGCTACCGCGGGGTTGACTCGGCTGGAGCGGATGCCGAGGCTGGAACGGCACTCTCTGGACTCACTGAAATGCATTCTCAGTGGTGCCAGTGCACTCTCTGGACTCACTGCTCTGCATCCCCAGTGGTGCTAGTGCACTCTCTGGACTCACTGCAGTGCATCCCCAGTGGTGCCATTGCACTCTCTGGACTCACTGCACCGCATTCCCACTGGTGCCAGTGCGCTCTCTGGACTCACTGCACTGCATCCCCAGTGGTGCCAGTGCGCTCTCAGGACTCACTGCAGGGCATCCCCAGTGGTGCCAGTGCACTCTCTGGACTCACTGCACTGCATCCCCAGTCCTGCCAGTGCACTCTCTTGACTCACTGCAGTGCATCCCCAGTGGTGCCAGTACACTCACTGGACTGACTGAAGTGCATCCCCAGTGGTGTCAGTGCACTCTCTGCACTCACTGCACTGCATCCCCAGTGGTGCAAGTGCACTCCCTGGACTCACTGCACTGCATTCCCAGTGGTGACAGTGAAGTCTTTGGACTCACTGCACTCCATCCCCACTGGTGCCTTTGCACTCCCTGGACTCACTGCACTGCTCCAGCCGCGGCAGCCGCTCCAGCCGCGGTAGCCCTCCAGCCGTGGCAGCCGCTCCACTCGGTAGCGGCTGGAGCGGCTGCCGCGGTTGGAGCGGCTGGAGCGGCTGCCGCGGCTGGAGCGGCTGCCGCGGATGGAGAGGCTGGCGAGGCTGGAGGGGCTGGAGCGGCTGCCGCGGCTGGAGCGGCTGGAGCGGCTGCCGCGGCTGGAGCGTCTGCCGCGGCTGGAGGGCCTACCGCGGGGTTGACTCGGCTGGAGCGGATACCGAGGCTGGAACGGCACTCTCTGGACTCACTGAAATGCATTCTCAGTGGTGCCAGTGCACTCTCTGGACTCACTGCTCTGCATCCCCAGTGGTGCTAGTGCACTCTGGACTCACTGCAGTGCATCCCCAGTGGTGCCAGTGCACTCTCTGGACTCACTGCACCGCATTCCCACTGGTGTCAGTGCACTCTGTGGACTCACTGCACTGCATCCCCAGTGGTGTCAGTGCACTCTCTGGACTCCCGGCACCGTATCCCCAGTGGTGCCAGTGCATTCGCTGGACTCACGGCACTGCATCCACAGTGGTGCCAGTGCACTCTCTGGACTCACTGAAGTGCATTCTCAGTGGAGCCAGTGCACTCTCTGGACTCACTGCACTGCATCCCCAGTGGTGCCAGTGCACTCTCTGGACTCACTGCAGTGCATCCCAAGTGGTGCCAATGCACTCTCTGGACTCACTGCAGTGCATCCCCAGTGGTGCCAGTACACTCACTGGACTCACTGCAGTGCATCCCCAGTGGTGCCAGTGCAGTCTCTGCACTCACTGAAGTGCATCTCCAGTGGTGCCAGAGCACTCTCTGGACTCACTGCAGTGCATCCCAGTGGTGCCAGTGCACTCTCTGGACACTCTGCACTGCATCCCCACTGGTGCCAGTGCACTCTCTGGACTCACTGCACTGCATCCCCAGTGGTGCCAGTGCACTCTCTGGACTCACTGCACTGCATCTCCAATGGTGCCAGTGCACTCTCTGGACTCACTGCACTGCATCCCCAGTGGTGCCAATGCACTCTCTGGACTCACTGCTGTGCATCCCCAGTGGTGCCAGTACACTCACTGGACTGACTGAAGTGCATTCCCAGTGGTGACATTGAAGTCTTTGGACTCACTGCACTCCATCCCCACTGGTGCCTTTGCACTCCCTGGACTCACTGCACTGCTCCAGCCGCGGCAGCCGCTCCAGCCGCGGTAGCCCTCCAGCCGTGGCAGCCGCTCCACTCGGTAGCGGCTGGAGCGGCTGCCGCGGCTGGAGCGGCTGGAGCGGCTGCCGCGGCTGGAGCGGCTGCCGCGGATGGAGAGGCTGGCGCGGCTGGAGGGGCTGGAGCGGCTGCCGCGGCTGGAGCGGCTGGAGCGGCTGCCGCGGCTGGAGCGTCTGCCGCGGCTGGAGGGGCTACCGCGGGGTTGACTCGGCTGGAGCGGATGCCGAGGCTGGAACGGCACTCTCTGGACTCACTGAAATGCATTCTCAGTGGTGCCAGTGCACTCTCTGGACTCACTGCTCTGCATCCCCAGTGGTGCTAGTGCACTCTCTGGACTCACTGCAGTGCATCCCCAGTGGTGCCATTGCACTCTCTGGACTCACTGCACCGCATTCCCACTGGTGCCAGTGCGCTCTCTGGACTCACTGCACTGCATCCCCAGTGGTGCCAGTGCGCTCTCAGGACTCACTGCAGGGCATCCCCAGTGGTGCCAGTGCACTCTCTGGACTCACTGCACTGCATCCCCAGTCCTGCCAGTGCACTCTCTTGACTCACTGCAGTGCATCCCCAGTGGTGCCAGTACACTCACTGGACTGACTGAAGTGCATCCCCAGTGGTGTCAGTGCACTCACTGGAGTCACTGCACTGCATCCCCAGTGGTGCAAGTGCACTCCCTGGACTCACTGCACTGCATTCCCAGTGGTGACAGTGAAGTCTTTGGACTCACTGCACTCCATCCCCACTGGTGCCTTTGCACTCCCTGGACTCACTGCACTGCTCCAGCCGCGGCAGCCGCTCCAGCCGCGGTAGCCCTCCAGCCGTGGCAGCCGCTCCACTCGGTAGCGGCTGGAGCGGCTGCCGCGGTTGGAGCGGCTGGAGCGGCTGCCGCGGCTGGAGCGGCTGCCGCGGATGGAGAGGCTGGCGAGGCTGGAGGGGCTGGAGCGGCTGCCGCGGCTGGAGCGGCTGGAGCGGCTGCCGCGGCTGGAGCGTCTGCCGCGGCTGGAGGGCCTACCGCGGGGTTGACTCGGCTGGAGCGGATACCGAGGCTGGAACGGCACTCTCTGGACTCACTGAAATGCATTCTCAGTGGTGCCAGTGCACTCTCTGGACTCACTGCTCTGCATCCCCAGTGGTGCTAGTGCACTCTGGACTCACTGCAGTGCATCCCCAGTGGTGCCAGTGCACTCTCTGGACTCACTGCACCGCATTCCCACTGGTGTCAGTGCACTCTGTGGACTCACTGCACTGCATCCCCAGTGGTGTCAGTGCACTCTCTGGACTCCCGGCACCGTATCCCCAGTGGTGCCAGTGCATTCGCTGGACTCACGGCACTGCATCCACAGTGGTGCCAGTGCACTCTCTGGACTCACTGAAGTGCATTCTCAGTGGAGCCAGTGCACTCTCTGGACTCACTGCACTGCATCCCCAGTGGTGCCAGTGCACTCTCTGGACTCACTGCAGTGCATCCCAAGTGGTGCCAATGCACTCTCTGGACTCACTGCAGTGCATCCCCAGTGGTGCCAGTACACTCACTGGACTCACTGCACTGCATCCCCAGTGGTGCCAGTGCAGTCTCTGCACTCACTGAAGTGCATCTCCAGTGGTGCCAGAGCACTCTCTGGACTCACTGCAGTGCATCACCTGTGGTGCCAGTGCACTCTCTGGACACTCTGCACTGCATCCCCACTGGTGCCAGTGCACTCTCTGGACTCACTGCACTGCATCCCCAGTGGTGCCAGTGCACTCTCTGGACTCACTGCACTGCATCTCCAATGGTGCCAGTGCACTCTCTGGACTCACTGCACTGCATCCCCAGTGGTGCCAATGCACTCTCTGGACTCACTGCTGTGCATCCCCAGTGGTGCCAGTACACTCACTGGACTGACTGAAGTGCATTCCCAGTGGTGACATTGAAGTCTTTGGACTCACTGCACTCCATCCCCACTGGTGCCTTTGCACTCCCTGGACTCACTGCACTGCTCCAGCCGCGGCAGCCGCTCCAGCCGCGGTAGCCCTCCAGCCGTGGCAGCCGCTCCACTCGGTAGCGGCTGGAGCGGCTGCCGCGGCTGGAGCGGCTGCCGCGGCTGGAGCGGCTGCCGCGGATGGAGAGGCTGGCGCGGCTGGAGGGGCTGGAGCGGCTGCCGCGGCTGGAGCGGCTGGAGCGGCTGCCGCGGCTGGAGCGTCTGCCGCGGCTGGAGGGGCTACCGCGGGGTTGACTCGGCTGGAGCGGATGCCGAGGCTGGAACGGCACTCTCTGGACTCACTGAAATGCATTCTCAGTGGTGCCAGTGCACTCTCTGGACTCACTGCTCTGCATCCCCAGTGGTGCTAGTGCACTCTCTGGACTCACTGCAGTGCATCCCCAGTGGTGCCATTGCACTCTCTGGACTCACTGCACCGCATTCCC
This sequence comes from Anser brachyrhynchus, assembly GCF_964034855.1. NCBI lineage: Eukaryota > Metazoa > Chordata > Aves > Anseriformes > Anatidae > Anser > Anser brachyrhynchus. Next base: position 361,457 of record NW_027663523.1, on the reverse strand, counting down.
ACTGGTGCCAGTGCTCTCTCTGGACTCACTGCACTGCATCCCCAGTGGTGCCAGTGCGCTCTCAGGACTCACTGCAGGGCATCCCCAGCGGTGCCAGTGCACTCTCTGGACTCACTGCACTGCATCCCCAGTCCTGCCAGTGCACTCTCTTGACTCACTGCAGTGCATCCCCAGTGGTGCCAGTACACTCACTGGACTGACTGAAGTGCATCCCCAGTGGTGCCAGTGCACTCTCTGGACTCACAGCACTGCATGCCCAGTGGTGCCAGTGCACTCTCTGGACTCACTGCATTGCATCCTCAGTGGTGCCAGTGCACTCTCTGGACTCACTGCACTGCATCCCCAGTCCTGCCAGTGCACTCTCTGGACTCACTGCACTGCATCCCCAATGGTGCCAGTGCACTCTCTGGACTCACTGCACTGCTCCAGCCGCGGCAGCCTCTCCAGGCGCACCAGCCGCGGCATCCGCTCCAGCCTCGGCATCCGCTCCAGCCGCGTTAACCGCTCCAGCCGCGGTAGCTCCTCCAGCCGCGCCAGCCGCTCCAGCCGCGGCAGCCGCTCCAGCCGCTCCAGCCGCGGCATCCGCTCCAGCCGCTCCAGCCGCGGCAGCCGCTCCAACCGCGGCAGCCGCTCCAGTCGCGGCAGCCGCTCCAGCCGCGGCAGCCGCGGCAGCCGCTCCAGCCGCTACCGAGTGGAGCGGCTGCCACGGCTGGAGGGCTACCGCGGCTGGAGCGGCTGCCGCGGCTGGAGAGGCTGGCGCGGCTGGAGGGGCTGGAGCGGCTGCCGCGGCTGGAGCGGCTGGAGCGGCTGCCGCGGCTGGAGCGTCTGCCGCGGCTGGAGGGGCTACCGCGGGGTTGACTCGGCTGGAGCGGATGCCGAGGCTGGAACGGCACTCTCTGGACTCACTGAAATGCATTCTCAGTGGTGCCAGTGCACTCTCTGGACTCACTGCTCTGCATCCCCAGTGGTGCTAGTGCACTCTCTGGACTCACTGCAGTGCATCCCCAGTGGTGCCATTGCACTCTCTGGACTCACTGCACCGCATTCCCACTGGTGCCAGTGCGCTCTCTGGACTCACTGCACTGCATCCCCAGTGGTGCCAGTGCGCTCTCAGGACTCACTGCAGGGCATCCCCAGTGGTGCCAGTGCACTCTCTGGACTCACTGCACTGCATCCCCAGTCCTGCCAGTGCACTCTCTTGACTCACTGCAGTGCATCCCCAGTGGTGCCAGTACACTCACTGGACTGACTGAAGTGCATCCCCAGTGGTGTCAGTGCACTCACTGGAGTCACTGCACTGCATCCCCAGTGGTGCAAGTGCACTCCCTGGACTCACTGCACTGCATTCCCAGTGGTGACAGTGAAGTCTTTGGACTCACTGCACTCCATCCCCACTGGTGCCTTTGCACTCCCTGGACTCACTGCACTGCTCCAGCCGCGGCAGCCGCTCCAGCCGCGGTAGCCCTCCAGCCGTGGCAGCCGCTCCACTCGGTAGCGGCTGGAGCGGCTGCCGCGGTTGGAGCGGCTGGAGCGGCTGCCGCGGCTGGAGCGGCTGCCGCGGATGGAGAGGCTGGCGAGGCTGGAGGGGCTGGAGCGGCTGCCGCGGCTGGAGCGGCTGGAGCGGCTGCCGCGGCTGGAGCGTCTGCCGCGGCTGGAGGGCCTACCGCGGGGTTGACTCGGCTGGAGCGGATACCGAGGCTGGAACGGCACTCTCTGGACTCACTGAAATGCATTCTCAGTGGTGCCAGTGCACTCTCTGGACTCACTGCTCTGCATCCCCAGTGGTGCTAGTGCACTCTGGACTCACTGCAGTGCATCCCCAGTGGTGCCAGTGCACTCTCTGGACTCACTGCACCGCATTCCCACTGGTGTCAGTGCACTCTGTGGACTCACTGCACTGCATCCCCAGTGGTGTCAGTGCACTCTCTGGACTCCCGGCACCGTATCCCCAGTGGTGCCAGTGCATTCGCTGGACTCACGGCACTGCATCCACAGTGGTGCCAGTGCACTCTCTGGACTCACTGAAGTGCATTCTCAGTGGAGCCAGTGCACTCTCTGGACTCACTGCACTGCATCCCCAGTGGTGCCAGTGCACTCTCTGGACTCACTGCAGTGCATCCCAAGTGGTGCCAATGCACTCTCTGGACTCACTGCAGTGCATCCCCAGTGGTGCCAGTACACTCACTGGACTCACTGCACTGCATCCCCAGTGGTGCCAGTGCAGTCTCTGCACTCACTGAAGTGCATCTCCAGTGGTGCCAGAGCACTCTCTGGACTCACTGCAGTGCATCCCAGTGGTGCCAGTGCACTCTCTGGACACTCTGCACTGCATCCCCACTGGTGCCAGTGCACTCTCTGGACTCACTGCACTGCATCCCCAGTGGTGCCAGTGCACTCTCTGGACTCACTGCACTGCATCTCCAATGGTGCCAGTGCACTCTCTGGACTCACTGCACTGCATCCCCAGTGGTGCCAATGCACTCTCTGGACTCACTGCTGTGCATCCCCAGTGGTGCCAGTACACTCACTGGACTGACTGAAGTGCATTCCCAGTGGTGACATTGAAGTCTTTGGACTCACTGCACTCCATCCCCACTGGTGCCTTTGCACTCCCTGGACTCACTGCACTGCTCCAGCCGCGGCAGCCGCTCCAGCCGCGGTAGCCCTCCAGCCGTGGCAGCCGCTCCACTCGGTAGCGGCTGGAGCGGCTGCCGCGGCTGGAGCGGCTGGAGCGGCTGCCGCGGCTGGAGCGGCTGCCGCGGATGGAGAGGCTGGCGCGGCTGGAGGGGCTGGAGCGGCTGCCGCGGCTGGAGCGGCTGGAGCGGCTGCCGCGGCTGGAGCGTCTGCCGCGGCTGGAGGGGCTACCGCGGGGTTGACTCGGCTGGAGCGGATGCCGAGGCTGGAACGGCACTCTCTGGACTCACTGAAATGCATTCTCAGTGGTGCCAGTGCACTCTCTGGACTCACTGCTCTGCATCCCCAGTGGTGCTAGTGCACTCTCTGGACTCACTGCAGTGCATCCCCAGTGGTGCCATTGCACTCTCTGGACTCACTGCACCGCATTCCCACTGGTGCCAGTGCGCTCTCTGGACTCACTGCACTGCATCCCCAGTGGTGCCAGTGCGCTCTCAGGACTCACTGCAGGGCATCCCCAGTGGTGCCAGTGCACTCTCTGGACTCACTGCACTGCATCCCCAGTCCTGCCAGTGCACTCTCTTGACTCACTGCAGTGCATCCCCAGTGGTGCCAGTACACTCACTGGACTGACTGAAGTGCATCCCCAGTGGTGTCAGTGCACTCACTGGAGTCACTGCACTGCATCCCCAGTGGTGCAAGTGCACTCCCTGGACTCACTGCACTGCATTCCCAGTGGTGACAGTGAAGTCTTTGGACTCACTGCACTCCATCCCCACTGGTGCCTTTGCACTCCCTGGACTCACTGCACTGCTCCAGCCGCGGCAGCCGCTCCAGCCGCGGTAGCCCTCCAGCCGTGGCAGCCGCTCCACTCGGTAGCGGCTGGAGCGGCTGCCGCGGTTGGAGCGGCTGGAGCGGCTGCCGCGGCTGGAGCGGCTGCCGCGGATGGAGAGGCTGGCGAGGCTGGAGGGGCTGGAGCGGCTGCCGCGGCTGGAGCGGCTGGAGCGGCTGCCGCGGCTGGAGCGTCTGCCGCGGCTGGAGGGCCTACCGCGGGGTTGACTCGGCTGGAGCGGATACCGAGGCTGGAACGGCACTCTCTGGACTCACTGAAATGCATTCTCAGTGGTGCCAGTGCACTCTCTGGACTCACTGCTCTGCATCCCCAGTGGTGCTAGTGCACTCTGGACTCACTGCAGTGCATCCCCAGTGGTGCCAGTGCACTCTCTGGACTCACTGCACCGCATTCCCACTGGTGTCAGTGCACTCTGTGGACTCACTGCACTGCATCCCCAGTGGTGTCAGTGCACTCTCTGGACTCCCGGCACCGTATCCCCAGTGGTGCCAGTGCATTCGCTGGACTCACGGCACTGCATCCACAGTGGTGCCAGTGCACTCTCTGGACTCACTGAAGTGCATTCTCAGTGGAGCCAGTGCACTCTCTGGACTCACTGCACTGCATCCCCAGTGGTGCCAGTGCACTCTCTGGACTCACTGCAGTGCATCCCAAGTGGTGCCAATGCACTCTCTGGACTCACTGCAGTGCATCCCCAGTGGTGCCAGTACACTCACTGGACTCACTGCACTGCATCCCCAGTGGTGCCAGTGCAGTCTCTGCACTCACTGAAGTGCATCTCCAGTGGTGCCAGAGCACTCTCTGGACTCACTGCAGTGCATCACCTGTGGTGCCAGTGCACTCTCTGGACACTCTGCACTGCATCCCCACTGGTGCCAGTGCACTCTCTGGACTCACTGCACTGCATCCCCAGTGGTGCCAGTGCACTCTCTGGACTCACTGCACTGCATCTCCAATGGTGCCAGTGCACTCTCTGGACTCACTGCACTGCATCCCCAGTGGTGCCAATGCACTCTCTGGACTCACTGCTGTGCATCCCCAGTGGTGCCAGTACACTCACTGGACTGACTGAAGTGCATTCCCAGTGGTGACATTGAAGTCTTTGGACTCACTGCACTCCATCCCCACTGGTGCCTTTGCACTCCCTGGACTCACTGCACTGCTCCAGCCGCGGCAGCCGCTCCAGCCGCGGTAGCCCTCCAGCCGTGGCAGCCGCTCCACTCGGTAGCGGCTGGAGCGGCTGCCGCGGCTGGAGCGGCTGCCGCGGCTGGAGCGGCTGCCGCGGATGGAGAGGCTGGCGCGGCTGGAGGGGCTGGAGCGGCTGCCGCGGCTGGAGCGGCTGGAGCGGCTGCCGCGGCTGGAGCGTCTGCCGCGGCTGGAGGGGCTACCGCGGGGTTGACTCGGCTGGAGCGGATGCCGAGGCTGGAACGGCACTCTCTGGACTCACTGAAATGCATTCTCAGTGGTGCCAGTGCACTCTCTGGACTCACTGCTCTGCATCCCCAGTGGTGCTAGTGCACTCTCTGGACTCACTGCAGTGCATCCCCAGTGGTGCCATTGCACTCTCTGGACTCACTGCACCGCATTCCCACTGGTGCCAGTGCTCTCTCTGGACTCACTGCACTGCATCCCCAGTGGTGCCAGTGCGCTCTCAGGACTCACTGCAGGGCATCCCCAGTGGTGCCAGTGCACTCTCTGGACTCACTGCACTGCATCCCCAGTCCTGCCAGTGCACTCTCTTGACTCACTGCAGTGCATCCCCAGTGGTGCCAGTACACTCACTGGACTGACTGAAGTGCATCCCCAGTGGTGCCAGTGCACTCTCTGGACTCACAGCACTGCATGCCCAGTGGTGCCAGTGCACTCTCTGGACTCACTGCATTGCATCCTCAGTGGTGCCAGTGCACTCTCTGGACTCACTGCACTGCATCCCCAGTCCTGCCAGTGCACTCTCTGGACTCACTGCACTGCATCCCCAATGGTGCCAGTGCACTCTCTGGACTCACTGCACTGCTCCAGCCGCGGCAGCCTCTCCAGGCGCACCAGCCGCGGCATCCGCTCCAGCCTCGGCATCCGCTCCAGCCGCGTTAACCGCTCCAGCCGCGGTAGCTCCTCCAGCCGCGCCAGCCGCTCCAGCCGCGGCAGCCGCTCCAGCCGCTCCAGCCGCGGCAGCCGCTCCAGCCGCGGCAGCCGCTCCAACCGCGGCAGCCGCTCCAGTCGCGGCAGCCGCTCCAGCCGCGGCAGCCGCGGCAGCCGCTCCAGCCGCTACCGAGTGGAGCGGCTGCCACGGCTGGAGGGCTACCGCGGCTGGAGCGGCTGCCGCGGCTGGAGAGGCTGGCGCGGCTGGAGGGGCTGGAGCGGCTGCCGCGGCTGGAGCGGCTGGAGCGGCTGCCGCGGCTGGAGCGTCTGCCGCGGCTGGAGGGGCTACCGCGGGGTTGACTCGGCTGGAGCGGATGCCGAGGCTGGAACGGCACTCTCTGGACTCACTGAAATGCATTCTCAGTGGTGCCAGTGCACTCTCTGGACTCACTGCTCTGCATCCCCAGTGGTGCTAGTGCACTCTCTGGACTCACTGCAGTGCATCCCCAGTGGTGCCATTGCACTCTCTGGACTCACTGCACCGCATTCCCACTGGTGCCAGTGCGCTCTCTGGACTCACTGCACTGCATCCCCAGTGGTGCCAGTGCGCTCTCAGGACTCACTGCAGGGCATCCCCAGTGGTGCCAGTGCACTCTCTGGACTCACTGCACTGCATCCCCAGTGGTGCCAGTGCACTCTCTGGACTCACTGCAGTGCATCCCAAGTGGTGCCAATGCACTCTCTGGACTCACTGCAGTGCATCCCCAGTGGTGCCAGTACACTCACTGGACTCACTGCACTGCATCCCCAGTGGTGCCAGTGCAGTCTCTGCACTCACTGAAGTGCATCTCCAGTGGTGCCAGAGCACTCTCTGGACTCACTGCAGTGCATCCCAGTGGTGCCAGTGCACTCTCTGGACACTCTGCACTGCATCCCCACTGGTGCCAGTGCACTCTCTGGACTCACTGCACTGCATCCCCAGTGGTGCCAGTGCACTCTCTGGACTCACTGCACTGCATCTCCAATGGTGCCAGTGCACTCTCTGGACTCACTGCACTGCATCCCCAGTGGTGCCAATGCACTCTCTGGACTCACTGCTGTGCATCCCCAGTGGTGCCAGTACACTCACTGGACTGACTGAAGTGCATTCCCAGTGGTGACATTGAAGTCTTTGGACTCACTGCACTCCATCCCCACTGGTGCCTTTGCACTCCCTGGACTCACTGCACTGCTCCAGCCGCGGCAGCCGCTCCAGCCGCGGTAGCCCTCCAGCCGTGGCAGCCGCTCCACTCGGTAGCGGCTGGAGCGGCTGCCGCGGCTGGAGCGGCTGGAGCGGCTGCCGCGGCTGGAGCGGCTGCCGCGGATGGAGAGGCTGGCGCGGCTGGAGGGGCTGGAGCGGCTGCCGCGGCTGGAGCGGCTGGAGCGGCTGCCGCGGCTGGAGCGTCTGCCGCGGCTGGAGGGGCTACCGCGGGGTTGACTCGGCTGGAGCGGATGCCGAGGCTGGAACGGCACTCTCTGGACTCACTGAAATGCATTCTCAGTGGTGCCAGTGCACTCTCTGGACTCACTGCTCTGCATCCCCAGTGGTGCTAGTGCACTCTCTGGACTCACTGCAGTGCATCCCCAGTGGTGCCATTGCACTCTCTGGACTCACTGCACTGCATCCCCAGTGGTGCCAGTGCGCTCTCAGGACTCACTGCAGGGCATCCCCAGTGGTGCCAGTGCACTCTCTGGACTCACTGCACTGCATCCCCAGTCCTGCCAGTGCACTCTCTTGACTCACTGCAGTGCATCCCCAGTGGTGCCAGTACACTCACTGGACTGACTGAAGTGCATCCCCAGTGGTGTCAGTGCACTCACTGGAGTCACTGCACTGCATCCCCAGTGGTGCAAGTGCACTCCCTGGACTCACTGCACTGCATTCCCAGTGGTGACAGTGAAGTCTTTGGACTCACAGCACTCCATCCCCACTGGTGCCTTTGCACTCCCTGGACTCACTGCACTGCTCCAGCCGCGGCAGCCGCTCCAGCCGCGGTAGCCCTCCAGCCGTGGCAGCCGCTCCACTCGGTAGCGGCTGGAGCGGCTGCCGCGGTTGGAGCGGCTGGAGCGGCTGCCGCGGCTGGAGCGGCTGCCGCGGATGGAGAGGCTGGCGAGGCTGGAGGGGCTGGAGCGGCTGCCGCGGCTGGAGCGGCTGGAGCGGCTGCCGCGGCTGGAGCGTCTGCCGCGGCTGGAGGGGCTACCGCGGGGTTGACTCGGCTGGAGCGGATGCCGAGGCTGGAACGGCACTCTCTGGACTCACTGAAATGCATTCTCAGTGGTGCCAGTGCACTCTCAGGACTCACTGCAGGGCATCCCCAGTGGTGCCAGTGCACTCTCTGGACTCACTGCACTGCATCCCCAGTCCTGCCAGTGCACTCTCTTGACTCACTGCAGTGCATCCCCAGTGGTGCCAGTACACTCACTGGACTGACTGAAGTGCATCCCCAGTGGTGTCAGTGCACTCACTGGAGTCACTGCACTGCATCCCCAGTGGTGCAAGTGCACTCCCTGGACTCACTGCACTGCATTCCCAGTGGTGACAGTGAAGTCTTTGGACTCACTGCACTCCATCCCCACTGGTGCCTTTGCACTCCCTGGACTCACTGCACTGCTCCAGCCGCGGCAGCCGCTCCAGCCGCGGTAGCCCTCCAGCCGTGGCAGCCGCTCCACTCGGTAGCGGCTGGAGCGGCTGCCGCGGTTGGAGCGGCTGGAGCGGCTGCCGCGGCTGGAGCGGCTGCCGCGGATGGAGAGGCTGGCGAGGCTGGAGGGGCTGGAGCGGCTGCCGCGGCTGGAGCGGCTGGAGCGGCTGCCGCGGCTGGAGCGTCTGCCGCGGCTGGAGGGCCTACCGCGGGGTTGACTCGGCTGGAGCGGATACCGAGGCTGGAACGGCACTCTCTGGACTCACTGAAATGCATTCTCAGTGGTGCCAGTGCACTCTCTGGACTCACTGCTCTGCATCCCCAGTGGTGCTAGTGCACTCTGGACTCACTGCAGTGCATCCCCAGTGGTGCCAGTGCACTCTCTGGACTCACTGCACCGCATTCCCACTGGTGTCAGTGCACTCTGTGGACTCACTGCACTGCATCCCCAGTGGTGTCAGTGCACTCTCTGGACTCCCGGCACCGTATCCCCAGTGGTGCCAGTGCATTCGCTGGACTCACGGCACTGCATCCACAGTGGTGCCAGTGCACTCTCTGGACTCACTGAAGTGCATTCTCAGTGGAGCCAGTGCACTCTCTGGACTCACTGCACTGCATCCCCAGTGGTGCCAGTGCACTCTCTGGACTCACTGCAGTGCATCCCAAGTGGTGCCAATGCACTCTCTGGACTCACTGCAGTGCATCCCCAGTGGTGCCAGTACACTCACTGGACTCACTGCACTGCATCCCCAGTGGTGCCAGTGCAGTCTCTGCACTCACTGAAGTGCATCTCCAGTGGTGCCAGAGCACTCTCTGGACTCACTGCAGTGCATCACCTGTGGTGCCAGTGCACTCTCTGGACACTCTGCACTGCATCCCCACTGGTGCCAGTGCACTCTCTGGACTCACTGCACTGCATCCCCAGTGGTGCCAGTGCACTCTCTGGACTCACTGCACTGCATCTCCAATGGTGCCAGTGCACTCTCTGGACTCACTGCACTGCATCCCCAGTGGTGCCAATGCACTCTCTGGACTCACTGCTGTGCATCCCCAGTGGTGCCAGTACACTCACTGGACTGACTGAAGTGCATTCCCAGTGGTGACATTGAAGTCTTTGGACTCACTGCACTCCATCCCCACTGGTGCCTTTGCACTCCCTGGACTCACTGCACTGCTCCAGCCGCGGCAGCCGCTCCAGCCGCGGTAGCCCTCCAGCCGTGGCAGCCGCTCCACTCGGTAGCGGCTGGAGCGGCTGCCGCGGCTGGAGCGGCTGGAGCGGCTGCCGCGGCTGGAGCGTCTGCCGCGGCTGGAGGGGCTACCGCGGGGTTGACTCGGCTGGAGCGGATGCCGAGGCTGGAACGGCACTCTCTGGACTCACTGAAATGCATTCTCAGTGGTGCCAGTGCACTCTCTGGACTCACTGCTCTGCATCCCCAGTGGTGCTAGTGCACTCTCTTGACTCACTGCAGTGCATCCCCAGTGGTGCCAGTACACTCACTGGACTGACTGAAGTGCATCCCCAGTGGTGCCAGTGCACTCTCTGGACTCACAGCACTGCATGCCCATTGGTGCCAGTGCACTCTCTGGACTCACTGCATTGCATCCTCAGTGGTGCCAGTGCACTCTCTGGACTCACTGCACTGCATCCCCAGTCCTGCCAGTGCACTCTCTGGACTCACTGCACTGCATCCCCAATGGTGCCAGTGCACTCTCTGGACTCACTGCACTGCTCCAGCCGCGGCAGCCTCTCCAGGCGCACCAGCCGCGGCATCCGCTCCAGCCTCGGCATCCGCTCCAGCCGCGTTAACCGCTCCAGCCGCGGTAGCTCCTCCAGCCGCGCCAGCCGCTCCAGCCGCGGCAGCCGCTCCAGCCGCTCCAGCCGCGGCATCCGCTCCAGCCGCTCCAGCCGCGGCAGCCGCTCCAACCGCGGCAGCCGCTCCAGTCGCGGCAGCCGCTCCAGCCGCTCCAGCCGCGGCAGCCGCTCCAGCCGCTACCGAGTGGAGCGGCTGCCACGGCTGGAGGGCTACCGCGGCTGGAGCGGCTGCCGCGGCTGGAGAGGCTGGCGCGGCTGGAGGGGCTGGAGCGGCTGCCGCGGCTGGAGCGGCTGGAGCGGCTGCCGCGGCTGGAGCGTCTGCCGCGGCTGGAGGGGCTACCGCGGGGTTGACTCGGCTGGAGCGGATGCCGAGGCTGGAACGGCACTCTCTGGACTCACTGAAATGCATTCTCAGTGGTGCCAGTGCACTCTCTGGACTCACTGCAGTGCATCCCCAGTGGTGCCAGTGCACTCTCTGGACTCACTGCACTGCATCCCCAGTCCTGCCAGTGCACTCTCCTGACTCACTGCAGTGCAACCCCAGTGGTGCCAGTACACTCACTGGACTGACTGAAGTGCATCCCCAGTGGTGTCAGTGCACTCACTGGAGTCACTGCACTGCATCCCCAGTGGTGCAAGTGCACTCCCTGGACTCACTGCACTGCATTCCCAGTGGTGACAGTGAAGTCTTTGGACTCACTGCACTCCATCCCCACTGGTGCCTTTGCACTCCCTGGACTCACTGCACTGCTCCAGCCGCGGCAGCCGCTCCAGCCGCGGTAGCCCTCCAGCCGTGGCAGCCGCTCCACTCGGTAGCGGCTGGAGCGGCTGCCGCGGTTGGAGCGGCTGGAGCGGCTGCCGCGGCTGGAGCGGCTGCCGCGGATGGAGAGGCTGGCGAGGCTGGAGGGGCTGGAGCGGCTGCCGCGGCTGGAGCGGCTGGAGCGGCGGCCGCGGCTGGAGCGTCTGCCGCGGCTGGAGGGCCTACCGCGGGGTTGACTCGGCTGGAGCGGATACCGAGGCTGGAACGGCACTCTCTGGACTCACTGAAATGCATTCTCAGTGGTGCCAGTGCACTCTCTGGACTCACTGCTCTGCATCCCCAGTGGTGCTAGTGCACTCTGGACTCACTGCAGTGCATCCCCAGTGGTGCCAGTGCACTCTCTGGACTCACTGCACCGCATTCCCACTGGTGTCAGTGCACTCTGTGGACTCACTGCACTGCATCCCCAGTGGTGTCAGTGCACTCTCTGGACTCCCGGCACCGTATCCCCAGTGGTGCCAGTGCATTCGCTGGACTCACGGCACTGCATCCACAGTGGTGCCAGTGCACTCTCTGGACTCACTGAAGTGCATTCTCAGTGGAGCCAGTGCACTCTCTGGACTCACTGCACTGCATCCCCAGTGGTGCCAGTGCACTCTCTGGACTCACTGCAGTGCATCCCAAGTGGTGCCAATGCACTCTCTGGACTCACTGCAGTGCATCCCCAGTGGTGCCAGTACACTCACTGGACTCACTGCACTGCATCCCCAGTGGTGCCAGTGCAGTCTCTGCACTCACTGAAGTGCATCTCCAGTGGTGCCAGAGCACTCTCTGGACTCACTGCAGTGCATCCCAGTGGTGCCAGTGCACTCTCTGGACACTCTGCACTGCATCCCCACTGGTGCCAGTGCACTCTCTGGACTCACTGCACTGCATCCCCAGTGGTGCCAGTGCACTCTCTGGACTCACTGCACTGCATCTCCAATGGTGCCAGTGCACTCTCTGGACTCACTGCACTGCATCCCCAGTGGTGCCAATGCACTCTCTGGACTCACTGCTGTGCATCCCCAGTGGTGCCAGTACACTCACTGGACTGACTGAAGTGCATTCCCAGTGGTGACATTGAAGTCTTTGGACTCACTGCACTCCATCCCCACTGGTGCCTTTGCACTCCCTGGACTCACTGCACTGCTCCAGCCGCGGCAGCCGCTCCAGCCGCGGTAGCCCTCCAGCCGTGGCAGCCGCTCCACTCGGTAGCGGCTGGAGCGGCTGCCGCGGCTGGAGCGGCTGCCGCGGCTGGAGCGGCTGCCGCGGATGGAGAGGCTGGCGCGGCTGGAGGGGCTGGAGCGGCTGCCGCGGCTGGAGCGGCTGGAGCGGCTGCCGCGGCTGGAGCGTCTGCCGCGGCTGGAGGGGCTACCGCGGGGTTGACTCGGCTGGAGCGGATGCCGAGGCTGGAACGGCACTCTCTGGACTCACTGAAATGCATTCTCAGTGGTGCCAGTGCACTCTCTGGACTCACTGCTCTGCATCCCCAGTGGTGCTAGTGCACTCTCTGGACTCACTGCAGTGCATCCCCAGTGGTGCCATTGCACTCTCTGGACTCACTGCACCGCATTCCCACTGGTGCCAGTGCTCTCTCTGGACTCACTGCACTGCATCCCCAGTGGTGCCAGTGCGCTCTCAGGACTCACTGCAGGGCATCCCCAGCGGTGCCAGTGCACTCTCTGGACTCACTGCACTGCATCCCCAGTCCTGCCAGTGCACTCTCTTGACTCACTGCAGTGCATCCCCAGTGGTGCCAGTACACTCACTGGACTGACTGAAGTGCATCCCCAGTGGTGCCAGTGCACTCTCTGGACTCACAGCACTGCATGCCCAGTGGTGCCAGTGCACTCTCTGGACTCACTGCATTGCATCCTCAGTGGTGCCAGTGCACTCTCTGGACTCACTGCACTGCATCCCCAGTCCTGCCAGTGCACTCTCTGGACTCACTGCACTGCATCCCCAATGGTGCCAGTGCACTCTCTGGACTCACTGCACTGCTCCAGCCGCGGCAGCCTCTCCAGGCGCACCAGCCGCGGCATCCGCTCCAGCCTCGGCATCCGCTCCAGCCGCGTTAACCGCTCCAGCCGCGGTAGCTCCTCCAGCCGCGCCAGCCGCTCCAGCCGCGGCAGCCGCTCCAGCCGCTCCAGCCGCGGCATCCGCTCCAGCCGCTCCAGCCGCGGCAGCCGCTCCAACCGCGGCAGCCGCTCCAGTCGCGGCAGCCGCTCCAGCCGCGGCAGCCGCGGCAGCCGCTCCAGCCGCTACCGAGTGGAGCGGCTGCCACGGCTGGAGGGCTACCGCGGCTGGAGCGGCTGCCGCGGCTGGAGAGGCTGGCGCGGCTGGAGGGGCTGGAGCGGCTGCCGCGGCTGGAGCGGCTGGAGCGGCTGCCGCGGCTGGAGCGTCTGCCGCGGCTGGAGGGGCTACCGCGGGGTTGACTCGGCTGGAGCGGATGCCGAGGCTGGAACGGCACTCTCTGGACTCACTGAAATGCATTCTCAGTGGTGCCAGTGCACTCTCTGGACTCACTGCTCTGCATCCCCAGTGGTGCTAGTGCACTCTCTGGACTCACTGCAGTGCATCCCCAGTGGTGCCATTGCACTCTCTGGACTCACTGCACCGCATTCCCACTGGTGCCAGTGCGCTCTCTGGACTCACTGCACTGCATCCCCAGTGGTGCCAGTGCGCTCTCAGGACTCACTGCAGGGCATCCCCAGTGGTGCCAGTGCACTCTCTGGACTCACTGCACTGCATCCCCAGTCCTGCCAGTGCACTCTCTTGACTCACTGCAGTGCATCCCCAGTGGTGCCAGTACACTCACTGGACTGACTGAAGTGCATCCCCAGTGGTGTCAGTGCACTCACTGGAGTCACTGCACTGCATCCCCAGTGGTGCAAGTGCACTCCCTGGACTCACTGCACTGCATTCCCAGTGGTGACAGTGAAGTCTTTGGACTCACTGCACTCCATCCCCACTGGTGCCTTTGCACTCCCTGGACTCACTGCACTGCTCCAGCCGCGGCAGCCGCTCCAGCCGCGGTAGCCCTCCAGCCGTGGCAGCCGCTCCACTCGGTAGCGGCTGGAGCGGCTGCCGCGGTTGGAGCGGCTGGAGCGGCTGCCGCGGCTGGAGCGGCTGCCGCGGATGGAGAGGCTGGCGAGGCTGGAGGGGCTGGAGCGGCTGCCGCGGCTGGAGCGGCTGGAGCGGCTGCCGCGGCTGGAGCGTCTGCCGCGGCTGGAGGGCCTACCGCGGGGTTGACTCGGCTGGAGCGGATACCGAGGCTGGAACGGCACTCTCTGGACTCACTGAAATGCATTCTCAGTGGTGCCAGTGCACTCTCTGGACTCACTGCTCTGCATCCCCAGTGGTGCTAGTGCACTCTGGACTCACTGCAGTGCATCCCCAGTGGTGCCAGTGCACTCTCTGGACTCACTGCACCGCATTCCCACTGGTGTCAGTGCACTCTGTGGACTCACTGCACTGCATCCCCAGTGGTGTCAGTGCACTCTCTGGACTCCCGGCACCGTATCCCCAGTGGTGCCAGTGCATTCGCTGGACTCACGGCACTGCATCCACAGTGGTGCCAGTGCACTCTCTGGACTCACTGAAGTGCATTCTCAGTGGAGCCAGTGCACTCTCTGGACTCACTGCACTGCATCCCCAGTGGTGCCAGTGCACTCTCTGGACTCACTGCAGTGCATCCCAAGTGGTGCCAATGCACTCTCTGGACTCACTGCAGTGCATCCCCAGTGGTGCCAGTACACTCACTGGACTCACTGCACTGCATCCCCAGTGGTGCCAGTGCAGTCTCTGCACTCACTGAAGTGCATCTCCAGTGGTGCCAGAGCACTCTCTGGACTCACTGCAGTGCATCCCAGTGGTGCCAGTGCACTCTCTGGACACTCTGCACTGCATCCCCACTGGTGCCAGTGCACTCTCTGGACTCACTGCACTGCATCCCCAGTGGTGCCAGTGCACTCTCTGGACTCACTGCACTGCATCTCCAATGGTGCCAGTGCACTCTCTGGACTCACTGCACTGCATCCCCAGTGGTGCCAATGCACTCTCTGGACTCACTGCTGTGCATCCCCAGTGGTGCCAGTACACTCACTGGACTGACTGAAGTGCATTCCCAGTGGTGACATTGAAGTCTTTGGACTCACTGCACTCCATCCCCACTGGTGCCTTTGCACTCCCTGGACTCACTGCACTGCTCCAGCCGCGGCAGCCGCTCCAGCCGCGGTAGCCCTCCAGCCGTGGCAGCCGCTCCACTCGGTAGCGGCTGGAGCGGCTGCCGCGGCTGGAGCGGCTGGAGCGGCTGCCGCGGCTGGAGCGGCTGCCGCGGATGGAGAGGCTGGCGCGGCTGGAGGGGCTGGAGCGGCTGCCGCGGCTGGAGCGGCTGGAGCGGCTGCCGCGGCTGGAGCGTCTGCCGCGGCTGGAGGGGCTACCGCGGGGTTGACTCGGCTGGAGCGGATGCCGAGGCTGGAACGGCACTCTCTGGACTCACTGAAATGCATTCTCAGTGGTGCCAGTGCACTCTCTGGACTCACTGCTCTGCATCCCCAGTGGTGCTAGTGCACTCTCTGGACTCACTGCAGTGCATCCCCAGTGGTGCCATTGCACTCTCTGGACTCACTGCACCGCATTCCCACTGGTGCCAGTGCGCTCTCTGGACTCACTGCACTGCATCCCCAGTGGTGCCAGTGCGCTCTCAGGACTCACTGCAGGGCATCCCCAGTGGTGCCAGTGCACTCTCTGGACTCACTGCACTGCATCCCCAGTCCTGCCAGTGCACTCTCTTGACTCACTGCAGTGCATCCCCAGTGGTGCCAGTACACTCACTGGACTGACTGAAGTGCATCCCCAGTGGTGTCAGTGCACTCACTGGAGTCACTGCACTGCATCCCCAGTGGTGCAAGTGCACTCCCTGGACTCACTGCACTGCATTCCCAGTGGTGACAGTGAAGTCTTTGGACTCACTGCACTCCATCCCCACTGGTGCCTTTGCACTCCCTGGACTCACTGCACTGCTCCAGCCGCGGCAGCCGCTCCAGCCGCGGTAGCCCTCCAGCCGTGGCAGCCGCTCCACTCGGTAGCGGCTGGAGCGGCTGCCGCGGTTGGAGCGGCTGGAGCGGCTGCCGCGGCTGGAGCGGCTGCCGCGGATGGAGAGGCTGGCGAGGCTGGAGGGGCTGGAGCGGCTGCCGCGGCTGGAGCGGCTGGAGCGGCTGCCGCGGCTGGAGCGTCTGCCGCGGCTGGAGGGCCTACCGCGGGGTTGACTCGGCTGGAGCGGATACCGAGGCTGGAACGGCACTCTCTGGACTCACTGAAATGCATTCTCAGTGGTGCCAGTGCACTCTCTGGACTCACTGCTCTGCATCCCCAGTGGTGCTAGTGCACTCTGGACTCACTGCAGTGCATCCCCAGTGGTGCCAGTGCACTCTCTGGACTCACTGCACCGCATTCCCACTGGTGTCAGTGCACTCTGTGGACTCACTGCACTGCATCCCCAGTGGTGTCAGTGCACTCTCTGGACTCCCGGCACCGTATCCCCAGTGGTGCCAGTGCATTCGCTGGACTCACGGCACTGCATCCACAGTGGTGCCAGTGCACTCTCTGGACTCACTGAAGTGCATTCTCAGTGGAGCCAGTGCACTCTCTGGACTCACTGCACTGCATCCCCAGTGGTGCCAGTGCACTCTCTGGACTCACTGCAGTGCATCCCAAGTGGTGCCAATGCACTCTCTGGACTCACTGCAGTGCATCCCCAGTGGTGCCAGTACACTCACTGGACTCACTGCACTGCATCCCCAGTGGTGCCAGTGCAGTCTCTGCACTCACTGAAGTGCATCTCCAGTGGTGCCAGAGCACTCTCTGGACTCACTGCAGTGCATCACCTGTGGTGCCAGTGCACTCTCTGGACACTCTGCACTGCATCCCCACTGGTGCCAGTGCACTCTCTGGACTCACTGCACTGCATCCCCAGTGGTGCCAGTGCACTCTCTGGACTCACTGCACTGCATCTCCAATGGTGCCAGTGCACTCTCTGGACTCACTGCACTGCATCCCCAGTGGTGCCAATGCACTCTCTGGACTCACTGCTGTGCATCCCCAGTGGTGCCAGTACACTCACTGGACTGACTGAAGTGCATTCCCAGTGGTGACATTGAAGTCTTTGGACTCACTGCACTCCATCCCCACTGGTGCCTTTGCACTCCCTGGACTCACTGCACTGCTCCAGCCGCGGCAGCCGCTCCAGCCGCGGTAGCCCTCCAGCCGTGGCAGCCGCTCCACTCGGTAGCGGCTGGAGCGGCTGCCGCGGCTGGAGCGGCTGCCGCGGCTGGAGCGGCTGCCGCGGATGGAGAGGCTGGCGCGGCTGGAGGGGCTGGAGCGGCTGCCGCGGCTGGAGCGGCTGGAGCGGCTGCCGCGGCTGGAGCGTCTGCCGCGGCTGGAGGGGCTACCGCGGGGTTGACTCGGCTGGAGCGGATGCCGAGGCTGGAACGGCACTCTCTGGACTCACTGAAATGCATTCTCAGTGGTGCCAGTGCACTCTCTGGACTCACTGCTCTGCATCCCCAGTGGTGCTAGTGCACTCTCTGGACTCACTGCAGTGCATCCCCAGTGGTGCCATTGCACTCTCTGGACTCACTGCACCGCATTCCCACTGGTGCCAGTGCTCTCTCTGGACTCACTGCACTGCATCCCCAGTGGTGCCAGTGCGCTCTCAGGACTCACTGCAGGGCATCCCCAGTGGTGCCAGTGCACTCTCTGGACTCACTGCACTGCATCCCCAGTCCTGCCAGTGCACTCTCTTGACTCACTGCAGTGCATCCCCAGTGGTGCCAGTACACTCACTGGACTGACTGAAGTGCATCCCCAGTGGTGCCAGTGCACTCTCTGGACTCACAGCACTGCATGCCCAGTGGTGCCAGTGCACTCTCTGGACTCACTGCATTGCATCCTCAGTGGTGCCAGTGCACTCTCTGGACTCACTGCACTGCATCCCCAGTCCTGCCAGTGCACTCTCTGGACTCACTGCACTGCATCCCCAATGGTGCCAGTGCACTCTCTGGACTCACTGCACTGCTCCAGCCGCGGCAGCCTCTCCAGGCGCACCAGCCGCGGCATCCGCTCCAGCCTCGGCATCCGCTCCAGCCGCGTTAACCGCTCCAGCCGCGGTAGCTCCTCCAGCCGCGCCAGCCGCTCCAGCCGCGGCAGCCGCTCCAGCCGCTCCAGCCGCGGCATCCGCTCCAGCCGCGGCAGCCGCTCCAACCGCGGCAGCCGCTCCAGTCGCGGCAGCCGCTCCAGCCGCGGCAGCCGCGGCAGCCGCTCCAGCCGCTACCGAGTGGAGCGGCTGCCACGGCTGGAGGGCTACCGCGGCTGGAGCGGCTGCCGCGGCTGGAGAGGCTGGCGCGGCTGGAGGGGCTGGAGCGGCTGCCGCGGCTGGAGCGGCTGGAGCGGCTGCCGCGGCTGGAGCGTCTGCCGCGGCTGGAGGGGCTACCGCGGGGTTGACTCGGCTGGAGCGGATGCCGAGGCTGGAACGGCACTCTCTGGACTCACTGAAATGCATTCTCAGTGGTGCCAGTGCACTCTCTGGACTCACTGCTCTGCATCCCCAGTGGTGCTAGTGCACTCTCTGGACTCACTGCAGTGCATCCCCAGTGGTGCCATTGCACTCTCTGGACTCACTGCACCGCATTCCCACTGGTGCCAGTGCGCTCTCTGGACTCACTGCACTGCATCCCCAGTGGTGCCAGTGCGCTCTCAGGACTCACTGCAGGGCATCCCCAGTGGTGCCAGTGCACTCTCTGGACTCACTGCACTGCATCCCCAGTGGTGCCAGTGCACTCTCTGGACTCACTGCAGTGCATCCCAAGTGGTGCCAATGCACTCTCTGGACTCACTGCAGTGCATCCCCAGTGGTGCCAGTACACTCACTGGACTCACTGCACTGCATCCCCAGTGGTGCCAGTGCAGTCTCTGCACTCACTGAAGTGCATCTCCAGTGGTGCCAGAGCACTCTCTGGACTCACTGCAGTGCATCCCAGTGGTGCCAGTGCACTCTCTGGACACTCTGCACTGCATCCCCACTGGTGCCAGTGCACTCTGTGGACTCACTGCACTGCATCCCCAGTGGTGCCAGTGCACTCTCTGGACTCACTGCACTGCATCTCCAATGGTGCCAGTGCACTCTCTGGACTCACTGCACTGCATCCCCAGTGGTGCCAATGCACTCTCTGGACTCACTGCTGTGCATCCCCAGTGGTGCCAGTACACTCACTGGACTGACTGAAGTGCATTCCCAGTGGTGACATTGAAGTCTTTGGACTCACTGCACTCCATCCCCACTGGTGCCTTTGCACTCCCTGGACTCACTGCACTGCTCCAGCCGCGGCAGCCGCTCCAGCCGCGGTAGCCCTCCAGCCGTGGCAGCCGCTCCACTCGGTAGCGGCTGGAGCGGCTGCCGCGGCTGGAGCGGCTGGAGCGGCTGCCGCGGCTGGAGCGGCTGCCGCGGATGGAGAGGCTGGCGCGGCTGGAGGGGCTGGAGCGGCTGCCGCGGCTGGAGCGGCTGGAGCGGCTGCCGCGGCTGGAGCGTCTGCCGCGGCTGGAGGGGCTACCGCGGGGTTGACTCGGCTGGAGCGGATGCCGAGGCTGGAACGGCACTCTCTGGACTCACTGAAATGCATTCTCAGTGGTGCCAGTGCACTCTCTGGACTCACTGCTCTGCATCCCCAGTGGTGCTAGTGCACTCTCTGGACTCACTGCAGTGCATCCCCAGTGGTGCCATTGCACTCTCTGGACTCACTGCACTGCATCCCCAGTGGTGCCAGTGCGCTCTCAGGACTCACTGCAGGGCATCCCCAGTGGTGCCAGTGCACTCTCTGGACTCACTGCACTGCATCCCCAGTCCTGCCAGTGCACTCTCTTGACTCACTGCAGTGCATCCCCAGTGGTGCCAGTACACTCACTGGACTGACTGAAGTGCATCCCCAGTGGTGTCAGTGCACTCACTGGAGTCACTGCACTGCATCCCCAGTGGTGCAAGTGCACTCCCTGGACTCACTGTACTGCATTCCCAGTGGTGACAGTGAAGTCTTTGGACTCACTGCACTCCATCCCCACTGGTGCCTTTGCACTCCCTGGACTCACTGCACTGCTCCAGCCGCGGCAGCCGCTCCAGCCGCGGTAGCCCTCCAGCCGTGGCAGCCGCTCCACTCGGTAGCGGCTGGAGCGGCTGCCGCGGTTGGAGCGGCTGGAGCGGCTGCCGCGGCTGGAGCGGCTGCCGCGGATGGAGAGGCTGGCGAGGCTGGAGGGGCTGGAGCGGCTGCCGCGGCTGGAGCGGCTGGAGCGGCTGCCGCGGCTGGAGCGTCTGCCGCGGCTGGAGGGGCTACCGCGGGGTTGACTCGGCTGGAGCGGATGCCGAGGCTGGAACGGCACTCTCTGGACTCACTGAAATGCATTCTCAGTGGTGCCAGTGCACTCTCTGGACTCACTGCTCTGCATCCCCAGTGGTGCTAGTGCACTCTGGACTCACTGCAGTGCATCCCCAGTGGTGCCAGTGCACTCTCTGGACTCACTGCACCGCATTCCCACTGGTGTCAGTGCACTCTGTGGACTCACTGCACTGCATCCCCAGTGGTGTCAGTGCACTCTCTGGACTCCCGGCACCGTATCCCCAGTGGTGCCAGTGCATTCGCTGGACTCACGGCACTGCATCCACAGTGGTGCCAGTGCACTCTCTGGACTCACTGAAGTGCATTCTCAGTGGAGCCAGTGCACTCTCTGGACTCACTGCACTGCATCCCCAGTGGTGCCAGTGCACTCTCTGGACTCACTGCAGTGCATCCCAAGTGGTGCCAATGCACTCTCTGGACTCACTGCAGTGCATCCCCAGTGGTGCCAGTACACTCACTGGACTCACTGCACTGCATCCCCAGTGGTGCCAGTGCAGTCTCTGCACTCACTGAAGTGCATCTCCAGTGGTGCCAGAGCACTCTCTGGACTCACTGCAGTGCATCACCTGTGGTGCCAGTGCACTCTCTGGACACTCTGCACTGCATCCCCACTGGTGCCAGTGCACTCTCTGGACTCACTGCACTGCATCCCCAGTGGTGCCAGTGCACTCTCTGGACTCACTGCACTGCATCTCCAATGGTGCCAGTGCACTCTCTGGACTCACTGCACTGCATCCCCAGTGGTGCCAATGCACTCTCTGGACTCACTGCTGTGCATCCCCAGTGGTGCCAGTACACTCACTGGACTGACTGAAGTGCATTCCCAGTGGTGACATTGAAGTCTTTGGACTCACTGCACTCCATCCCCACTGGTGCCTTTGCACTCCCTGGACTCACTGCACTGCTCCAGCCGCGGCAGCCGCTCCAGCCGCGGTAGCCCTCCAGCCGTGGCAGCCGCTCCACTCGGTAGCGGCTGGAGCGGCTGCCGCGGCTGGAGCGGCTGGAGCGGCTGCCGCGGCTGGAGCGGCTGCCGCGGATGGAGAGGCTGGCGCGGCTGGAGGGGCTGGAGCGGCTGCCGCGGCTGGAGCGGCTGGAGCGGCTGCCGCGGCTGGAGCGTCTGCCGCGGCTGGAGGGGCTACCGCGGGGTTGACTCGGCTGGAGCGGATGCCGAGGCTGGAACGGCACTCTCTGGACTCACTGAAATGCATTCTCAGTGGTGCCAGTGCACTCTCTGGACTCACTGCTCTGCATCCCCAGTGGTGCTAGTGCACTCTCTGGACTCACTGCAGTGCATCCCCAGTGGTGCCATTGCACTCTCTGGACTCACTGCACCGCATTCCCACTGGTGCCAGTGCGCTCTCTGGACTCACTGCACTGCATCCCCAGTGGTGCCAGTGCGCTCTCAGGACTCACTGCAGGGCATCCCCAGTGGTGCCAGTGCACTCTCTGGACTCACTGCACTGCATCCCCAGTCCTGCCAGTGCACTCTCTTGACTCACTGCAGTGCATCCCCAGTGGTGCCAGTACACTCACTGGACTGACTGAAGTGCATCCCCAGTGGTGTCAGTGCACTCACTGGAGTCACTGCACTGCATCCCCAGTGGTGCAAGTGCACTCCCTGGACTCACTGCACTGCATTCCCAGTGGTGACAGTGAAGTCTTTGGACTCACTGCACTCCATCCCCACTGGTGCCTTTGCACTCCCTGGACTCACTGCACTGCTCCAGCCGCGGCAGCCGCTCCAGCCGCGGTAGCCCTCCAGCCGTGGCAGCCGCTCCACTCGGTAGCGGCTGGAGCGGCTGCCGCGGTTGGAGCGGCTGGAGCGGCTGCCGCGGCTGGAGCGGCTGCCGCGGATGGAGAGGCTGGCGAGGCTGGAGGGGCTGGAGCGGCTGCCGCGGCTGGAGCGGCTGGAGCGGCTGCCGCGGCTGGAGCGTCTGCCGCGGCTGGAGGGCCTACCGCGGGGTTGACTCGGCTGGAGCGGATACCGAGGCTGGAACGGCACTCTCTGGACTCACTGAAATGCATTCTCAGTGGTGCCAGTGCACTCTCTGGACTCACTGCTCTGCATCCCCAGTGGTGCTAGTGCACTCTGGACTCACTGCAGTGCATCCCCAGTGGTGCCAGTGCACTCTCTGGACTCACTGCACCGCATTCCCACTGGTGTCAGTGCACTCTGTGGACTCACTGCACTGCATCCCCAGTGGTGTCAGTGCACTCTCTGGACTCCCGGCACCGTATCCCCAGTGGTGCCAGTGCATTCGCTGGACTCACGGCACTGCATCCACAGTGGTGCCAGTGCACTCTCTGGACTCACTGAAGTGCATTCTCAGTGGAGCCAGTGCACTCTCTGGACTCACTGCACTGCATCCCCAGTGGTGCCAGTGCACTCTCTGGACTCACTGCAGTGCATCCCAAGTGGTGCCAATGCACTCTCTGGACTCACTGCAGTGCATCCCCAGTGGTGCCAGTACACTCACTGGACTCACTGCACTGCATCCCCAGTGGTGCCAGTGCAGTCTCTGCACTCACTGAAGTGCATCTCCAGTGGTGCCAGAGCACTCTCTGGACTCACTGCAGTGCATCACCTGTGGTGCCAGTGCACTCTCTGGACACTCTGCACTGCATCCCCACTGGTGCCAGTGCACTCTCTGGACTCACTGCACTGCATCCCCAGTGGTGCCAGTGCACTCTCTGGACTCACTGCACTGCATCTCCAATGGTGCCAGTGCACTCTCTGGACTCACTGCACTGCATCCCCAGTGGTGCCAATGCACTCTCTGGACTCACTGCTGTGCATCCCCAGTGGTGCCAGTACACTCACTGGACTGACTGAAGTGCATTCCCAGTGGTGACATTGAAGTCTTTGGACTCACTGCACTCCATCCCCACTGGTGCCTTTGCACTCCCTGGACTCACTGCACTGCTCCAGCCGCGGCAGCCGCTCCAGCCGCGGTAGCCCTCCAGCCGTGGCAGCCGCTCCACTCGGTAGCGGCTGGAGCGGCTGCCGCGGCTGGAGCGGCTGCCGCGGCTGGAGCGGCTGCCGCGGATGGAGAGGCTGGCGCGGCTGGAGGGGCTGGAGCGGCTGCCGCGGCTGGAGCGGCTGGAGCGGCTGCCGCGGCTGGAGCGTCTGCCGCGGCTGGAGGGGCTACCGCGGGGTTGACTCGGCTGGAGCGGATGCCGAGGCTGGAACGGCACTCTCTGGACTCACTGAAATGCATTCTCAGTGGTGCCAGTGCACTCTCTGGACTCACTGCTCTGCATCCCCAGTGGTGCTAGTGCACTCTCTGGACTCACTGCAGTGCATCCCCAGTGGTGCCATTGCACTCTCTGGACTCACTGCACTGCATTCCCACTGGTGCCAGTGCTCTCTCTGGACTCACTGCACTGCATCCCCAGTGGTGCCAGTGCGCTCTCAGGACTCACTGCAGGGCATCCCCAGTGGTGCCAGTGCACTCTCTGGACTCACTGCACTGCATCCCCAGTCCTGCCAGTGCACTCTCTTGACTCACTGCAGTGCATCCCCAGTGGTGCCAGTACACTCACTGGACTGACTGAAGTGCATCCCCAGTGGTGCCAGTGCACTCTCTGGACTCACAGCACTGCATGCCCAGTGGTGCCAGTGCACTCTCTGGACTCACTGCATTGCATCCTCAGTGGTGCCAGTGCACTCTCTGGACTCACTGCACTGCATCCCCAGTCCTGCCAGTGCACTCTCTGGACTCACTGCACTGCATCCCCAATGGTGCCAGTGCACTCTCTGGACTCACTGCACTGCTCCAGCCGCGGCAGCCTCTCCAGGCGCACCAGCCGCGGCATCCGCTCCAGCCTCGGCATCCGCTCCAGCCGCGTTAACCGCTCCAGCCGCGGTAGCTCCTCCAGCCGCGCCAGCCGCTCCAGCCGCGGCAGCCGCTCCAGCCGCTCCAGCCGCGGCATCCGCTCCAGCCGCTCCAGCCGCGGCAGCCGCTCCAACCGCGGCAGCCGCTCCAGTCGCGGCAGCCGCTCCAGCCGCGGCAGCCGCGGCAGCCGCTCCAGCCGCTACCGAGTGGAGCGGCTGCCACGGCTGGAGGGCTACCGCGGCTGGAGCGGCTGCCGCGGCTGGAGAGGCTGGCGCGGCTGGAGGGGCTGGAGCGGCTGCCGCGGCTGGAGCGGCTGGAGCGGCTGCCGCGGCTGGAGCGTCTGCCGCGGCTGGAGGGGCTACCGCGGGGTTGACTCGGCTGGAGCGGATGCCGAGGCTGGAACGGCACTCTCTGGACTCACTGAAATGCATTCTCAGTGGTGCCAGTGCACTCTCTGGACTCACTGCTCTGCATCCCCAGTGGTGCTAGTGCACTCTCTGGACTCACTGCAGTGCATCCCCAGTGGTGCCATTGCACTCTCTGGACTCACTGCACCGCATTCCCACTGGTGCCAGTGCGCTCT
The DNA here is from genome assembly GCF_964034855.1 of Anser brachyrhynchus. Lineage (NCBI taxonomy): Eukaryota > Metazoa > Chordata > Aves > Anseriformes > Anatidae > Anser > Anser brachyrhynchus. The sequence continues at coordinate 336,733 of NW_027663523.1, read as the reverse complement.
CTGGACTCACTGCACTGCATCCCCAGTGGTGCCAGTGCGCTCTCAGGACTCACTGCAGGGCATCCCCAGTGGTGCCAGTGCACTCTCTGGACTCACTGCACTGCATCCCCAGTCCTGCCAGTGCACTCTCTTGACTCACTGCAGTGCATCCCCAGTGGTGCCAGTACACTCACTGGACTGACTGAAGTGCATCCCCAGTGGTGTCAGTGCACTCACTGGAGTCACTGCACTGCATCCCCAGTGGTGCAAGTGCACTCCCTGGACTCACTGCACTGCATTCCCAGTGGTGACAGTGAAGTCTTTGGACTCACTGCACTCCATCCCCACTGGTGCCTTTGCACTCCCTGGACTCACTGCACTGCTCCAGCCGCGGCAGCCGCTCCAGCCGCGGTAGCCCTCCAGCCGTGGCAGCCGCTCCACTCGGTAGCGGCTGGAGCGGCTGCCGCGGTTGGAGCGGCTGGAGCGGCTGCCGCGGCTGGAGCGGCTGCCGCGGATGGAGAGGCTGGCGAGGCTGGAGGGGCTGGAGCGGCTGCCGCGGCTGGAGCGGCTGGAGCGGCTGCCGCGGCTGGAGCGTCTGCCGCGGCTGGAGGGCCTACCGCGGGGTTGACTCGGCTGGAGCGGATACCGAGGCTGGAACGGCACTCTCTGGACTCACTGAAATGCATTCTCAGTGGTGCCAGTGCACTCTCTGGACTCACTGCTCTGCATCCCCAGTGGTGCTAGTGCACTCTGGACTCACTGCAGTGCATCCCCAGTGGTGCCAGTGCACTCTCTGGACTCACTGCACCGCATTCCCACTGGTGTCAGTGCACTCTGTGGACTCACTGCACTGCATCCCCAGTGGTGTCAGTGCACTCTCTGGACTCCCGGCACCGTATCCCCAGTGGTGCCAGTGCATTCGCTGGACTCACGGCACTGCATCCACAGTGGTGCCAGTGCACTCTCTGGACTCACTGAAGTGCATTCTCAGTGGAGCCAGTGCACTCTCTGGACTCACTGCACTGCATCCCCAGTGGTGCCAGTGCACTCTCTGGACTCACTGCAGTGCATCCCAAGTGGTGCCAATGCACTCTCTGGACTCACTGCAGTGCATCCCCAGTGGTGCCAGTACACTCACTGGACTCACTGCACTGCATCCCCAGTGGTGCCAGTGCAGTCTCTGCACTCACTGAAGTGCATCTCCAGTGGTGCCAGAGCACTCTCTGGACTCACTGCAGTGCATCCCAGTGGTGCCAGTGCACTCTCTGGACACTCTGCACTGCATCCCCACTGGTGCCAGTGCACTCTCTGGACTCACTGCACTGCATCCCCAGTGGTGCCAGTGCACTCTCTGGACTCACTGCACTGCATCTCCAATGGTGCCAGTGCACTCTCTGGACTCACTGCACTGCATCCCCAGTGGTGCCAATGCACTCTCTGGACTCACTGCTGTGCATCCCCAGTGGTGCCAGTACACTCACTGGACTGACTGAAGTGCATTCCCAGTGGTGACATTGAAGTCTTTGGACTCACTGCACTCCATCCCCACTGGTGCCTTTGCACTCCCTGGACTCACTGCACTGCTCCAGCCGCGGCAGCCGCTCCAGCCGCGGTAGCCCTCCAGCCGTGGCAGCCGCTCCACTCGGTAGCGGCTGGAGCGGCTGCCGCGGCTGGAGCGGCTGGAGCGGCTGCCGCGGCTGGAGCGGCTGCCGCGGATGGAGAGGCTGGCGCGGCTGGAGGGGCTGGAGCGGCTGCCGCGGCTGGAGCGGCTGGAGCGGCTGCCGCGGCTGGAGCGTCTGCCGCGGCTGGAGGGGCTACCGCGGGGTTGACTCGGCTGGAGCGGATGCCGAGGCTGGAACGGCACTCTCTGGACTCACTGAAATGCATTCTCAGTGGTGCCAGTGCACTCTCTGGACTCACTGCTCTGCATCCCCAGTGGTGCTAGTGCACTCTCTGGACTCACTGCAGTGCATCCCCAGTGGTGCCATTGCACTCTCTGGACTCACTGCACCGCATTCCCACTGGTGCCAGTGCGCTCTCTGGACTCACTGCACTACATCCCCAGTGGTGCCAGTGCGCTCTCAGGACTCACTGCAGGGCATCCCCAGTGGTGCCAGTACACTCACTGGACTGACTGAAGTGCATCCCCAGTGGTGTCAGTGCACTCACTGGAGTCACTGCACTGCATCCCCAGTGGTGCAAGTGCACTCCCTGGACTCACTGCACTGCATTCCCAGTGGTGACAGTGAAGTCTTTGGACTCACTGCACTCCATCCCCACTGGTGCCTTTGCACTCCCTGGACTCACTGCACTGCTCCAGCCGCGGCAGCCGCTCCAGCCGCGGTAGCCCTCCAGCCGTGGCAGCCGCTCCACTCGGTAGCGGCTGGAGCGGCTGCCGCGGTTGGAGCGGCTGGAGCGGCTGCCGCGGCTGGAGCGGCTGCCGCGGATGGAGAGGCTGGCGAGGCTGGAGGGGCTGGAGCGGCTGCCGCGGCTGGAGCGGCTGGAGCGGCTGCCGCGGCTGGAGCGTCTGCCGCGGCTGGAGGGCCTACCGCGGGGTTGACTCGGCTGGAGCGGATACCGAGGCTGGAACGGCACTCTCTGGACTCACTGAAATGCATTCTCAGTGGTGCCAGTGCACTCTCTGGACTCACTGCTCTGCATCCCCAGTGGTGCTAGTGCACTCTGGACTCACTGCAGTGCATCCCCAGTGGTGCCAGTGCACTCTCTGGACTCACTGCACCGCATTCCCACTGGTGTCAGTGCACTCTGTGGACTCACTGCACTGCATCCCCAGTGGTGTCAGTGCACTCTCTGGACTCCCGGCACCGTATCCCCAGTGGTGCCAGTGCATTCGCTGGACTCACGGCACTGCATCCACAGTGGTGCCAGTGCACTCTCTGGACTCACTGAAGTGCATTCTCAGTGGAGCCAGTGCACTCTCTGGACTCACTGCACTGCATCCCCAGTGGTGCCAGTGCACTCTCTGGACTCACTGCAGTGCATCCCAAGTGGTGCCAATGCACTCTCTGGACTCACTGCAGTGCATCCCCAGTGGTGCCAGTACACTCACTGGACTCACTGCACTGCATCCCCAGTGGTGCCAGTGCAGTCTCTGCACTCACTGAAGTGCATCTCCAGTGGTGCCAGAGCACTCTCTGGACTCACTGCAGTGCATCACCTGTGGTGCCAGTGCACTCTCTGGACACTCTGCACTGCATCCCCACTGGTGCCAGTGCACTCTCTGGACTCACTGCACTGCATCCCCAGTGGTGCCAGTGCACTCTCTGGACTCACTGCACTGCATCTCCAATGGTGCCAGTGCACTCTCTGGACTCACTGCACTGCATCCCCAGTGGTGCCAATGCACTCTCTGGACTCACTGCTGTGCATCCCCAGTGGTGCCAGTACACTCACTGGACTGACTGAAGTGCATTCCCAGTGGTGACATTGAAGTCTTTGGACTCACTGCACTCCATCCCCACTGGTGCCTTTGCACTCCCTGGACTCACTGCACTGCTCCAGCCGCGGCAGCCGCTCCAGCCGCGGTAGCCCTCCAGCCGTGGCAGCCGCTCCACTCGGTAGCGGCTGGAGCGGCTGCCGCGGCTGGAGCGGCTGCCGCGGCTGGAGCGGCTGCCGCGGATGGAGAGGCTGGCGCGGCTGGAGGGGCTGGAGCGGCTGCCGCGGCTGGAGCGGCTGGAGCGGCTGCCGCGGCTGGAGCGTCTGCCGCGGCTGGAGGGGCTACCGCGGGGTTGACTCGGCTGGAGCGGATGCCGAGGCTGGAACGGCACTCTCTGGACTCACTGAAATGCATTCTCAGTGGTGCCAGTGCACTCTCTGGACTCACTGCTCTGCATCCCCAGTGGTGCTAGTGCACTCTCTGGACTCACTGCAGTGCATCCCCAGTGGTGCCATTGCACTCTCTGGACTCACTGCACCGCATTCCCACTGGTGCCAGTGCTCTCTCTGGACTCACTGCACTGCATCCCCAGTGGTGCCAGTGCGCTCTCAGGACTCACTGCAGGGCATCCCCAGTGGTGCCAGTGCACTCTCTGGACTCACTGCACTGCATCCCCAGTCCTGCCAGTGCACTCTCTTGACTCACTGCAGTGCATCCCCAGTGGTGCCAGTACACTCACTGGACTGACTGAAGTGCATCCCCAGTGGTGCCAGTGCACTCTCTGGACTCACAGCACTGCATGCCCAGTGGTGCCAGTGCACTCTCTGGACTCACTGCATTGCATCCTCAGTGGTGCCAGTGCACTCTCTGGACTCACTGCACTGCATCCCCAGTCCTGCCAGTGCACTCTCTGGACTCACTGCACTGCATCCCCAATGGTGCCAGTGCACTCTCTGGACTCACTGCACTGCTCCAGCCGCGGCAGCCTCTCCAGGCGCACCAGCCGCGGCATCCGCTCCAGCCTCGGCATCCGCTCCAGCCGCGTTAACCGCTCCAGCCGCGGTAGCTCCTCCAGCCGCGCCAGCCGCTCCAGCCGCGGCAGCCGCTCCAGCCGCTCCAGCCGCGGCATCCGCTCCAGCCGCTCCAGCCGCGGCAGCCGCTCCAACCGCGGCAGCCGCTCCAGTCGCGGCAGCCGCTCCAGCCGCGGCAGCCGCGGCAGCCGCTCCAGCCGCTACCGAGTGGAGCGGCTGCCACGGCTGGAGGGCTACCGCGGCTGGAGCGGCTGCCGCGGCTGGAGAGGCTGGCGCGGCTGGAGGGGCTGGAGCGGCTGCCGCGGCTGGAGCGGCTGGAGCGGCTGCCGCGGCTGGAGCGTCTGCCGCGGCTGGAGGGGCTACCGCGGGGTTGACTCGGCTGGAGCGGATGCCGAGGCTGGAACGGCACTCTCTGGACTCACTGAAATGCATTCTCAGTGGTGCCAGTGCACTCTCTGGACTCACTGCTCTGCATCCCCAGTGGTGCTAGTGCACTCTCTGGACTCACTGCAGTGCATCCCCAGTGGTGCCATTGCACTCTCTGGACTCACTGCACCGCATTCCCACTGGTGCCAGTGCGCTCTCTGGACTCACTGCACTGCATCCCCAGTGGTGCCAGTGCGCTCTCAGGACTCACTGCAGGGCATCCCCAGTGGTGCCAGTGCACTCTCTGGACTCACTGCACTGCATCCCCAGTGGTGCCAGTGCACTCTCTGGACTCACTGCAGTGCATCCCAAGTGGTGCCAATGCACTCTCTGGACTCACTGCAGTGCATCCCCAGTGGTGCCAGTACACTCACTGGACTCACTGCACTGCATCCCCAGTGGTGCCAGTGCAGTCTCTGCACTCACTGAAGTGCATCTCCAGTGGTGCCAGAGCACTCTCTGGACTCACTGCAGTGCATCCCAGTGGTGCCAGTGCACTCTCTGGACACTCTGCACTGCATCCCCACTGGTGCCAGTGCACTCTCTGGACTCACTGCACTGCATCCCCAGTGGTGCCAGTGCACTCTCTGGACTCACTGCACTGCATCTCCAATGGTGCCAGTGCACTCTCTGGACTCACTGCACTGCATCCCCAGTGGTGCCAATGCACTCTCTGGACTCACTGCTGTGCATCCCCAGTGGTGCCAGTACACTCACTGGACTGACTGAAGTGCATTCCCAGTGGTGACATTGAAGTCTTTGGACTCACTGCACTCCATCCCCACTGGTGCCTTTGCACTCCCTGGACTCACTGCACTGCTCCAGCCGCGGCAGCCGCTCCAGCCGCGGTAGCCCTCCAGCCGTGGCAGCCGCTCCACTCGGTAGCGGCTGGAGCGGCTGCCGCGGCTGGAGCGGCTGGAGCGGCTGCCGCGGCTGGAGCGGCTGCCGCGGATGGAGAGGCTGGCGCGGCTGGAGGGGCTGGAGCGGCTGCCGCGGCTGGAGCGGCTGGAGCGGCTGCCGCGGCTGGAGCGTCTGCCGCGGCTGGAGGGGCTACCGCGGGGTTGACTCGGCTGGAGCGGATGCCGAGGCTGGAACGGCACTCTCTGGACTCACTGAAATGCATTCTCAGTGGTGCCAGTGCACTCTCTGGACTCACTGCTCTGCATCCCCAGTGGTGCTAGTGCACTCTCTGGACTCACTGCAGTGCATCCCCAGTGGTGCCATTGCACTCTCTGGACTCACTGCACCGCATTCCCACTGGTGCCAGTGCGCTCTCTGGACTCACTGCACTGCATCCCCAGTGGTGCCAGTGCGCTCTCAGGACTCACTGCAGGGCATCCCCAGTGGTGCCAGTGCACTCTCTGGACTCACTGCACTGCATCCCCAGTCCTGCCAGTGCACTCTCTTGACTCACTGCAGTGCATCCCCAGTGGTGCCAGTACACTCACTGGACTGACTGAAGTGCATCCCCAGTGGTGTCAGTGCACTCACTGGAGTCACTGCACTGCATCCCCAGTGGTGCAAGTGCACTCCCTGGACTCACTGCACTGCATTCCCAGTGGTGACAGTGAAGTCTTTGGACTCACTGCACTCCATCCCCACTGGTGCCTTTGCACTCCCTGGACTCACTGCACTGCTCCAGCCGCGGCAGCCGCTCCAGCCGCGGTAGCCCTCCAGCCGTGGCAGCCGCTCCACTCGGTAGCGGCTGGAGCGGCTGCCGCGGTTGGAGCAGCTGGAGCGGCTGCCGTGGCTGGAGCGGCTGCCGCGGATGGAGAGGCTGGCGAGGCTGGAGGGGCTGGAGCGGCTGCCGCGGCTGGAGCGGCTGGAGCGGCTGCCGCGGCTGGAGCGTCTGCCGCGGCTGGAGGGCCTACCGCGGGGTTGACTCGGCTGGAGCGGATACCGAGGCTGGAACGGCACTCTCTGGACTCACTGAAATGCATTCTCAGTGGTGCCAGTGCACTCTCTGGACTCACTGCTCTGCATCCCCAGTGGTGCTAGTGCACTCTGGACTCACTGCAGTGCATCCCCAGTGGTGCCAGTGCACTCTCTGGACTCACTGCACCGCATTCCCACTGGTGTCAGTGCACTCTGTGGACTCACTGCACTGCATCCCCAGTGGTGTCAGTGCACTCTCTGGACTCCCGGCACCGTATCCCCAGTGGTGCCAGTGCATTCGCTGGACTCACGGCACTGCATCCACAGTGGTGCCAGTGCACTCTCTGGACTCACTGAAGTGCATTCTCAGTGGAGCCAGTGCACTCTCTGGACTCACTGCACTGCATCCCCAGTGGTGCCAGTGCACTCTCTGGACTCACTGCAGTGCATCCCAAGTGGTGCCAATGCACTCTCTGGACTCACTGCAGTGCATCCCCAGTGGTGCCAGTACACTCACTGGACTCACTGCACTGCATCCCCAGTGGTGCCAGTGCAGTCTCTGCACTCACTGAAGTGCATCTCCAGTGGTGCCAGAGCACTCTCTGGACTCACTGCAGTGCATCACCTGTGGTGCCAGTGCACTCTCTGGACACTCTGCACTGCATCCCCACTGGTGCCAGTGCACTCTCTGGACTCACTGCACTGCATCCCCAGTGGTGCCAGTGCACTCTCTGGACTCACTGCACTGCATCTCCAATGGTGCCAGTGCACTCTCTGGACTCACTGCACTGCATCCCCAGTGGTGCCAATGCACTCTCTGGACTCACTGCTGTGCATCCCCAGTGGTGCCAGTACACTCACTGGACTGACTGAAGTGCATTCCCAGTGGTGACATTGAAGTCTTTGGACTCACTGCACTCCATCCCCACTGGTGCCTTTGCACTCCCTGGACTCACTGCACTGCTCCAGCCGCGGCAGCCGCTCCAGCCGCGGTAGCCCTCCAGCCGTGGCAGCCGCTCCACTCGGTAGCGGCTGGAGCGGCTGCCGCGGCTGGAGCGGCTGCCGCGGCTGGAGCGGCTGCCGCGGATGGAGAGGCTGGCGCGGCTGGAGGGGCTGGAGCGGCTGCCGCGGCTGGAGCGGCTGGAGCGGCTGCCGCGGCTGGAGCGTCTGCCGCGGCTGGAGGGGCTACCGCGGGGTTGACTCGGCTGGAGCGGATGCCGAGGCTGGAACGGCACTCTCTGGACTCACTGAAATGCATTCTCAGTGGTGCCAGTGCACTCTCTGGACTCACTGCTCTGCATCCCCAGTGGTGCTAGTGCACTCTCTGGACTCACTGCAGTGCATCCCCAGTGGTGCCATTGCACTCTCTGGACTCACTGCACCGCATTCCCACTGGTGCCAGTGCTCTCTCTGGACTCACTGCACTGCATCCCCAGTGGTGCCAGTGCGCTCTCAGGACTCACTGCAGGGCATCCCCAGTGGTGCCAGTGCACTCTCTGGACTCACTGCACTGCATCCCCAGTCCTGCCAGTGCACTCTCTTGACTCACTGCAGTGCATCCCCAGTGGTGCCAGTACACTCACTGGACTGACTGAAGTGCATCCCCAGTGGTGCCAGTGCACTCTCTGGACTCACAGCACTGCATGCCCAGTGGTGCCAGTGCACTCTCTGGACTCACTGCATTGCATCCTCAGTGGTGCCAGTGCACTCTCTGGACTCACTGCACTGCATCCCCAGTCCTGCCAGTGCACTCTCTGGACTCACTGCACTGCATCCCCAATGGTGCCAGTGCACTCTCTGGACTCACTGCACTGCTCCAGCCGCGGCAGCCTCTCCAGGCGCACCAGCCGCGGCATCCGCTCCAGCCTCGGCATCCGCTCCAGCCGCGTTAACCGCTCCAGCCGCGGTAGCTCCTCCAGCCGCGCCAGCCGCTCCAGCCGCGGCAGCCGCTCCAGCCGCTCCAGCCGCGGCATCCGCTCCAGCCGCTCCAGCCGCGGCAGCCGCTCCAACCGCGGCAGCCGCTCCAGTCGCGGCAGCCGCTCCAGCCGCGGCAGCCGCGGCAGCCGCTCCAGCCGCTACCGAGTGGAGCGGCTGCCACGGCTGGAGGGCTACCGCGGCTGGAGCGGCTGCCGCGGCTGGAGAGGCTGGCGCGGCTGGAGGGGCTGGAGCGGCTGCCGCGGCTGGAGCGGCTGGAGCGGCTGCCGCGGCTGGAGCGTCTGCCGCGGCTGGAGGGGCTACCGCGGGGTTGACTCGGCTGGAGCGGATGCCGAGGCTGGAACGGCACTCTCTGGACTCACTGAAATGCATTCTCAGTGGTGCCAGTGCACTCTCTGGACTCACTGCTCTGCATCCCCAGTGGTGCTAGTGCACTCTCTGGACTCACTGCAGTGCATCCCCAGTGGTGCCATTGCACTCTCTGGACTCACTGCACCGCATTCCCACTGGTGCCAGTGCGCTCTCTGGACTCACTGCACTGCATCCCCAGTGGTGCCAGTGCGCTCTCAGGACTCACTGCAGGGCATCCCCAGTGGTGCCAGTGCACTCTCTGGACTCACTGCACTGCATCCCCAGTCCTGCCAGTGCACTCTCTTGACTCACTGCAGTGCATCCCCAGTGGTGCCAGTACACTCACTGGACTGACTGAAGTGCATCCCCAGTGGTGTCAGTGCACTCACTGGAGTCACTGCACTGCATCCCCAGTGGTGCAAGTGCACTCCCTGGACTCACTGCACTGCATTCCCAGTGGTGACAGTGAAGTCTTTGGACTCACTGCACTCCATCCCCACTGGTGCCTTTGCACTCCCTGGACTCACTGCACTGCTCCAGCCGCGGCAGCCGCTCCAGCCGCGGTAGCCCTCCAGCCGTGGCAGCCGCTCCACTCGGTAGCGGCTGGAGCGGCTGCCGCGGTTGGAGCGGCTGGAGCGGCTGCCGCGGCTGGAGCGGCTGCCGCGGATGGAGAGGCTGGCGAGGCTGGAGGGGCTGGAGCGGCTGCCGCGGCTGGAGCGGCTGGAGCGGCTGCCGCGGCTGGAGCGTCTGCCGCGGCTGGAGGGCCTACCGCGGGGTTGACTCGGCTGGAGCGGATACCGAGGCTGGAACGGCACTCTCTGGACTCACTGAAATGCATTCTCAGTGGTGCCAGTGCACTCTCTGGACTCACTGCTCTGCATCCCCAGTGGTGCTAGTGCACTCTGGACTCACTGCAGTGCATCCCCAGTGGTGCCAGTGCACTCTCTGGACTCACTGCACCGCATTCCCACTGGTGTCAGTGCACTCTGTGGACTCACTGCACTGCATCCCCAGTGGTGTCAGTGCACTCTCTGGACTCCCGGCACCGTATCCCCAGTGGTGCCAGTGCATTCGCTGGACTCACGGCACTGCATCCACAGTGGTGCCAGTGCACTCTCTGGACTCACTGAAGTGCATTCTCAGTGGAGCCAGTGCACTCTCTGGACTCACTGCACTGCATCCCCAGTGGTGCCAGTGCACTCTCTGGACTCACTGCAGTGCATCCCAAGTGGTGCCAATGCACTCTCTGGACTCACTGCAGTGCATCCCCAGTGGTGCCAGTACACTCACTGGACTCACTGCACTGCATCCCCAGTGGTGCCAGTGCAGTCTCTGCACTCACTGAAGTGCATCTCCAGTGGTGCCAGAGCACTCTCTGGACTCACTGCAGTGCATCCCAGTGGTGCCAGTGCACTCTCTGGACACTCTGCACTGCATCCCCACTGGTGCCAGTGCACTCTCTGGACTCACTGCACTGCATCCCCAGTGGTGCCAGTGCACTCTCTGGACTCACTGCACTGCATCTCCAATGGTGCCAGTGCACTCTCTGGACTCACTGCACTGCATCCCCAGTGGTGCCAATGCACTCTCTGGACTCACTGCTGTGCATCCCCAGTGGTGCCAGTACACTCACTGGACTGACTGAAGTGCATTCCCAGTGGTGACATTGAAGTCTTTGGACTCACTGCACTCCATCCCCACTGGTGCCTTTGCACTCCCTGGACTCACTGCACTGCTCCAGCCGCGGCAGCCGCTCCAGCCGCGGTAGCCCTCCAGCCGTGGCAGCCGCTCCACTCGGTAGCGGCTGGAGCGGCTGCCGCGGCTGGAGCGGCTGGAGCGGCTGCCGCGGCTGGAGCGGCTGCCGCGGATGGAGAGGCTGGCGCGGCTGGAGGGGCTGGAGCGGCTGCCGCGGCTGGAGCGGCTGGAGCGGCTGCCGCGGCTGGAGCGTCTGCCGCGGCTGGAGGGGCTACCGCGGGGTTGACTCGGCTGGAGCGGATGCCGAGGCTGGAACGGCACTCTCTGGACTCACTGAAATGCATTCTCAGTGGTGCCAGTGCACTCTCTGGACTCACTGCTCTGCATCCCCAGTGGTGCTAGTGCACTCTCTGGACTCACTGCAGTGCATCCCCAGTGGTGCCATTGCACTCTCTGGACTCACTGCACCGCATTCCCACTGGTGCCAGTGCGCTCTCTGGACTCACTGCACTGCATCCCCAGTGGTGCCAGTGCGCTCTCAGGACTCACTGCAGGGCATCCCCAGTGGTGCCAGTGCACTCTCTGGACTCACTGCACTGCATCCCCAGTCCTGCCAGTGCACTCTCTTGACTCACTGCAGTGCATCCCCAGTGGTGCCAGTACACTCACTGGACTGACTGAAGTGCATCCCCAGTGGTGTCAGTGCACTCACTGGAGTCACTGCACTGCATCCCCAGTGGTGCAAGTGCACTCCCTGGACTCACTGCACTGCATTCCCAGTGGTGACAGTGAAGTCTTTGGACTCACTGCACTCCATCCCCACTGGTGCCTTTGCACTCCCTGGACTCACTGCACTGCTCCAGCCGCGGCAGCCGCTCCAGCCGCGGTAGCCCTCCAGCCGTGGCAGCCGCTCCACTCGGTAGCGGCTGGAGCGGCTGCCGCGGCTGGAGCGGCTGCCGCGGCTGGAGCGGCTGCCGCGGATGGAGAGGCTGGCGCGGCTGGAGGGGCTGGAGCGGCTGCCGCGGCTGGAGCGGCTGGAGCGGCTGCCGCGGCTGGAGCGTCTGCCGCGGCTGGAGGGGCTACCGCGGGGTTGACTCGGCTGGAGCGGATGCCGAGGCTGGAACGGCACTCTCTGGACTCACTGAAATGCATTCTCAGTGGTGCCAGTGCACTCTCTGGACTCACTGCTCTGCATCCCCAGTGGTGCTAGTGCACTCTCTGGACTCACTGCAGTGCATCCCCAGTGGTGCCATTGCACTCTCTGGACTCACTGCACCGCATTCCCACTGGTGCCAGTGCTCTCTCTGGACTCACTGCACTGCATCCCCAGTGGTGCCAGTGCGCTCTCAGGACTCACTGCAGGGCATCCCCAGTGGTGCCAGTGCACTCTCTGGACTCACTGCACTGCATCCCCAGTCCTGCCAGTGCACTCTCTTGACTCACTGCAGTGCATCCCCAGTGGTGCCAGTACACTCACTGGACTGACTGAAGTGCATCCCCAGTGGTGCCAGTGCACTCTCTGGACTCACAGCACTGCATGCCCAGTGGTGCCAGTGCACTCTCTGGACTCACTGCATTGCATCCTCAGTGGTGCCAGTGCACTCTCTGGACTCACTGCACTGCATCCCCAGTCCTGCCAGTGCACTCTCTGGACTCACTGCACTGCATCCCCAATGGTGCCAGTGCACTCTCTGGACTCACTGCACTGCTCCAGCCGCGGCAGCCTCTCCAGGCGCACCAGCCGCGGCATCCGCTCCAGCCTCGGCATCCGCTCCAGCCGCGTTAACCGCTCCAGCCGCGGTAGCTCCTCCAGCCGCGCCAGCCGCTCCAGCCGCGGCAGCCGCTCCAGCCGCTCCAGCCGCGGCATCCGCTCCAGCCGCTCCAGCCGCGGCAGCCGCTCCAACCGCGGCAGCCGCTCCAGTCGCGGCAGCCGCTCCAGCCGCGGCAGCCGCGGCAGCCGCTCCAGCCGCTACCGAGTGGAGCGGCTGCCACGGCTGGAGGGCTACCGCGGCTGGAGCGGCTGCCGCGGCTGGAGAGGCTGGCGCGGCTGGAGGGGCTGGAGCGGCTGCCGCGGCTGGAGCGGCTGGAGCGGCTGCCGCGGCTGGAGCGTCTGCCGCGGCTGGAGGGGCTACCGCGGGGTTGACTCGGCTGGAGCGGATGCCGAGGCTGGAACGGCACTCTCTGGACTCACTGAAATGCATTCTCAGTGGTGCCAGTGCACTCTCTGGACTCACTGCTCTGCATCCCCAGTGGTGCTAGTGCACTCTCTGGACTCACTGCAGTGCATCCCCAGTGGTGCCATTGCACTCTCTGGACTCACTGCACCGCATTCCCACTGGTGCCAGTGCGCTCTCTGGACTCACTGCACTGCATCCCCAGTGGTGCCAGTGCGCTCTCAGGACTCACTGCAGGGCATCCCCAGTGGTGCCAGTGCACTCTCTGGACTCACTGCACTGCATCCCCAGTCCTGCCAGTGCACTCTCTTGACTCACTGCAGTGCATCCCCAGTGGTGCCAGTACACTCACTGGACTGACTGAAGTGCATCCCCAGTGGTGTCAGTGCACTCACTGGAGTCACTGCACTGCATCCCCAGTGGTGCAAGTGCACTCCCTGGACTCACTGCACTGCATTCCCAGTGGTGACAGTGAAGTCTTTGGACTCACTGCACTCCATCCCCACTGGTGCCTTTGCACTCCCTGGACTCACTGCACTGCTCCAGCCGCGGCAGCCGCTCCAGCCGCGGTAGCCCTCCAGCCGTGGCAGCCGCTCCACTCGGTAGCGGCTGGAGCGGCTGCCGCGGTTGGAGCGGCTGGAGCGGCTGCCGCGGCTGGAGCGGCTGCCGCGGATGGAGAGGCTGGCGAGGCTGGAGGGGCTGGAGCGGCTGCCGCGGCTGGAGCGGCTGGAGCGGCTGCCGCGGCTGGAGCGTCTGCCGCGGCTGGAGGGCCTACCGCGGGGTTGACTCGGCTGGAGCGGATACCGAGGCTGGAACGGCACTCTCTGGACTCACTGAAATGCATTCTCAGTGGTGCCAGTGCACTCTCTGGACTCACTGCTCTGCATCCCCAGTGGTGCTAGTGCACTCTGGACTCACTGCAGTGCATCCCCAGTGGTGCCAGTGCACTCTCTGGACTCACTGCACCGCATTCCCACTGGTGTCAGTGCACTCTGTGGACTCACTGCACTGCATCCCCAGTGGTGTCAGTGCACTCTCTGGACTCCCGGCACCGTATCCCCAGTGGTGCCAGTGCATTCGCTGGACTCACGGCACTGCATCCACAGTGGTGCCAGTGCACTCTCTGGACTCACTGAAGTGCATTCTCAGTGGAGCCAGTGCACTCTCTGGACTCACTGCACTGCATCCCCAGTGGTGCCAGTGCACTCTCTGGACTCACTGCAGTGCATCCCAAGTGGTGCCAATGCACTCTCTGGACTCACTGCAGTGCATCCCCAGTGGTGCCAGTACACTCACTGGACTCACTGCACTGCATCCCCAGTGGTGCCAGTGCAGTCTCTGCACTCACTGAAGTGCATCTCCAGTGGTGCCAGAGCACTCTCTGGACTCACTGCAGTGCATCCCAGTGGTGCCAGTGCACTCTCTGGACACTCTGCACTGCATCCCCACTGGTGCCAATGCACTCTCTGGACTCACTGCACTGCATCCCCAGTGGTGCCAGTGCACTCTCTGGACTCACTGCACTGCATCTCCAATGGTGCCAGTGCACTCTCTGGACTCACTGCACTGCATCCCCAGTGGTGCCAATGCACTCTCTGGACTCACTGCTGTGCATCCCCAGTGGTGCCAGTACACTCACTGGACTGACTGAAGTGCATTCCCAGTGGTGACATTGAAGTCTTTGGACTCACTGCACTCCATCCCCACTGGTGCCTTTGCACTCCCTGGACTCACTGCACTGCTCCAGCCGCGGCAGCCGCTCCAGCCGCGGTAGCCCTCCAGCCGTGGCAGCCGCTCCACTCGGTAGCGGCTGGAGCGGCTGCCGCGGCTGGAGCGGCTGGAGCGGCTGCCGCGGCTGGAGCGGCTGCCGCGGATGGAGAGGCTGGCGCGGCTGGAGGGGCTGGAGCGGCTGCCGCGGCTGGAGCGGCTGGAGCGGCTGCCGCGGCTGGAGCGTCTGCCGCGGCTGGAGGGGCTACCGCGGGGTTGACTCGGCTGGAGCGGATGCCGAGGCTGGAACGGCACTCTCTGGACTCACTGAAATGCATTCTCAGTGGTGCCAGTGCACTCTCTGGACTCACTGCTCTGCATCCCCAGTGGTGCTAGTGCACTCTCTGGACTCACTGCAGTGCATCCCCAGTGGTGCCATTGCACTCTCTGGACTCACTGCACCGCATTCCCACTGGTGCCAGTGCGCTCTCTGGACTCACTGCACTGCATCCCCAGTGGTGCCAGTGCGCTCTCAGGACTCACTGCAGGGCATCCCCAGTGGTGCCAGTGCACTCTCTGGACTCACTGCACTGCATCCCCAGTCCTGCCAGTGCACTCTCTTGACTCACTGCAGTGCATCCCCAGTGGTGCCAGTACACTCACTGGACTGACTGAAGTGCATCCCCAGTGGTGTCAGTGCACTCACTGGAGTCACTGCACTGCATCCCCAGTGGTGCAAGTGCACTCCCTGGACTCACTGCACTGCATTCCCAGTGGTGACAGTGAAGTCTTTGGACTCACTGCACTCCATCCCCACTGGTGCCTTTGCACTCCCTGGACTCACTGCACTGCTCCAGCCGCGGCAGCCGCTCCAGCCGCGGTAGCCCTCCAGCCGTGGCAGCCGCTCCACTCGGTAGCGGCTGGAGCGGCTGCCGCGGTTGGAGCGGCTGGAGCGGCTGCCGCGGCTGGAGCGGCTGCCGCGGATGGAGAGGCTGGCGAGGCTGGAGGGGCTGGAGCGGCTGCCGCGGCTGGAGCGGCTGGAGCGGCTGCCGCGGCTGGAGCGTCTGCCGCGGCTGGAGGGCCTACCGCGGGGTTGACTCGGCTGGAGCGGATACCGAGGCTGGAACGGCACTCTCTGGACTCACTGAAATGCATTCTCAGTGGTGCCAGTGCACTCTCTGGACTCACTGCTCTGCATCCCCAGTGGTGCTAGTGCACTCTGGACTCACTGCAGTGCATCCCCAGTGGTGCCAGTGCACTCTCTGGACTCACTGCACCGCATTCCCACTGGTGTCAGTGCACTCTGTGGACTCACTGCACTGCATCCCCAGTGGTGTCAGTGCACTCTCTGGACTCCCGGCACCGTATCCCCAGTGGTGCCAGTGCACTCTCTGGACTCACGGCACTGCATCCACAGTGGTGCCAGTGCACTCTCTGGACTCACTGCAGTGCATCCCAAGTGGTGCCAATGCACTCTCTGGACTCACTGCAGTGCATCCCCAGTGGTGCCAGTACACTCACTGGACTCACTGCACTGCATCCCCAGTGGTGCCAGTGCAGTCTCTGCACTCACTGAAGTGCATCTCCAGTGGTGCCAGAGCACTCTCTGGACTCACTGCAGTGCATCCCAGTGGTGCCAGTGCACTCTCTGGACACTCTGCACTGCATCCCCACTGGTGCCAGTGCACTCTCTGGACTCACTGCACTGCATCCCCAGTGGTGCCAGTGCACTCTCTGGACTCACTGCACTGCATCTCCAATGGTGCCAGTGCACTCTCTGGACTCACTGCACTGCATCCCCAGTGGTGCCAATGCACTCTCTGGACTCACTGCTGTGCATCCCCAGTGGTGCCAGTACACTCACTGGACTGACTGAAGTGCATTCCCAGTGGTGACATTGAAGTCTTTGGACTCACTGCACTCCATCCCCACTGGTGCCTTTGCACTCCCTGGACTCACTGCACTGCTCCAGCCGCGGCAGCCGCTCCAGCCGCGGTAGCCCTCCAGCCGTGGCTGCCGCTCCACTCGGTAGCGGCTGGAGCGGCTGCCGCGGCTGGAGCGGCTGGAGCGGCTGCCGCGGCTGGAGCGTCTGCCGCGGCTGGAGGGGCTACCGCGGGGTTGACTCGGCTGGAGCGGATGCCGAGGCTGGAACGGCACTCTCTGGACTCACTGAAATGCATTCTCAGTGGTGCCAGTGCACTCTCTGGACTCACTGCTCTGCATCCCCAGTGGTGCTAGTGCACTCTCTGGACTCACTGCAGTGCATCCCCAGTGGTGCCATTGCACTCTCTGGACTCACTGCACCGCATTCCCACTGGTGCCAGTGCGCTCTCTGGACTCACTGCACTGCATCCCCAGTGGTGCCAGTGCGCTCTCAGGACTCACTGCAGGGCATCCCCAGTGGTGCCAGTGCACTCTCTGGACTCACTGCACTGCATCCCCAGTCCTGCCAGTGCACTCTCTTGACTCACTGCAGTGCATCCCCAGTGGTGCCAGTACACTCACTGGACTGACTGAAGTGCATCCCCAGTGGTGTCAGTGCACTCACTGGAGTCACTGCACTGCATCCCCAGTGGTGCAAGTGCACTCCCTGGACTCACTGCACTGCATTCCCAGTGGTGACAGTGAAGTCTTTGGACTCACTGCACTCCATCCCCACTGGTGCCTTTGCACTCCCTGGACTCACTGCACTGCTCCAGCCGCGGCAGCCGCTCCAGCCGCGGTAGCCCTCCAGCCGTGGCAGCCGCTCCACTCGGTAGCGGCTGGAGCGGCTGCCGCGGTTGGAGCGGCTGGAGCGGCTGCCGCGGCTGGAGCGGCTGCCGCGGATGGAGAGGCTGGCGAGGCTGGAGGGGCTGGAGCGGCTGCCGCGGCTGGAGCGGCTGGAGCGGCTGCCGCGGCTGGAGCGTCTGCCGCGGCTGGAGGGCCTACCGCGGGGTTGACTCGGCTGGAGCGGATACCGAGGCTGGAACGGCACTCTCTGGACTCACTGAAATGCATTCTCAGTGGTGCCAGTGCACTCTCTGGACTCACTGCTCTGCATCCCCAGTGGTGCCAGTGCACTCTCTGGACTCACTGCACCGCATTCCCACTGGTGTCAGTGCACTCTGTGGACTCACTGCACTGCATCCCCAGTGGTGTCAGTGCACTCTCTGGACTCCCGGCACCGTATCCCCAGTGGTGCCAGTGCATTCGCTGGACTCACGGCACTGCATCCACAGTGGTGCCAGTGCACTCTCTGGACTCACTGAAGTGCATTCTCAGTGGAGCCAGTGCGATCTCTGGACTCACTGCACTGCATCCCCAGTGGTGCCAATGCACTCTCTGGACTCACTGCAGTGCATCCCCAGTGGTGCCAGTACACTCACTGGACTCACTGCACTGCATCCCCAGTGGTGCCAGTGCAGTCTCTGCACTCACTGAAGTGCATCTCCAGTGGTGCCAGAGCACTCTCTGGACTCACTGCAGTGCATCACCTGTGGTGCCAGTGCACTCTCTGGACACTCTGCACTGCATCCCCACTGGTGCCAGTGCACTCTCTGGACTCACTGCACTGCATCCCCAGTGGTGCCAGTGCACTCTCTGGACTCACTGCACTGCATCTCCAATGGTGCCAGTGCACTCTCTGGACTCACTGCACTGCATCCCCAGTGGTGCCAATGCACTCTCTGGACTCACTGCTGTGCATCCCCAGTGGTGCCAGTACA
This sequence comes from Anser brachyrhynchus, assembly GCF_964034855.1. Taxonomy (NCBI): domain Eukaryota; kingdom Metazoa; phylum Chordata; class Aves; order Anseriformes; family Anatidae; genus Anser; species Anser brachyrhynchus. Next base: position 318,459 of record NW_027663523.1, on the reverse strand, counting down.
CTCACTGGACTGACTGAAGTGCATTCCCAGTGGTGACATTGAAGTCTTTGGACTCACTGCACTCCATCCCCACTGGTGCCTTTGCACTCCCTGGACTCACTGCACTGCTCCAGCCGCGGCAGCCGCTCCAGCCGCGGTAGCCCTCCAGCCGTGGCAGCCGCTCCACTCGGTAGCGGCTGGAGCGGCTGCCGCGGTTGGAGCGGCTGGAGCGGCTGCCGCGGCTGGAGCGGCTGCCGCGGCTGGAGCGGCTGCCGCGGATGGAGAGGCTGGCGCGGCTGGAGGGGCTGGAGCGGCTGCCGCGGCTGGAGCGGCTGGAGCGGCTGCCGCGGCTGGAGCGTCTGCCGCGGCTGGAGGGGCTACCGCGGGGTTGACTCGGCTGGAGCGGATGCCGAGGCTGGAACGGCACTCTCTGGACTCACTGAAATGCATTCTCAGTGGTGCCAGTGCACTCTCTGGACTCACTGCTCTGCATCCCCAGTGGTGCTAGTGCACTCTCTGGACTCACTGCAGTGCATCCCCAGTGGTGCCATTGCACTCTCTGGACTCACTGCACCGCATTCCCACTGGTGCCAGTGCGCTCTCTGGACTCACTGCACTGCATCCCCAGTGGTGCCAGTGCGCTCTCAGGACTCACTGCAGGGCATCCCCAGTGGTGCCAGTGCACTCTCTGGACTCACTGCACTGCATCCCCAGTCCTGCCAGTGCACTCTCTTGACTCACTGCAGTGCATCCCCAGTGGTGCCAGTACACTCACTGGACTGACTGAAGTGCATCCCCAGTGGTGTCAGTGCACTCACTGGAGTCACTGCACTGCATCCCCAGTGGTGCAAGTGCACTCCCTGGACTCACTGCACTGCATTCCCAGTGGTGACAGTGAAGTCTTTGGACTCACTGCACTCCATCCCCACTGGTGCCTTTGCACTCCCTGGACTCACTGCACTGCTCCAGCCGCGGCAGCCGCTCCAGCCGCGGTAGCCCTCCAGCCGTGGCAGCCGCTCCACTCGGTAGCGGCTGGAGCGGCTGCCGCGGTTGGAGCGGCTGGAGCGGCTGCCGCGGCTGGAGCGGCTGCCGCGGATGGAGAGGCTGGCGAGGCTGGAGGGGCTGGAGCGGCTGCCGCGGCTGGAGCGGCTGGAGCGGCTGCCGCGGCTGGAGCGTCTGCCGCGGCTGGAGGGCCTACCGCGGGGTTGACTCGGCTGGAGCGGATACCGAGGCTGGAACGGCACTCTCTGGACTCACTGAAATGCATTCTCAGTGGTGCCAGTGCACTCTCTGGACTCACTGCTCTGCATCCCCAGTGGTGCTAGTGCACTCTGGACTCACTGCAGTGCATCCCCAGTGGTGCCAGTGCACTCTCTGGACTCACTGCACCGCATTCCCACTGGTGTCAGTGCACTCTGTGGACTCACTGCACTGCATCCCCAGTGGTGTCAGTGCACTCTCTGGACTCCCGGCACCGTATCCCCAGTGGTGCCAGTGCATTCGCTGGACTCACGGCACTGCATCCACAGTGGTGCCAGTGCACTCTCTGGACTCACTGAAGTGCATTCTCAGTGGAGCCAGTGCACTCTCTGGACTCACTGCACTGCATCCCCAGTGGTGCCAGTGCACTCTCTGGACTCACTGCAGTGCATCCCAAGTGGTGCCAATGCACTCTCTGGACTCACTGCAGTGCATCCCCAGTGGTGCCAGTACACTCACTGGACTCACTGCACTGCATCCCCAGTGGTGCCAGTGCAGTCTCTGCACTCACTGAAGTGCATCTCCAGTGGTGCCAGAGCACTCTCTGGACTCACTGCAGTGCATCCCAGTGGTGCCAGTGCACTCTCTGGACACTCTGCACTGCATCCCCACTGGTGCCAGTGCACTCTCTGGACTCACTGCACTGCATCCCCAGTGGTGCCAGTGCACTCTCTGGACTCACTGCACTGCATCTCCAATGGTGCCAGTGCACTCTCTGGACTCACTGCACTGCATCCCCAGTGGTGCCAATGCACTCTCTGGACTCACTGCTGTGCATCCCCAGTGGTGCCAGTACACTCACTGGACTGACTGAAGTGCATTCCCAGTGGTGACATTGAAGTCTTTGGACTCACTGCACTCCATCCCCACTGGTGCCTTTGCACTCCCTGGACTCACTGCACTGCTCCAGCCGCGGCAGCCGCTCCAGCCGCGGTAGCCCTCCAGCCGTGGCAGCCGCTCCACTCGGTAGCGGCTGGAGCGGCTGCCGCGGCTGGAGCGGCTGGAGCGGCTACCGCGGCTGGAGCGGCTGCCGCGGTTGGAGCGGCTGGAGCGGCTGCCGCGGCTGGAGCGGCTGCCGCGGATGGAGAGGCTGGCGCGGCTGGAGGGGCTGGAGCGGCTGCCGCGGCTGGAGCGGCTGGAGCGGCTGCCGCGGCTGGAGCGTCTGCCGCGGCTGGAGGGGCTACCGCGGGGTTGACTCGGCTGGAGCGGATGCCGAGGCTGGAACGGCACTCTCTGGACTCACTGAAATGCATTCTCAGTGGTGCCAGTGCACTCTCTGGACTCACTGCTCTGCATCCCCAGTGGTGCTAGTGCACTCTCTGGACTCACTGCAGTGCATCCCCAGTGGTGCCATTGCACTCTCTGGACTCACTGCACCGCATTCCCACTGGTGCCAGTGCGCTCTCTGGACTCACTGCACTGCATCCCCAGTGGTGCCAGTGCGCTCTCAGGACTCACTGCAGGGCATCCCCAGTGGTGCCAGTGCACTCTCTGGACTCACTGCACTGCATCCCCAGTCCTGCCAGTGCACTCTCTTGACTCACTGCAGTGCATCCCCAGTGGTGCCAGTACACTCACTGGACTGACTGAAGTGCATCCCCAGTGGTGTCAGTGCACTCACTGGAGTCACTGCACTGCATCCCCAGTGGTGCAAGTGCACTCCCTGGACTCACTGCACTGCATTCCCAGTGGTGACAGTGAAGTCTTTGGACTCACTGCACTCCATCCCCACTGGTGCCTTTGCACTCCCTGGACTCACTGCACTGCTCCAGCCGCGGCAGCCGCTCCAGCCGCGGTAGCCCTCCAGCCGTGGCAGCCGCTCCACTCGGTAGCGGCTGGAGCGGCTGCCGCGGTTGGAGCGGCTGGAGCGGCTGCCGCGGCTGGAGCGGCTGCCGCGGATGGAGAGGCTGGCGAGGCTGGAGGGGCTGGAGCGGCTGCCGCGGCTGGAGCGGCTGGAGCGGCTGCCGCGGCTGGAGCGTCTGCCGCGGCTGGAGGGCCTACCGCGGGGTTGACTCGGCTGGAGCGGATACCGAGGCTGGAACGGCACTCTCTGGACTCACTGAAATGCATTCTCAGTGGTGCCAGTGCACTCTCTGGACTCACTGCTCTGCATCCCCAGTGGTGCTAGTGCACTCTGGACTCACTGCAGTGCATCCCCAGTGGTGCCAGTGCACTCTCTGGACTCACTGCACCGCATTCCCACTGGTGTCAGTGCACTCTGTGGACTCACTGCACTGCATCCCCAGTGGTGTCAGTGCACTCTCTGGACTCCCGGCACCGTATCCCCAGTGGTGCCAGTGCATTCGCTGGACTCACGGCACTGCATCCACAGTGGTGCCAGTGCACTCTCTGGACTCACTGAAGTGCATTCTCAGTGGAGCCAGTGCACTCTCTGGACTCACTGCACTGCATCCCCACTGGTGCCAGTGCACTCTCTGGACTCACTGCAGTGCATCCCAAGTGGTGCCAATGCACTCTCTGGACTCACTGCACTGCATCCCCAGTGGTGCCAGTGCACTCTCTGGACTCACTGCAGTGCATCCCAAGTGGTGCCAATGCACTCTCTGGACTCACTGCAGTGCATCCCCAGTGGTGCCAGTACACTCACTGGACTCACTGCACTGCATCCCCAGTGGTGCCAGTGCAGTCTCTGCACTCACTGAAGTGCATCTCCAGTGGTGCCAGAGCACTCTCTGGACTCACTGCAGTGCATCCCAGTGGTGCCAGTGCACTCTCTGGACACTCTGCACTGCATCCCCACTGGTGCCAGTGCACTCTCTGGACTCACTGCACTGCATCCCCAGTGGTGCCAGTGCACTCTCTGGACTCACTGCACTGCATCTCCAATGGTGCCAGTGCACTCTCTGGACTCACTGCACTGCATCCCCAGTGGTGCCAATGCACTCTCTGGACTCACTGCTGTGCATCCCCAGTGGTGCCAGTACACTCACTGGACTGACTGAAGTGCATTCCCAGTGGTGACATTGAAGTCTTTGGACTCACTGCACTCCATCCCCACTGGTGCCTTTGCACTCCCTGGACTCACTGCACTGCTCCAGCCGCGGCAGCCGCTCCAGCCGCGGTAGCCCTCCAGCCGTGGCAGCCGCTCCACTCGGTAGCGGCTGGAGCGGCTGCCGCGGCTGGAGCGGCTGCCGCGGCTGGAGCGGCTGCCGCGGATGGAGAGGCTGGCGAGGCTGGAGGGGCTGGAGCGGCTGCCGCGGCTGGAGCGGCTGGAGCGGCTGCCGCGGCTGGAGCGTCTGCCGCGGCTGGAGGGGCTACCGCGGGGTTGACTCGGCTGGAGCGGATGCCGAGGCTGGAACGGCACTCTCTGGACTCACTGAAATGCATTCTCAGTGGTGCCAGTGCACTCTCTGGACTCACTGCTCTGCATCCCCAGTGGTGCTAGTGCACTCTCTGGACTCACTGCAGTGCATCCCCAGTGGTGCCATTGCACTCTCTGGACTCACTGCACCGCATTCCCACTGGTGCCAGTGCGCTCTCTGGACTCACTGCACTGCATCCCCAGTGGTGCCAGTGCGCTCTCAGGACTCACTGCAGGGCATCCCCAGTGGTGCCAGTGCACTCTCTGGACTCACTGCACTGCATCCCCAGTCCTGCCAGTGCACTCTCTTGACTCACTGCAGTGCATCCCCAGTGGTGCCAGTACACTCACTGGACTGACTGAAGTGCATCCCCAGTGGTGTCAGTGCACTCACTGGAGTCACTGCACTGCATCCCCAGTGGTGCAAGTGCACTCCCTGGACTCACTGCACTGCTCCAGCCGCGGCAGCCGCTCCAGCCGCGGTAGCCCTCCAGCCGTGGCAGCCGCTCCACTCGGTAGCGGCTGGAGCGGCTGCCGCGGTTGGAGCGGCTGGAGCGGCTGCCGCGGCTGGAGCGGCTGCCGCGGATGGAGAGGCTGGCGAGGCTGGAGGGGCTGGAGCGGCTGCCGCGGCTGGAGCGGCTGGAGCGGCTGCCGCGGCTGGAGCGTCTGCCGCGGCTGGAGGGCCTACCGCGGGGTTGACTCGGCTGGAGCGGATACCGAGGCTGGAACGGCACTCTCTGGACTCACTGAAATGCATTCTCAGTGGTGCCAGTGCACTCTCTGGACTCACTGCTCTGCATCCCCAGTGGTGCTAGTGCACTCTGGACTCACTGCAGTGCATCCCCAGTGGTGCCAGTGCACTCTCTGGACTCACTGCACCGCATTCCCACTGGTGTCAGTGCACTCTGTGGACTCACTGCACTGCATCCCCAGTGGTGTCAGTGCACTCTCTGGACTCCCGGCACCGTATCCCCAGTGGTGCCAGTGCATTCGCTGGACTCACGGCACTGCATCCACAGTGGTGCCAGTTCGCTCTCTGGACTCACTGAAGTGCATTCTCAGTGGAGCCAGTGCACTCTCTGGACTCACTGCACTGCATCCCCAGTGGTGCCAGTGCACTCTCTGGACTCACTGCAGTGCATCCCAAGTGGTGCCAATGCACTCTCTGGACTCACTGCAGTGCATCCCCAGTGGTGCCAGTACACTCACTGGACTCACTGCACTGCATCCCCAGTGGTGCCAGTGCAGTCTCTGCACTCACTGAAGTGCATCTCCAGTGGTGCCAGAGCACTCTCTGGACTCACTGCAGTGCATCCCAGTGGTGCCAGTGCACTCTCTGGACACTCTGCACTGCATCCCCACTGGTGCCAGTGCACTCTCTGGACTCACTGCACTGCATCCCCAGTGGTGCCAGTGCACTCTCTGGACTCACTGCACTGCATCTCCAATGGTGCCAGTGCACTCTCTGGACTCACTGCACTGCATCCCCAGTGGTGCCAATGCACTCTCTGGACTCACTGCTGTGCATCCCCAGTGGTGCCAGTACACTCACTGGACTGACTGAAGTGCATTCCCAGTGGTGACAGTGAAGTCTTTGGACTCACTGCACTCCATCCCCACTGGTGCCTTTGCACTCCCTGGACTCACTGCACTGCTCCAGCCGCGGCAGCCGCTCCAGCCGCGGTAGCCCTCCAGCCGTGGCAGCCGCTCCACTCGGTAGCGGCTGGAGCGGCTGACGCGGTTGGAGCGGCTGGAGCGGCTGCCGCGGCTGGAGCGGCTGCCGCGGATGGAGAGGCTGGCGAGGCTGGAGGGGCTGGAGCGGCTGCCGCGGCTGGAGCGGCTGGAGCGGCTGCCGCGGCTGGAGCGTCTGCCGCGGCTGGAGGGGCTACCGCGGGGTTGACTCGGCTGGAGCGGATGCCGAGGCTGGAACGGCACTCTCTGGACTCACTGAAATGCATTCTCAGTGGTGCCAGTGCACTCTCAGGACTCACTGCAGGGCATCCCCAGTGGTGCCAGTGCACTCTCTGGACTCACTGCACTGCATCCCCAGTCCTGCCAGTGCACTCTCTTGACTCACTGCAGTGCATCCCCAGTGGTGCCAGTACACTCACTGGACTGACTGAAGTGCATCCCCAGTGGTGTCAGTGCACTCACTGGAGTCACTGCACTGCATCCCCAGTGGTGCAAGTGCACTCCCTGGACTCACTGCACTGCATTCCCAGTGGTGACAGTGAAGTCTTTGGACTCACTGCACTCCATCCCCACTGGTGCCTTTGCACTCCCTGGACTCACTGCACTGCTCCAGCCGCGGCAGCCGCTCCAGCCGCGGTAGCCCTCCAGCCGTGGCAGCCGCTCCACTCGGTAGCGGCTGGAGCGGCTGCCGCGGTTGGAGCGGCTGGAGCGGCTGCCGCGGCTGGAGCGGCTGCCGCGGATGGAGAGGCTGGCGAGGCTGGAGGGGCTGGAGCGGCTGCCGCGGCTGGAGCGGCTGGAGCGGCTGCCGCGGCTGGAGCGTCTGCCGCGGCTGGAGGGCCTACCGCGGGGTTGACTCGGCTGGAGCGGATACCGAGGCTGGAACGGCACTCTCTGGACTCACTGAAATGCATTCTCAGTGGTGCCAGTGCACTCTCTGGACTCACTGCTCTGCATCCCCAGTGGTGCTAGTGCACTCTGGACTCACTGCAGTGCATCCCCAGTGGTGCCAGTGCACTCTCTGGACTCACTGCACCGCATTCCCACTGGTGTCAGTGCACTCTGTGGACTCACTGCACTGCATCCCCAGTGGTGTCAGTGCACTCTCTGGACTCCCGGCACCGTATCCCCAGTGGTGCCAGTGCATTCGCTGGACTCACGGCACTGCATCCACAGTGGTGCCAGTGCACTCTCTGGACTCACTGAAGTGCATTCTCAGTGGAGCCAGTGCACTCTCTGGACTCACTGCACTGCATCCCCAGTGGTGCCAGTGCACTCTCTGGACTCACTGCAGTGCATCCCAAGTGGTGCCAATGCACTCTCTGGACTCACTGCAGTGCATCCCCAGTGGTGCCAGTACACTCACTGGACTCACTGCACTGCATCCCCAGTGGTGCCAGTGCAGTCTCTGCACTCACTGAAGTGCATCTCCAGTGGTGCCAGAGCACTCTCTGGACTCACTGCAGTGCATCACCTGTGGTGCCAGTGCACTCTCTGGACACTCTGCACTGCATCCCCACTGGTGCCAGTGCACTCTCTGGACTCACTGCACTGCATCCCCAGTGGTGCCAGTGCACTCTCTGGACTCACTGCACTGCATCTCCAATGGTGCCAGTGCACTCTCTGGACTCACTGCACTGCATCCCCAGTGGTGCCAATGCACTCTCTGGACTCACTGCTGTGCATCCCCAGTGGTGCCAGTACACTCACTGGACTGACTGAAGTGCATTCCCAGTGGTGACATTGAAGTCTTTGGACTCACTGCACTCCATCCCCACTGGTGCCTTTGCACTCCCTGGACTCACTGCACTGCTCCAGCCGCGGCAGCCGCTCCAGCCGCGGTAGCCCTCCAGCCGTGGCAGCCGCTCCACTCGGTAGCGGCTGGAGCGGCTGCCGCGGCTGGAGCGGCTGGAGCGGCTGCCGCGGCTGGAGCGTCTGCCGCGGCTGGAGGGGCTACCGCGGGGTTGACTCGGCTGGAGCGGATGCCCAGGCTGGAACGGCACTCTCTGGACTCACTGAAATGCATTCTCAGTGGTGCCAGTGCACTCTCTGGACTCACTGCTCTGCATCCCCAGTGGTGCTAGTGCACTCTCTTGACTCACTGCAGTGCATCCCCAGTGGTGCCAGTACACTCACTGGACTGACTGAAGTGCATCCCCAGTGGTGCCAGTGCACTCTCTGGACTCACAGCACTGCATGCCCATTGGTGCCAGTGCACTCTCTGGACTCACTGCATTGCATCCTCAGTGGTGCCAGTGCACTCTCTGGACTCACTGCACTGCATCCCCAGTCCTGCCAGTGCACTCTCTGGACTCACTGCACTGCATCCCCAATGGTGCCAGTGCACTCTCTGGACTCACTGCACTGCTCCAGCCGCGGCAGCCTCTCCAGGCGCACCAGCCGCGGCATCCGCTCCAGCCTCGGCATCCGCTCAAGCCGCGTTAACCGCTCCAGCCGCGGTAGCTCCTCCAGCCGCGCCAGCCGCTCCAGTCGCGGCAGCCGCTCCAGCCGCTCCAGCCGCGGCAGCCGCTCCAGCCGCTACCGAGTGGAGCGGCTGCCACGGCTGGAGGGCTACCGCGGCTGGAGCGGCTGCCGCGGCTGGAGAGGCTGGCGCGGCTGGAGGGGCTGGAGCGGCTGCCGCGGCTGGAGCGGCTGGAGCGGCTGCCGCGGCTGGAGCGTCTGCCGCGGCTGGAGGGGCTACCGCGGGGTTGACTCGGCTGGAGCGGATGCCGAGGCTGGAACGGCACTCTCTGGACTCACTGAAATGCATTCTCAGTGGTGCCAGTGCACTCTCTGGACTCACTGCAGTGCATCCCCAGTGGTGCCAGTGCACTCTCTGGACTCACTGCACTGCATCCCCAGTCCTGCCAGTGCACTCTCCTGACTCACTGCAGTGCATCCCCAGTGGTGCCAGTACACTCACTGGACTGACTGAAGTGCATCCCCAGTGGTGTCAGTGCACTCACTGGAGTCACTGCACTGCATCCCCAGTGGTGCAAGTGCACTCCCTGGACTCATTGCACTGCATTCCCAGTGGTGACAGTGAAGTCTTTGGACTCACTGCACTCCATCCCCACTGGTGCCTTTGCACTCCCTGGACTCACTGCACTGCTCCAGCCGCGGCAGCCGCTCCAGCCGCGGTAGCCCTCCAGCCGTGGCAGCCGCTCCACTCGGTAGCGGCTGGAGCGGCTGCCGCGGTTGGAGCGGCTGGAGCGGCTGCCGCGGCTGGAGCGGCTGCCGCGGATGGAGAGGCTGGCGAGGCTGGAGGGGCTGGAGCGGCTGCCGCGGCTGGAGCGGCTGGAGCGGCGGCCGCGGCTGGAGCGTCTGCCGCGGCTGGAGGGCCTACCGCGGGGTTGACTCGGCTGGAGCGGATACCGAGGCTGGAACGGCACTCTCTGGACTCACTGAAATGCATTCTCAGTGGTGCCAGTGCACTCTCTGGACTCACTGCTCTGCATCCCCAGTGGTGCTAGTGCACTCTGGACTCACTGCAGTGCATCCCCAGTGGTGCCAGTGCACTCTCTGGACTCACTGCACCGCATTCCCACTGGTGTCAGTGCACTCTGTGGACTCACTGCACTGCATCCCCAGTGGTGTCAGTGCACTCTCTGGACTCCCGGCACCGTATCCCCAGTGGTGCCAGTGCATTCGCTGGACTCACGGCACTGCATCCACAGTGGTGCCAGTGCACTCTCTGGACTCACTGAAGTGCATTCTCAGTGGAGCCAGTGCACTCTCTGGACTCACTGCACTGCATCCCCAGTGGTGCCAGTGCACTCTCTGGACTCACTGCAGTGCATCCCAAGTGGTGCCAATGCACTCTCTGGACTCACTGCAGTGCATCCCCAGTGGTGCCAGTACACTCACTGGACTCACTGCACTGCATCCCCAGTGGTGCCAGTGCAGTCTCTGCACTCACTGAAGTGCATCTCCAGTGGTGCCAGAGCACTCTCTGGACTCACTGCAGTGCATCCCAGTGGTGCCAGTGCACTCTCTGGACACTCTGCACTGCATCCCCACTGGTGCCAGTGCACTCTCTGGACTCACTGCACTGTATCCCCAGTGGTGCCAGTGCACTCTCTGGACTCACTGCACTGCATCTCCAATGGTGCCAGTGCACTCTCTGGACTCACTGCACTGCATCCCCAGTGGTGCCAATGCACTCTCTGGACTCACTGCTGTGCATCCCCAGTGGTGCCAGTACACTCACTGGACTGACTGAAGTGCATTCCCAGTGGTGACATTGAAGTCTTTGGACTCACTGCACTCCATCCCCACTGGTGCCTTTGCACTCCCTGGACTCACTGCACTGCTCCAGCCGCGGCAGCCGCTCCAGCCGCGGTAGCCCTCCAGCCGTGGCAGCCGCTCCACTCGGTAGCGGCTGGAGCGGCTGCCGCGGCTGGAGCGGCTGGAGCGGCTGCCGCGGCTGGAGCGGCTGCCGCGGATGGAGAGGCTGGCGCGGCTGGAGGGGCTGGAGCGGCTGCCGCGGCTGGAGCGGCTGGAGCGGCTGCCGCGGCTGGAGCGTCTGCCGCGGCTGGAGGGCCTACCGCGGGGTTGACTCGGCTGGAGCGGATACCGAGGCTGGAACGGCACTCTCTGGACTCACTGAAATGCATTCTCAGTGGTGCCAGTGCACTCTCTGGACTCACTGCTCTGCATCCCCAGTGGTGCTAGTGCACTCTGGACTCACTGCAGTGCATCCCCAGTGGTGCCAGTGCACTCTCTGGACTCACTGCACCGCATTCCCACTGGTGTCAGTGCACTCTGTGGACTAACTGCACTGCATCCCCAGTGGTGTCAGTGCACTCTCTGGACTCCCGGCACCGTATCCCCAGTGGTGCCAGTGCATTCGCTGGACTCACTGCACTGCATCCACAGTGGTGCCAGTGCACTCTCTGGACTCACTGAAGTGCATTCTCAGTGGAGCCAGTGCACTCTCTGGACTCACTGAAGTGCATTCTCAGTGGAGCCAGTGCACTCTCTGGACTCACTGCAGTGCATCCCCAGTGGTGCCAGTGCACTCTCTGGACTCACTGCACCGCATTCCCACTGGTGTCAGTGCACTCTCTGGACTCACTGCACTGCATCCCCAGTGGTGCCAGTGCACTCTCTGGACTCACTGCACTGCATCCCCAGTGGTGCCAGTGCACTCTCTGGACTCACTGCACTGCATCTCCAATGGTGCCAGTGCACTCTCTGGACTCACTGCACTGCATCCCCAGTGGTGCCAGTGCACTCTCTGGACTCACTGCACTGCATCTCCAATGGTGCCAGTGCACTCTCTGGACTCACTGCACTGCATCCCCACTGGTGCCAGTGCACTCTCTGGACTCACTGCAGTGCATCCCAAGTGGTGCCAATGCACTCTCTGGACTCACTGCAGTGCATCCCCAGTGGTGCCAGTACACTCACTGGACTCACTGCACTGCATCCCCAGTGGTGCCAGTGCAGTCTCTGCACTCACTGAAGTGCATCTCCAGTGGTGCCAGAGCACTCTCTGGACTCACTGCACTGAATCCCCACTGGTGCCAGTGCACTCTCTGGACTCACTGCACTGCATCCCCACTGGTGCCAGTGCACTCTCTGGACTCACTGCACTGCATCCCCAGTGGTGCCAGTGCACTCTCTGGACTCACTGCACTGCATCTCCAATGGTGCCAGTGCACTCTCTGGACTCACTGCACTGCATCCCCAGTGGTGCCAATGCACTCTCTGGACTCACTGCTGTGCATCCCCAGTGGTGCCAGTACACTCACTGGACTGACTGAAGTGCATTCCCAGTGGTGACATTGAAGTCTTTGGACTCACTGCACTCCATCCCCACTGGTGCCTTTGCACTCCCTGGACTCACTGCACTGCTCCAGCCGCGGCAGCCGCTCCAGCCGCGGTAGCCCTCCAGCCGTGGCAGCCGCTCCACTCGGTAGCGGCTGAGCGGCTGCCGCGGCTGGAGCGGCTGGAGCGGCTGCCGCGGCTGGAGCGGCTGCCGCGGATGGAGAGGCTGGCGCGGCTGGAGGGGCTGGAGCGGCTGCCGCGGCTGGAGCGGCTGGAGCGGCTGCCGCGGCTGGAGCGTCTGCCGCGGCTGGAGGGGCTACCGCGGGGTTGACTCGGCTGGAGCGGATGCCGAGGCTGGAACGGCACTCTCTGGACTCACTGAAATGCATTCTCAGTGGTGCCAGTGCACTCTCTGGACTCACTGCTCTGCATCCCCAGTGGTGCTAGTGCACTCTCTGGACTCACTGCAGTGCATCCCCAGTGGTGCCATTGCACTCTCTGGACTCACTGCACCGCATTCCCACTGGTGCCAGTGCGCTCTCTGGACTCACTGCACTGCATCCCCAGTGGTGCCAGTGCGCTCTCAGGACTCACTGCAGGGCATCCCCAGTGGTGCCAGTGCACTCTCTGGACTCACTGCACCGCATTCCCACTGGTGTCAGTGCACTCTGTGGACTCACTGCACTGCATCCCCAGTGGTGTCAGTGCACTCTCTGGACTCCCGGCACCGTATCCCCAGTGGTGCCAGTGCATTCGCTGGACTCACGGCACTGCATCCACAGTGGTGCCAGTGCACTCTCTGGACTCACTGAAGTGCATTCTCAGTGGAGCCAGTGCACTCTCTGGACTCACTGCACTGCATCCCCAGTGGTGCCAGTGCACTCTCTGGACTCACTGCAGTGCATCCCAAGTGGTGCCAATGCACTCTCTGGACTCACTGCAGTGCATCCCCAGTGGTGCCAGTACACTCACTGGACTCACTGCACTGCATCCCCAGTGGTGCCAGTGCAGTCTCTGCACTCACTGAAGTGCATCTCCAGTGGTGCCAGAGCACTCTCTGGACTCACTGCAGTGCATCCCAGTGGTGCCAGTGCACTCTCTGGACACTCTGCACTGCATCCCCACTGGTGCCAGTGCACTCTCTGGACTCACTGCACTGCATCCCCAGTGGTGCCAGTGCACTCTCTGGACTCACTGCACTGCATCTCCAATGGTGCCAGTGCACTCTCTGGACTCACTGCACTGCATCCCCAGTGGTGCCAATGCACTCTCTGGACTCACTGCTGTGCATCCCCAGTGGTGCCAGTACACTCACTGGACTGACTGAAGTGCATTCCCAGTGGTGACATTGAAGTCTTTGGACTCACTGCACTCCATCCCCACTGGTGCCTTTGCACTCCCTGGACTCACTGCACTGCTCCAGCCGCGGCAGCCGCTCCAGCCGCGGTAGCCCTCCAGCCGTGGCAGCCGCTCCACTCGGTAGCGGCTGGAGCGGCTGCCGCGGCTGGAGCGGCTGGAGCGGCTGCCGCGGCTGGAGCGGCTGCCGCGGATGGAGAGGCTGGCGCGGCTGGAGGGGCTGGAGCGGCTGCCGCGGCTGGAGCGGCTGGAGCGGCTGCCGCGGCTGGAGCGTCTGCCGCGGCTGGAGGGGCTACCGCGGGGTTGACTCGGCTGGAGCGGATGCCGAGGCTGGAACGGCACTCTCTGGACTCACTGAAATGCATTCTCAGTGGTGCCAGTGCACTCTCTGGACTCACTGCTCTGCATCCCCAGTGGTGCTAGTGCACTCTCTGGACTCACTGCAGTGCATCCCCAGTGGTGCCATTGCACTCTCTGGACTCACTGCACCGCATTCCCACTGGTGCCAGTGCGCTCTCTGGACTCACTGCACTGCATCCCCAGTGGTGCCAGTGCGCTCTCAGGACTCACTGCAGGGCATCCCCAGTGGTGCCAGTGCACTCTCTGGACTCACTGCACTGCATCCCCAGTCCTGCCAGTGCACTCTCTTGACTCACTGCAGTGCATCCCCAGTGGTGCCAGTACACTCACTGGACTGACTGAAGTGCATCCCCAGTGGTGTCAGTGCACTCACTGGAGTCACTGCACTGCATCCCCAGTGGTGCAAGTGCACTCCCTGGACTCACTGCACTGCATTCCCAGTGGTGACAGTGAAGTCTTTGGACTCACTGCACTCCATCCCCACTGGTGCCTTTGCACTCCCTGGACTCACTGCACTGCTCCAGCCGCGGCAGCCGCTCCAGCCGCGGTAGCCCTCCAGCCGTGGCAGCCGCTCCACTCGGTAGCGGCTGGAGCGGCTGCCGCGGTTGGAGCGGCTGGAGCGGCTGCCGCGGCTGGAGCGGCTGCCGCGGATGGAGAGGCTGGCGAGGCTGGAGGGGCTGGAGCGGCTGCCGCGGCTGGAGCGGCTGGAGCGGCTGCCGCGGCTGGAGCGTCTGCCGCGGCTGGAGGGCCTACCGCGGGGTTGACTCGGCTGGAGCGGATACCGAGGCTGGAACGGCACTCTCTGGACTCACTGAAATGCATTCTCAGTGGTGCCAGTGCACTCTCTGGACTCACTGCTCTGCATCCCCAGTGGTGCTAGTGCACTCTGGACTCACTGCAGTGCATCCCCAGTGGTGCCAGTGCACTCTCTGGACTCACTGCACCGCATTCCCACTGGTGTCAGTGCACTCTGTGGACTCACTGCACTGCATCCCCAGTGGTGTCAGTGCACTCTCTGGACTCCCGGCACCGTATCCCCAGTGGTGCCAGTGCATTCGCTGGACTCACGGCACTGCATCCACAGTGGTGCCAGTGCACTCTCTGGACTCACTGAAGTGCATTCTCAGTGGAGCCAGTGCACTCTCTGGACTCACTGCACTGCATCCCCAGTGGTGCCAGTGCACTCTCTGGACTCACTGCAGTGCATCCCAAGTGGTGCCAATGCACTCTCTGGACTCACTGCAGTGCATCCCCAGTGGTGCCAGTACACTCACTGGACTCACTGCACTGCATCCCCAGTGGTGCCAGTGCAGTCTCTGCACTCACTGAAGTGCATCTCCAGTGGTGCCAGAGCACTCTCTGGACTCACTGCAGTGCATCACCTGTGGTGCCAGTGCACTCTCTGGACACTCTGCACTGCATCCCCACTGGTGCCAGTGCACTCTCTGGACTCACTGCACTGCATCCCCAGTGGTGCCAGTGCACTCTCTGGACTCACTGCACTGCATCTCCAATGGTGCCAGTGCACTCTCTGGACTCACTGCACTGCATCCCCAGTGGTGCCAATGCACTCACTGGACTGACTGAAGTGCATTCCCAGTGGTGACATTGAAGTCTTTGGACTCACTGCACTCCATCCCCACTGGTGCCTTTGCACTCCCTGGACTCACTGCACTGCTCCAGCCGCGGCAGCCGCTCCAGCCGCGGTAGCCCTCCAGCCGTGGCAGCCGCTCCACTCGGTAGCGGCTGGAGCGGCTGCCGCGGCTGGAGCGGCTGCCGCGGCTGGAGCGGCTGCCGCGGATGGAGAGGCTGGCGCGGCTGGAGGGGCTGGAGCGGCTGCCGCGGCTGGAGCGGCTGGAGCGGCTGCCGCGGCTGGAGCGTCTGCCGCGGCTGGAGGGGCTACCGCGGGGTTGACTCGGCTGGAGCGGATGCCGAGGCTGGAACGGCACTCTCTGGACTCACTGAAATGCATTCTCAGTGGTGCCAGTGCACTCTCTGGACTCACTGCTCTGCATCCCCAGTGGTGCTAGTGCACTCTCTGGACTCACTGCAGTGCATCCCCAGTGGTGCCATTGCACTCTCTGGACTCACTGCACCGCATTCCCACTGGTGCCAGTGCTCTCTCTGGACTCACTGCACTGCATCCCCAGTGGTGCCAGTGCGCTCTCAGGACTCACTGCAGGGCATCCCCAGTGGTGCCAGTGCACTCTCTGGACTCACTGCACTGCATCCCCAGTCCTGCCAGTGCACTCTCTTGACTCACTGCAGTGCATCCCCAGTGGTGCCAGTACACTCACTGGACTGACTGAAGTGCATCCCCAGTGGTGCCAGTGCACTCTCTGGACTCACAGCACTGCATGCCCAGTGGTGCCAGTGCACTCTCTGGACTCACTGCATTGCATCCTCAGTGGTGCCAGTGCACTCTCTGGACTCACTGCACTGCATCCCCAGTCCTGCCAGTGCACTCTCTGGACTCACTGCACTGCATCCCCAATGGTGCCAGTGCACTCTCTGGACTCACTGCACTGCTCCAGCCGCGGCAGCCTCTCCAGGCGCACCAGCCGCGGCATCCGCTCCAGCCTCGGCATCCGCTCCAGCCGCGTTAACCGCTCCAGCCGCGGTAGCTCCTCCAGCCGCGCCAGCCGCTCCAGCCGCGGCAGCCGCTCCAGCCGCTCCAGCCGCGGCATCCGCTCCAGCCGCTCCAGCCGCGGCAGCCGCTCCAACCGCGGCAGCCGCTCCAGTCGCGGCAGCCGCTCCAGCCGCGGCAGCCGCGGCAGCCGCTCCAGCCGCTACCGAGTGGAGCGGCTGCCACGGCTGGAGGGCTACCGCGGCTGGAGCGGCTGCCGCGGCTGGAGAGGCTGGCGCGGCTGGAGGGGCTGGAGCGGCTGCCGCGGCTGGAGCGGCTGGAGCGGCTGCCGCGGCTGGAGCGTCTGCCGCGGCTGGAGGGGCTACCGCGGGGTTGACTCGGCTGGAGCGGATGCCGAGGCTGGAACGGCACTCTCTGGACTCACTGAAATGCATTCTCAGTGGTGCCAGTGCACTCTCTGGACTCACTGCTCTGCATCCCCAGTGGTGCTAGTGCACTCTCTGGACTCACTGCAGTGCATCCCCAGTGGTGCCATTGCACTCTCTGGACTCACTGCACCGCATTCCCACTGGTGCCAGTGCGCTCTCTGGACTCACTGCACTGCATCCCCAGTGGTGCCAGTGCGCTCTCAGGACTCACTGCAGGGCATCCCCAGTGGTGCCAGTGCACTCTCTGGACTCACTGCACTGCATCCCCAGTGGTGCCAGTGCACTCTCTGGACTCACTGCAGTGCATCCCAAGTGGTGCCAATGCACTCTCTGGACTCACTGCAGTGCATCCCCAGTGGTGCCAGTACACTCACTGGACTCACTGCACTGCATCCCCAGTGGTGCCAGTGCAGTCTCTGCACTCACTGAAGTGCATCTCCAGTGGTGCCAGAGCACTCTCTGGACTCACTGCAGTGCATCCCAGTGGTGCCAGTGCACTCTCTGGACACTCTGCACTGCATCCCCACTGGTGCCAGTGCACTCTCTGGACTCACTGCACTGCATCCCCAGTGGTGCCAGTGCACTCTCTGGACTCACTGCACTGCATCTCCAATGGTGCCAGTGCACTCTCTGGACTCACTGCACTGCATCCCCAGTGGTGCCAATGCACTCTCTGGACTCACTGCTGTGCATCCCCAGTGGTGCCAGTACACTCACTGGACTGACTGAAGTGCATTCCCAGTGGTGACATTGAAGTCTTTGGACTCACTGCACTCCATCCCCACTGGTGCCTTTGCACTCCCTGGACTCACTGCACTGCTCCAGCCGCGGCAGCCGCTCCAGCCGCGGTAGCCCTCCAGCCGTGGCAGCCGCTCCACTCGGTAGCGGCTGGAGCGGCTGCCGCGGCTGGAGCGGCTGGAGCGGCTGCCGCGGCTGGAGCGGCTGCCGCGGATGGAGAGGCTGGCGCGGCTGGAGGGGCTGGAGCGGCTGCCGCGGCTGGAGCGGCTGGAGCGGCTGCCGCGGCTGGAGCGTCTGCCGCGGCTGGAGGGGCTACCGCGGGGTTGACTCGGCTGGAGCGGATGCCGAGGCTGGAACGGCACTCTCTGGACTCACTGAAATGCATTCTCAGTGGTGCCAGTGCACTCTCTGGACTCACTGCTCTGCATCCCCAGTGGTGCTAGTGCACTCTCTGGACTCACTGCAGTGCATCCCCAGTGGTGCCATTGCACTCTCTGGACTCACTGCACTGCATCCCCAGTGGTGCCAGTGCGCTCTCAGGACTCACTGCAGGGCATCCCCAGTGGTGCCAGTGCACTCTCTGGACTCACTGCACTGCATCCCCAGTCCTGCCAGTGCACTCTCTTGACTCACTGCAGTGCATCCCCAGTGGTGCCAGTACACTCACTGGACTGACTGAAGTGCATCCCCAGTGGTGTCAGTGCACTCACTGGAGTCACTGCACTGCATCCCCAGTGGTGCAAGTGCACTCCCTGGACTCACTGCACTGCATTCCCAGTGGTGACAGTGAAGTCTTTGGACTCACTGCACTCCATCCCCACTGGTGCCTTTGCACTCCCTGGACTCACTGCACTGCTCCAGCCGCGGCAGCCGCTCCAGCCGCGGTAGCCCTCCAGCCGTGGCAGCCGCTCCACTCGGTAGCGGCTGGAGCGGCTGCCGCGGTTGGAGCGGCTGGAGCGGCTGCCGCGGCTGGAGCGGCTGCCGCGGATGGAGAGGCTGGCGAGGCTGGAGGGGCTGGAGCGGCTGCCGCGGCTGGAGCGGCTGGAGCGGCTGCCGCGGCTGGAGCGTCTGCCGCGGCTGGAGGGGCTACCGCGGGGTTGACTCGGCTGGAGCGGATGCCGAGGCTGGAACGGCACTCTCTGGACTCACTGAAATGCATTCTCAGTGGTGCCAGTGCACTCTCAGGACTCACTGCAGGGCATCCCCAGTGGTGCCAGTGCACTCTCTGGACTCACTGCACTGCATCCCCAGTCCTGCCAGTGCACTCTCTTGACTCACTGCAGTGCATCCCCAGTGGTGCCAGTACACTCACTGGACTGACTGAAGTGCATCCCCAGTGGTGTCAGTGCACTCACTGGAGTCACTGCACTGCATCCCCAGTGGTGCAAGTGCACTCCCTGGACTCACTGCACTGCATTCCCAGTGGTGACAGTGAAGTCTTTGGACTCACTGCACTCCATCCCCACTGGTGCCTTTGCACTCCCTGGACTCACTGCACTGCTCCAGCCGCGGCAGCCGCTCCAGCCGCGGTAGCCCTCCAGCCGTGGCAGCCGCTCCACTCGGTAGCGGCTGGAGCGGCTGCCGCGGTTGGAGCGGCTGGAGCGGCTGCCGCGGCTGGAGCGGCTGCCGCGGATGGAGAGGCTGGCGAGGCTGGAGGGGCTGGAGCGGCTGCCGCGGCTGGAGCGGCTGGAGCGGCTGCCGCGGCTGGAGCGTCTGCCGCGGCTGGAGGGCCTACCGCGGGGTTGACTCGGCTGGAGCGGATACCGAGGCTGGAACGGCACTCTCTGGACTCACTGAAATGCATTCTCAGTGGTGCCAGTGCACTCTCTGGACTCACTGCTCTGCATCCCCAGTGGTGCTAGTGCACTCTGGACTCACTGCAGTGCATCCCCAGTGGTGCCAGTGCACTCTCTGGACTCACTGCACCGCATTCCCACTGGTGTCAGTGCACTCTGTGGACTCACTGCACTGCATCCCCAGTGGTGTCAGTGCACTCTCTGGACTCCCGGCACCGTATCCCCAGTGGTGCCAGTGCATTCGCTGGACTCACGGCACTGCATCCACAGTGGTGCCAGTGCACTCTCTGGACTCACTGAAGTGCATTCTCAGTGGAGCCAGTGCACTCTCTGGACTCACTGCACTGCATCCCCAGTGGTGCCAGTGCACTCTCTGGACTCACTGCAGTGCATCCCAAGTGGTGCCAATGCACTCTCTGGACTCACTGCAGTGCATCCCCAGTGGTGCCAGTACACTCACTGGACTCACTGCACTGCATCCCCAGTGGTGCCAGTGCAGTCTCTGCACTCACTGAAGTGCATCTCCAGTGGTGCCAGAGCACTCTCTGGACTCACTGCAGTGCATCACCTGTGGTGCCAGTGCACTCTCTGGACACTCTGCACTGCATCCCCACTGGTGCCAGTGCACTCTCTGGACTCACTGCACTGCATCCCCAGTGGTGCCAGTGCACTCTCTGGACTCACTGCACTGCATCTCCAATGGTGCCAGTGCACTCTCTGGACTCACTGCACTGCATCCCCAGTGGTGCCAATGCACTCTCTGGACTCACTGCTGTGCATCCCCAGTGGTGCCAGTACACTCACTGGACTGACTGAAGTGCATTCCCAGTGGTGACATTGAAGTCTTTGGACTCACTGCACTCCATCCCCACTGGTGCCTTTGCACTCCCTGGACTCACTGCACTGCTCCAGCCGCGGCAGCCGCTCCAGCCGCGGTAGCCCTCCAGCCGTGGCAGCCGCTCCACTCGGTAGCGGCTGGAGCGGCTGCCGCGGCTGGAGCGGCTGGAGCGGCTGCCGCGGCTGGAGCGGCTGCCGCGGATGGAGAGGCTGGCGCGGCTGGAGGGGCTGGAGCGGCTGCCGCGGCTGGAGCGGCTGGAGCGGCTGCCGCGGCTGGAGCGTCTGCCGCGGCTGGAGGGCCTACCGCGGGGTTGACTCGGCTGGAGCGGATACCGAGGCTGGAACGGCACTCTCTGGACTCACTGAAATGCATTCTCAGTGGTGCCAGTGCACTCTCTGGACTCACTGCTCTGCATCCCCAGTGGTGCTAGTGCACTCTGGACTCACTGCAGTGCATCCCCAGTGGTGCCAGTGCACTCTCTGGACTCACTGCACCGCATTCCCACTGGTGTCAGTGCACTCTGTGGACTCACTGCACTGCATCCCCAGTGGTGTCAGTGCACTCTCTGGACTCCCGGCACCGTATCCCCAGTGGTGCCAGTGCATTCGCTGGACTCACTGCACTGCATCCACAGTGGTGCCAGTGCACTCTCTGGACTCACTGAAGTGCATTCTCAGTGGAGCCAGTGCACTCTCTGGACTCACTGAAGTGCATTCTCAGTGGAGCCAGTGCACTCTCTGGACTCACTGCAGTGCATCCCCAGTGGTGCCAGTGCACTCTCTGGACTCACTGCACCGCATTCCCACTGGTGTCAGTGCACTCTCTGGACTCACTGCACTGCATCCCCAGTGGTGCCAGTGCACTCTCTGGACTCACTGCACTGCATCCCCAGTGGTGCCAGTGCACTCTCTGGACTCACTGCACTGCATCTCCAATGGTGCCAGTGCACTCTCTGGACTCACTGCACTGCATCCCCAGTGGTGCCAGTGCACTCTCTGGACTCACTGCACTGCATCTCCAATGGTGCCAGTGCACTCTCTGGACTCACTGCACTGCATCCCCACTGGTGCCAGTGCACTCTCTGGACTCACTGCAGTGCATCCCAAGTGGTGCCAATGCACTCTCTGGACTCACTGCAGTGCATCCCCAGTGGTGCCAGTACACTCACTGGACTCACTGCACTGCATCCCCAGTGGTGCCAGTGCAGTCTCTGCACTCACTGAAGTGCATCTCCAGTGGTGCCAGAGCACTCTCTGGACTCACTGCACTGAATCCCCACTGGTGCCAGTGCACTCTCTGGACTCACTGCACTGCATCCCCACTGGTGCCAGTGCACTCTCTGGACTCACTGCACTGCATCCCCAGTGGTGCCAGTGCACTCTCTGGACTCACTGCACTGCATCTCCAATGGTGCCAGTGCACTCTCTGGACTCACTGCACTGCATCCCCAGTGGTGCCAATGCACTCTCTGGACTCACTGCTGTGCATCCCCAGTGGTGCCAGTACACTCACTGGACTGACTGAAGTGCATTCCCAGTGGTGACATTGAAGTCTTTGGACTCACTGCACTCCATCCCCACTGGTGCCTTTGCACTCCCTGGACTCACTGCACTGCTCCAGCCGCGGCAGCCGCTCCAGCCGCGGTAGCCCTCCAGCCGTGGCAGCCGCTCCACTCGGTAGCGGCTGAGCGGCTGCCGCGGCTGGAGCGGCTGGAGCGGCTGCCGCGGCTGGAGCGGCTGCCGCGGATGGAGAGGCTGGCGCGGCTGGAGGGGCTGGAGCGGCTGCCGCGGCTGGAGCGGCTGGAGCGGCTGCCGCGGCTGGAGCGTCTGCCGCGGCTGGAGGGGCTACCGCGGGGTTGACTCGGCTGGAGCGGATGCCGAGGCTGGAACGGCACTCTCTGGACTCACTGAAATGCATTCTCAGTGGTGCCAGTGCACTCTCTGGACTCACTGCTCTGCATCCCCAGTGGTGCTAGTGCACTCTCTGGACTCACTGCAGTGCATCCCCAGTGGTGCCATTGCACTCTCTGGACTCACTGCACCGCATTCCCACTGGTGCCAGTGCGCTCTCTGGACTCACTGCACTGCATCCCCAGTGGTGCCAGTGCGCTCTCAGGACTCACTGCAGGGCATCCCCAGTGGTGCCAGTGCACTCTCTGGACTCACTGCACTGCATCCCCAGTCCTGCCAGTGCACTCTCTTGACTCACTGCAGTGCATCCCCAGTGGTGCCAGTACACTCACTGGACTGACTGAAGTGCATCCCCAGTGGTGTCAGTGCACTCACTGGAGTCACTGCACTGCATCCCCAGTGGTGCAAGTGCACTCCCTGGACTCACTGCACTGCATTCCCAGTGGTGACAGTGAAGTCTTTGGACTCACTGCACTCCATCCCCACTGGTGCCTTTGCACTCCCTGGACTCACTGCACTGCTCCAGCCGCGGCAGCCGCTCCAGCCGCGGTAGCCCTCCAGCCGTGGCAGCCGCTCCACTCGGTAGCGGCTGGAGCGGCTGCCGCGGTTGGAGCGGCTGGAGCGGCTGCCGCGGCTGGAGCGGCTGCCGCGGATGGAGAGGCTGGCGAGGCTGGAGGGGCTGGAGCGGCTGCCGCGGCTGGAGCGGCTGGAGCGGCTGCCGCGGCTGGAGCGTCTGCCGCGGCTGGAGGGCCTACCGCGGGGTTGACTCGGCTGGAGCGGATACCGAGGCTGGAACGGCACTCTCTGGACTCACTGAAATGCATTCTCAGTGGTGCCAGTGCACTCTCTGGACTCACTGCTCTGCATCCCCAGTGGTGCTAGTGCACTCTGGACTCACTGCAGTGCATCCCCAGTGGTGCCAGTGCACTCTCTGGACTCACTGCACCGCATTCCCACTGGTGTCAGTGCACTCTGTGGACTCACTGCACTGCATCCCCAGTGGTGTCAGTGCACTCTCTGGACTCCCGGCACCGTATCCCCAGTGGTGCCAGTGCATTCGCTGGACTCACGGCACTGCATCCACAGTGGTGCCAGTGCACTCTCTGGACTCACTGAAGTGCATTCTCAGTGGAGCCAGTGCACTCTCTGGACTCACTGCACTGCATCCCCAGTGGTGCCAGTGCACTCTCTGGACTCACTGCAGTGCATCCCAAGTGGTGCCAATGCACTCTCTGGACTCACTGCAGTGCATCCCCAGTGGTGCCAGTACACTCACTGGACTCACTGCACTGCATCCCCAGTGGTGCCAGTGCAGTCTCTGCACTCACTGAAGTGCATCTCCAGTGGTGCCAGAGCACTCTCTGGACTCACTGCAGTGCATCCCAGTGGTGCCAGTGCACTCTCTGGACACTCTGCACTGCATCCCCACTGGTGCCAGTGCACTCTCTGGACTCACTGCACTGCATCCCCAGTGGTGCCAGTGCACTCTCTGGACTCACTGCACTGCATCTCCAATGGTGCCAGTGCACTCTCTGGACTCACTGCACTGCATCCCCAGTGGTGCCAATGCACTCTCTGGACTCACTGCTGTGCATCCCCAGTGGTGCCAGTACACTCACTGGACTGACTGAAGTGCATTCCCAGTGGTGACATTGAAGTCTTTGGACTCACTGCACTCCATCCCCACTGGTGCCTTTGCACTCCCTGGACTCACTGCACTGCTCCAGCCGCGGCAGCCGCTCCAGCCGCGGTAGCCCTCCAGCCGTGGCAGCCGCTCCACTCGGTAGCGGCTGGAGCGGCTGCCGCGGCTGGAGCGGCTGGAGCGGCTGCCGCGGCTGGAGCGGCTGCCGCGGATGGAGAGGCTGGCGCGGCTGGAGGGGCTGGAGCGGCTGCCGCGGCTGGAGCGGCTGGAGCGGCTGCCGCGGCTGGAGCGTCTGCCGCGGCTGGAGGGGCTACCGCGGGGTTGACTCGGCTGGAGCGGATGCCGAGGCTGGAACGGCACTCTCTGGACTCACTGAAATGCATTCTCAGTGGTGCCAGTGCACTCTCTGGACTCACTGCTCTGCATCCCCAGTGGTGCTAGTGCACTCTCTGGACTCACTGCAGTGCATCCCCAGTGGTGCCATTGCACTCTCTGGACTCACTGCACCGCATTCCCACTGGTGCCAGTGCGCTCTCTGGACTCACTGCACTGCATCCCCAGTGGTGCCAGTGCGCTCTCAGGACTCACTGCAGGGCATCCCCAGTGGTGCCAGTGCACTCTCTGGACTCACTGCACTGCATCCCCAGTGGTGCCAGTGCACTCACTGGACTGACTGAAGTGCATCCCCAGTGGTGTCAGTGCACTCACTGGAGTCACTGCACTGCATCCCCAGTGGTGCAAGTGCACTCCCTGGACTCACTGCACTGCATTCCCAGTGGTGACAGTGAAGTCTTTGGACTCACTGCACTCCATCCCCACTGGTGCCTTTGCACTCCCTGGACTCACTGCACTGCTCCAGCCGCGGCAGCCGCTCCAGCCGCGGTAGCCCTCCAGCCGTGGCAGCCGCTCCACTCGGTAGCGGCTGGAGCGGCTGCCGCGGTTGGAGCGGCTGGAGCGGCTGCCGCGGCTGGAGCGGCTGCCGCGGATGGAGAGGCTGGCGAGGCTGGAGGGGCTGGAGCGGCTGCCGCGGCTGGAGCGGCTGGAGCGGCTGCCGCGGCTGGAGCGTCTGCCGCGGCTGGAGGGCCTACCGCGGGGTTGACTCGGCTGGAGCGGATACCGAGGCTGGAACGGCACTCTCTGGACTCACTGAAATGCATTCTCAGTGGTGCCAGTGCACTCTCTGGACTCACTGCTCTGCATCCCCAGTGGTGCTAGTGCACTCTGGACTCACTGCAGTGCATCCCCAGTGGTGCCAGTGCACTCTCTGGACTCACTGCACCGCATTCCCACTGGTGTCAGTGCACTCTGTGGACTCACTGCACTGCATCCCCAGTGGTGTCAGTGCACTCTCTGGACTCCCGGCACCGTATCCCCAGTGGTGCCAGTGCATTCGCTGGACTCACGGCACTGCATCCACAGTGGTGCCAGTGCACTCTCTGGACTCACTGAAGTGCATTCTCAGTGGAGCCAGTGCACTCTCTGGACTCACTGCACTGCATCCCCAGTGGTGCCAGTGCACTCTCTGGACTCACTGCAGTGCATCCCAAGTGGTGCCAATGCACTCTCTGGACTCACTGCAGTGCATCCCCAGTGGTGCCAGTACACTCACTGGACTCACTGCACTGCATCCCCAGTGGTGCCAGTGCAGTCTCTGCACTCACTGAAGTGCATCTCCAGTGGTGCCAGAGCACTCTCTGGACTCACTGCAGTGCATCACCTGTGGTGCCAGTGCACTCTCTGGACACTCTGCACTGCATCCCCACTGGTGCCAGTGCACTCTCTGGACTCACTGCACTGCATCCCCAGTGGTGCCAGTGCACTCTCTGGACTCACTGCACTGCATCTCCAATGGTGCCAGTGCACTCTCTGGACTCACTGCACTGCATCCCCAGTGGTGCCAATGCACTCTCTGGACTCACTGCTGTGCATCCCCAGTGGTGCCAGTACACTCACTGGACTGACTGAAGTGCATTCCCAGTGGTGACATTGAAGTCTTTGGACTCACTGCACTCCATCCCCACTGGTGCCTTTGCACTCCCTGGACTCACTGCACTGCTCCAGCCGCGGCAGCCGCTCCAGCCGCGGTAGCCCTCCAGCCGTGGCAGCCGCTCCACTCGGTAGCGGCTGGAGCGGCTGCCGCGGCTGGAGCGGCTGCCGCGGCTGGAGCGGCTGCCGCGGATGGAGAGGCTGGCGCGGCTGGAGGGGCTGGAGCGGCTGCCGCGGCTGGAGCGGCTGGAGCGGCTGCCGCGGCTGGAGCGTCTGCCGCGGCTGGAGGGGCTACCGCGGGGTTGACTCGGCTGGAGCGGATGCCGAGGCTGGAACGGCACTCTCTGGACTCACTGAAATGCATTCTCAGTGGTGCCAGTGCACTCTCTGGACTCACTGCTCTGCATCCCCAGTGGTGCTAGTGCACTCTCTGGACTCACTGCAGTGCATCCCCAGTGGTGCCATTGCACTCTCTGGACTCACTGCACCGCATTCCCACTGGTGCCAGTGCGCTCTCTGGACTCACTGCACTGCATCCCCAGTGGTGCCAGTGCGCTCTCAGGACTCACTGCAGGGCATCCCCAGTGGTGCCAGTGCACTCTCTGGACTCACTGCACTGCATCCCCAGTCCTGCCAGTGCACTCTCTTGACTCACTGCAGTGCATCCCCAGTGGTGCCAGTACACTCACTGGACTGACTGAAGTGCATCCCCAGTGGTGTCAGTGCACTCACTGGAGTCACTGCACTGCATCCCCAGTGGTGCAAGTGCACTCCCTGGACTCACTGCACTGCATTCCCAGTGGTGACAGTGAAGTCTTTGGACTCACTGCACTCCATCCCCACTGGTGCCTTTGCACTCCCTGGACTCACTGCACTGCTCCAGCCGCGGCAGCCGCTCCAGCCGCGGTAGCCCTCCAGCCGTGGCAGCCGCTCCACTCGGTAGCGGCTGGAGCGGCTGCCGCGGTTGGAGCGGCTGGAGCGGCTGCCGCGGCTGGAGCGGCTGCCGCGGATGGAGAGGCTGGCGAGGCTGGAGGGGCTGGAGCGGCTGCCGCGGCTGGAGCGGCTGGAGCGGCTGCCGCGGCTGGAGCGTCTGCCGCGGCTGGAGGGCCTACCGCGGGGTTGACTCGGCTGGAGCGGATACCGAGGCTGGAACGGCACTCTCTGGACTCACTGAAATGCATTCTCAGTGGTGCCAGTGCACTCTCTGGACTCACTGCTCTGCATCCCCAGTGGTGCTAGTGCACTCTGGACTCACTGCAGTGCATCCCCAGTGGTGCCAGTGCACTCTCTGGACTCACTGCACCGCATTCCCACTGGTGTCAGTGCACTCTGTGGACTCACTGCACTGCATCCCCAGTGGTGTCAGTGCACTCTCTGGACTCCCGGCACCGTATCCCCAGTGGTGCCAGTGCATTCGCTGGACTCACGGCACTGCATCCACAGTGGTGCCAGTGCACTCTCTGGACTCACTGAAGTGCATTCTCAGTGGAGCCAGTGCACTCTCTGGACTCACTGCACTGCATCCCCAGTGGTGCCAGTGCACTCTCTGGACTCACTGCAGTGCATCCCAAGTGGTGCCAATGCACTCTCTGGACTCACTGCAGTGCATCCCCAGTGGTGCCAGTACACTCACTGGACTCACTGCACTGCATCCCCAGTGGTGCCAGTGCAGTCTCTGCACTCACTGAAGTGCATCTCCAGTGGTGCCAGAGCACTCTCTGGACTCACTGCAGTGCATCCCAGTGGTGCCAGTGCACTCTCTGGACACTCTGCACTGCATCCCCACTGGTGCCAGTGCACTCTCTGGACTCACTGCACTGCATCCCCAGTGGTGCCAGTGCACTCTCTGGACTCACTGCACTGCATCTCCAATGGTGCCAGTGCACTCTCTGGACTCACTGCACTGCATCCCCAGTGGTGCCAATGCACTCTCTGGACTCACTGCTGTGCATCCCCAGTGGTGCCAGTACACTCACTGGACTGACTGAAGTGCATTCCCAGTGGTGACATTGAAGTCTTTGGACTCACTGCACTCCATCCCCACTGGTGCCTTTGCACTCCCTGGACTCACTGCACTGCTCCAGCCGCGGCAGCCGCTCCAGCCGCGGTAGCCCTCCAGCCGTGGCAGCCGCTCCACTCGGTAGCGGCTGGAGCGGCTGCCGCGGCTGGAGCGGCTGGAGCGGCTGCCGCGGCTGGAGCGGCTGCCGCGGATGGAGAGGCTGGCGCGGCTGGAGGGGCTGGAGCGGCTGCCGCGGCTGGAGCGGCTGGAGCGGCTGCCGCGGCTGGAGCGTCTGCCGCGGCTGGAGGGGCTACCGCGGGGTTGACTCGGCTGGAGCGGATGCCGAGGCTGGAACGGCACTCTCTGGACTCACTGAAATGCATTCTCAGTGGTGCCAGTGCACTCTCTGGACTCACTGCTCTGCATCCCCAGTGGTGCTAGTGCACTCTCTGGACTCACTGCAGTGCATCCCCAGTGGTGCCATTGCACTCTCTGGACTCACTGCACCGCATTCCCACTGGTGCCAGTGCGCTCTCTGGACTCACTGCACTGCATCCCCAGTGGTGCCAGTGCGCTCTCAGGACTCACTGCAGGGCATCCCCAGTGGTGCCAGTGCACTCTCTGGACTCACTGCACTGCATCCCCAGTCCTGCCAGTGCACTCTCTTGACTCACTGCAGTGCATCCCCAGTGGTGCCAGTACACTCACTGGACTGACTGAAGTGCATCCCCAGTGGTGTCAGTGCACTCACTGGAGTCACTGCACTGCATCCCCAGTGGTGCAAGTGCACTCCCTGGACTCACTGCACTGCATTCCCAGTGGTGACAGTGAAGTCTTTGGACTCACTGCACTCCATCCCCACTGGTGCCTTTGCACTCCCTGGACTCACTGCACTGCTCCAGCCGCGGCAGCCGCTCCAGCCGCGGTAGCCCTCCAGCCGTGGCAGCCGCTCCACTCGGTAGCGGCTGGAGCGGCTGCCGCGGTTGGAGCGGCTGGAGCGGCTGCCGCGGCTGGAGCGGCTGCCGCGGATGGAGAGGCTGGCGAGGCTGGAGGGGCTGGAGCGGCTGCCGCGGCTGGAGCGGCTGGAGCGGCTGCCGCGGCTGGAGCGTCTGCCGCGGCTGGAGGGCCTACCGCGGGGTTGACTCGGCTGGAGCGGATACCGAGGCTGGAACGGCACTCTCTGGACTCACTGAAATGCATTCTCAGTGGTGCCAGTGCACTCTCTGGACTCACTGCTCTGCATCCCCAGTGGTGCTAGTGCACTCTGGACTCACTGCAGTGCATCCCCAGTGGTGCCAGTGCACTCTCTGGACTCACTGCACCGCATTCCCACTGGTGTCAGTGCACTCTGTGGACTCACTGCACTGCATCCCCAGTGGTGTCAGTGCACTCTCTGGACTCCCGGCACCGTATCCCCAGTGGTGCCAGTGCATTCGCTGGACTCACGGCACTGCATCCACAGTGGTGCCAGTGCACTCTCTGGACTCACTGAAGTGCATTCTCAGTGGAGCCAGTGCACTCTCTGGACTCACTGCACTGCATCCCCAGTGGTGCCAGTGCACTCTCTGGACTCACTGCAGTGCATCCCAAGTGGTGCCAATGCACTCTCTGGACTCACTGCAGTGCATCCCCAGTGGTGCCAGTACACTCACTGGACTCACTGCACTGCATCCCCAGTGGTGCCAGTGCAGTCTCTGCACTCACTGAAGTGCATCTCCAGTGGTGCCAGAGCACTCTCTGGACTCACTGCAGTGCATCACCTGTGGTGCCAGTGCACTCTCTGGACACTCTGCACTGCATCCCCACTGGTGCCAGTGCACTCTCTGGACTCACTGCACTGCATCCCCAGTGGTGCCAGTGCACTCTCTGGACTCACTGCACTGCATCTCCAATGGTGCCAGTGCACTCTCTGGACTCACTGCACTGCATCCCCAGTGGTGCCAATGCACTCTCTGGACTCACTGCTGTGCATCCCCAGTGGTGCCAGTACACTCACTGGACTGACTGAAGTGCATTCCAAGTGGTGACATTGAAGTCTTTGGACTCACTGCACTCCATCCCCACTGGTGCCTTTGCACTCCCTGGACTCACTGCACTGCTCCAGCCGCGGCAGCCGCTCCAGCCGCGGTAGCCCTCCAGCCGTGGCAGCCGCTCCACTCGGTAGCGGCTGGAGCGGCTGCCGCGGCTGGAGCGGCTGCCGCGGCTGGAGCGGCTGCCGCGGATGGAGAGGCTGGCGCGGCTGGAGGGGCTGGAGCGGCTGCCGCGGCTGGAGCGGCTGGAGCGGCTGCCGCGGCTGGAGCGTCTGCCGCGGCTGGAGGGGCTACCGCGGGGTTGACTCGGCTGGAGCGGATGCCGAGGCTGGAACGGCACTCTCTGGACTCACTGAAATGCATTCTCAGTGGTGCCAGTGCACTCTCTGGACTCACTGCTCTGCATCCCCAGTGGTGCTAGTGCACTCTCTGGACTCACTGCAGTGCATCCCCAGTGGTGCCATTGCACTCTCTGGACTCACTGCACCGCATTCCCACTGGTGCCAGTGCTCTCTCTGGACTCACTGCACTGCATCCCCAGTGGTGCCAGTGCGCTCTCAGGACTCACTGCAGGGCATCCCCAGTGCTGCCAGTGCACTCTCTGGACTCACTGCACTGCATCCCCAGTCCTGCCAGTGCACTCTCTTGACTCACTGCAGTGCATCCCCAGTGGTGCCAGTACACTCACTGGACTGACTGAAGTGCATCCCCAGTGGTGCCAGTGCACTCTCTGGACTCACTGCACTGCATCCCCAATGGTGCCAGTGCACTCTCTGGACTCACTGCACTGCTCCAGCCGCGGCAGCCTCTCCAGGCGCACCAGCCGCGGCATCCGCTCCAGCCTCGGCATCCGCTCCAGCCGCGTTAACCGCTCCAGCCGCGGTAGCTCCTCCAGCCGCGCCAGCCGCTCCAGCCGCGGCAGCCGCTCCAGCCGCTCCAGCCGCGGCATCCGCTCCAGCCGCTCCAGCCGCGGCAGCCGCTCCAACCGCGGCAGCCGCTCCAGTCGCGGCAGCCGCTCCAGCCGCGGCAGCCGCGGCAGCCGCTCCAGCCGCTACCGAGTGGAGCGGCTGCCACGGCTGGAGGGCTACCGCGGCTGGAGCGGCTGCCGCGGCTGGAGAGGCTGGCGCGGCTGGAGGGGCTGGAGCGGCTGCCGCGGCTGGAGCGGCTGGAGCGGCTGCCGCGGCTGGAGCGTCTGCCGCGGCTGGAGGGGCTACCGCGGGGTTGACTCGGCTGGAGCGGATGCCGAGGCTGGAACGGCACTCTCTGGACTCACTGAAATGCATTCTCAGTGGTGCCAGTGCACTCTCTGGACTCACTGCTCTGCATCCCCAGTGGTGCTAGTGCACTCTCTGGACTCACTGCAGTGCATCCCCAGTGGTGCCATTGCACTCTCTGGACTCACTGCACCGCATTCCCACTGGTGCCAGTGCGCTCTCTGGACTCACTGCACTGCATCCCCAGTGGTGCCAGTGCGCTCTCAGGACTCACTGCAGGGCATCCCCAGTGGTGCCAGTGCACTCTCTGGACTCACTGCACTGCATCCCCAGTGGTGCCAGTGCACTCTCTGGACTCACTGCAGTGCATCCCAAGTGGTGCCAATGCACTCTCTGGACTCACTGCAGTGCATCCCCAGTGGTGCCAGTACACTCACTGGACTCACTGCACTGCATCCCCAGTGGTGCCAGTGCAGTCTCTGCACTCACTGAAGTGCATCTCCAGTGGTGCCAGAGCACTCTCTGGACTCACTGCAGTGCATCCCAGTGGTGCCAGTGCACTCTCTGGACACTCTGCACTGCATCCCCACTGGTGCCAGTGCACTCTCTGGACTCACTGCACTGCATCCCCAGTGGTGCCAGTGCACTCTCTGGACTCACTGCACTGCATCTCCAATGGTGCCAGTGCACTCTCTGGACTCACTGCACTGCATCCCCAGTGGTGCCAATGCACTCTCTGGACTCACTGCTGTGCATCCCCAGTGGTGCCAGTACACTCACTGGACTGACTGAAGTGCATTCCCAGTGGTGACATTGAAGTCTTTGGACTCACTGCACTCCATCCCCACTGGTGCCTTTGCACTCCCTGGACTCACTGCACTGCTCCAGCCGCGGCAGCCGCTCCAGCCGCGGTAGCCCTCCAGCCGTGGCAGCCGCTCCACTCGGTAGCGGCTGGAGCGGCTGCCGCGGCTGGAGCGGCTGGAGCGGCTGCCGCGGCTGGAGCGGCTGCCGCGGATGGAGAGGCTGGCGCGGCTGGAGGGGCTGGAGCGGCTGCCGCGGCTGGAGCGGCTGGAGCGGCTGCCGCGGCTGGAGCGTCTGCCGCGGCTGGAGGGGCTACCGCGGGGTTGACTCGGCTGGAGCGGATGCCGAGGCTGGAACGGCACTCTCTGGACTCACTGAAATGCATTCTCAGTGGTGCCAGTGCACTCTCTGGACTCACTGCTCTGCATCCCCAGTGGTGCTAGTGCACTCTCTGGACTCACTGCAGTGCATCCCCAGTGGTGCCATTGCACTCTCTGGACTCACTGCACCGCATTCCCACTGGTGCCAGTGCGCTCTCTGGACTCACTGCACTGCATCCCCAGTGGTGCCAGTGCGCTCTCAGGACTCACTGCAGGGCATCCCCAGTGGTGCCAGTGCACTCTCTGGACTCACTGCACTGCATCCCCAGTCCTGCCAGTGCACTCTCTTGACTCACTGCAGTGCATCCCCAGTGGTGCCAGTACACTCACTGGACTGACTGAAGTGCATCCCCAGTGGTGTCAGTGCACTCACTGGAGTCACTGCACTGCATCCCCAGTGGTGCAAGTGCACTCCCTGGACTCACTGCACTGCATTCCCAGTGGTGACAGTGAAGTCTTTGGACTCACTGCACTCCATCCCCACTGGTGCCTTTGCACTCCCTGGACTCACTGCACTGCTCCAGCCGCGGCAGCCGCTCCAGCCGCGGTAGCCCTCCAGCCGTGGCAGCCGCTCCACTCGGTAGCGGCTGGAGCGGCTGCCGCGGATGGAGAGGCTGGCGAGGCTGGAGGGGCTGGAGCGGCTGCCGCGGCTGGAGCGGCTGGAGCGGCTGCCGCGGCTGGAGCGTCTGCCGCGGCTGGAGGGCCTACCGCGGGGTTGACTCGGCTGGAGCGGATACCGAGGCTGGAACGGCACTCTCTGGACTCACTGAAATGCATTCTCAGTGGTGCCAGTGCACTCTCTGGACTCACTGCTCTGCATCCCCAGTGGTGCTAGTGCACTCTGGACTCACTGCAGTGCATCCCCAGTGGTGCCAGTGCACTCTCTGGACTCACTGCACCGCATTCCCACTGGTGTCAGTGCACTCTGTGGACTCACTGCACTGCATCCCCAGTGGTGTCAGTGCACTCTCTGGACTCCCGGCACCGTATCCCCAGTGGTGCCAGTGCATTCGCTGGACTCACGGCACTGCATCCACAGTGGTGCCAGTGCACTCTCTGGACTCACTGAAGTGCATTCTCAGTGGAGCCAGTGCACTCTCTGGACTCACTGCACTGCATCCCCAGTGGTGCCAGTGCACTCTCTGGACTCACTGCAGTGCATCCCAAGTGGTGCCAATGCACTCTCTGGACTCACTGCAGTGCATCCCCAGTGGTGCCAGTACACTCACTGGACTCACTGCACTGCATCCCCAGTGGTGCCAGTGCAGTCTCTGCACTCACTGAAGTGCATCTCCAGTGGTGCCAGAGCACTCTCTGGACTCACTGCAGTGCATCACCTGTGGTGCCAGTGCACTCTCTGGACACTCTGCACTGCATCCCCACTGGTGCCAGTGCACTCTCTGGACTCACTGCACTGCATCCCCAGTGGTGCCAGTGCACTCTCTGGACTCACTGCACTGCATCTCCAATGGTGCCAGTGCACTCTCTGGACTCACTGCACTGCATCCCCAGTGGTGCCAATGCACTCTCTGGACTCACTGCTGTGCATCCCCAGTGGTGCCAGTACACTCACTGGACTGACTGAAGTGCATTCCCAGTGGTGACATTGAAGTCTTTGGACTCACTGCACTCCATCCCCACTGGTGCCTTTGCACTCCCTGGACTCACTGCACTGCTCCAGCCGCGGCAGCCGCTCCAGCCGCGGTAGCCCTCCAGCCGTGGCAGCCGCTCCACTCGGTAGCGGCTGGAGCGGCTGCCGCGGCTGGAGCGGCTGCCGCGGCTGGAGCGGCTGCCGCGGATGGAGAGGCTGGCGCGGCTGGAGGGGCTGGAGCGGCTGCCGCGGCTGGAGCGGCTGGAGCGGCTGCCGCGGCTGGAGCGTCTGCCGCGGCTGGAGGGGCTACCGCGGGGTTGACTCGGCTGGAGCGGATGCCGAGGCTGGAACGGCACTCTCTGGACTCACTGAAATGCATTCTCAGTGGTGCCAGTGCACTCTCTGGACTCACTGCTCTGCATCCCCAGTGGTGCTAGTGCACTCTCTGGACTCACTGCAGTGCATCCCCAGTGGTGCCATTGCACTCTCTGGACTCACTGCACCGCATTCCCACTGGTGCCAGTGCTCTCTCTGGACTCACTGCACTGCATCCCCAGTGGTGCCAGTGCGCTCTCAGGACTCACTGCAGGGCATCCCCAGTGGTGCCAGTGCACTCTCTGGACTCACTGCACTGCATCCCCAGTCCTGCCAGTGCACTCTCTTGACTCACTGCAGTGCATCCCCAGTGGTGCCAGTACACTCACTGGACTGACTGAAGTGCATCCCCAGTGGTGCCAGTGCACTCTCTGGACTCACAGCACTGCATGCCCAGTGGTGCCAGTGCACTCTCTGGACTCACTGCATTGCATCCTCAGTGGTGCCAGTGCACTCTCTGGACTCACTGCACTGCATCCCCAGTCCTGCCAGTGCACTCTCTGGACTCACTGCACTGCATCCCCAATGGTGCCAGTGCACTCTCTGGACTCACTGCACTGCTCCAGCCGCGGCAGCCTCTCCAGGCGCACCAGCCGCGGCATCCGCTCCAGCCTCGGCATCCGCTCCAGCCGCGTTAACCGCTCCAGCCGCGGTAGCTCCTCCAGCCGCGCCAGCCGCTCCAGCCGCGGCAGCCGCTCCAGCCGCTCCAGCCGCGGCATCCGCTCCAGCCGCTCCAGCCGCGGCAGCCGCTCCAACCGCGGCAGCCGCTCCAGTCGCGGCAGCCGCTCCAGCCGCGGCAGCCGCGGCAGCCGCTCCAGCCGCTACCGAGTGGAGCGGCTGCCACGGCTGGAGGGCTACCGCGGCTGGAGCGGCTGCCGCGGCTGGAGAGGCTGGCGCGGCTGGAGGGGCTGGAGCGGCTGCCGCGGCTGGAGCGGCTGGAGCGGCTGCCGCGGCTGGAGCGTCTGCCGCGGCTGGAGGGGCTACCGCGGGGTTGACTCGGCTGGAGCGGATGCCGAGGCTGGAACGGCACTCTCTGGACTCACTGAAATGCATTCTCAGTGGTGCCAGTGCACTCTCTGGACTCACTGCTCTGCATCCCCAGTGGTGCTAGTGCACTCTCTGGACTCACTGCAGTGCATCCCCAGTGGTGCCATTGCACTCTCTGGACTCACTGCACCGCATTCCCACTGGTGCCAGTGCGCTCTCTGGACTCACTGCACTGCATCCCCAGTGGTGCCAGTGCGCTCTCAGGACTCACTGCAGGGCATCCCCAGTGGTGCCAGTGCACTCTCTGGACTCACTGCACTGCATCCCCAGTCCTGCCAGTGCACTCTCTTGACTCACTGCAGTGCATCCCCAGTGGTGCCAGTACACTCACTGGACTGACTGAAGTGCATCCCCAGTGGTGTCAGTGCACTCACTGGAGTCACTGCACTGCATCCCCAGTGGTGCAAGTGCACTCCCTGGACTCACTGCACTGCATTCCCAGTGGTGACAGTGAAGTCTTTGGACTCACTGCACTCCATCCCCACTGGTGCCTTTGCACTCCCTGGACTCACTGCACTGCTCCAGCCGCGGCAGCCGCTCCAGCCGCGGTAGCCCTCCAGCCGTGGCAGCCGCTCCACTCGGTAGCGGCTGGAGCGGCTGCCGCGGTTGGAGCGGCTGGAGCGGCTGCCGCGGCTGGAGCGGCTGCCGCGGATGGAGAGGCTGGCGAGGCTGGAGGGGCTGGAGCGGCTGCCGCGGCTGGAGCGGCTGGAGCGGCTGCCGCGGCTGGAGCGTCTGCCGCGGCTGGAGGGCCTACCGCGGGGTTGACTCGGCTGGAGCGGATACCGAGGCTGGAACGGCACTCTCTGGACTCACTGAAATGCATTCTCAGTGGTGCCAGTGCACTCTCTGGACTCACTGCTCTGCATCCCCAGTGGTGCTAGTGCACTCTGGACTCACTGCAGTGCATCCCCAGTGGTGCCAGTGCACTCTCTGGACTCACTGCACCGCATTCCCACTGGTGTCAGTGCACTCTGTGGACTCACTGCACTGCATCCCCAGTGGTGTCAGTGCACTCTCTGGACTCCCGGCACCGTATCCCCAGTGGTGCCAGTGCATTCGCTGGACTCACGGCACTGCATCCACAGTGGTGCCAGTGCACTCTCTGGACTCACTGAAGTGCATTCTCAGTGGAGCCAGTGCACTCTCTGGACTCACTGCACTGCATCCCCAGTGGTGCCAGTGCACTCTCTGGACTCACTGCAGTGCATCCCAAGTGGTGCCAATGCACTCTCTGGACTCACTGCAGTGCATCCCCAGTGGTGCCAGTACACTCACTGGACTCACTGCACTGCATCCCCAGTGGTGCCAGTGCAGTCTCTGCACTCACTGAAGTGCATCTCCAGTGGTGCCAGAGCACTCTCTGGACTCACTGCAGTGCATCCCAGTGGTGCCAGTGCACTCTCTGGACACTCTGCACTGCATCCCCACTGGTGCCAGTGCACTCTCTGGACTCACTGCACTGCATCCCCAGTGGTGCCAGTGCACTCTCTGGACTCACTGCACTGCATCTCCAATGGTGCCAGTGCTCTCTCTGGACTCACTGCACTGCATCCCCAGTGGTGCCAATGCACTCTCTGGACTCACTGCTGTGCATCCCCAGTGGTGCCAGTACACTCACTGGACTGACTGAAGTGCATTCCCAGTGGTGACATTGAAGTCTTTGGACTCACTGCACTCCATCCCCACTGGTGCCTTTGCACTCCCTGGACTCACTGCACTGCTCCAGCCGCGGCAGCCGCTCCAGCCGCGGTAGCCCTCCAGCCGTGGCAGCCGCTCCACTCGGTAGCGGCTGGAGCGGCTGCCGCGGCTGGAGCGGCTGGAGCGGCTGCCGCGGCTGGAGCGGCTGCCGCGGATGGAGAGGCTGGCGCGGCTGGAGGGGCTGGAGCGGCTGCCGCGGCTGGAGCGGCTGGAGCGGCTGCCGCGGCTGGAGCGTCTGCCGCGGCTGGAGGGGCTACCGCGGGGTTGACTCGGCTGGAGCGGATGCCGAGGCTGGAACGGCACTCTCTGGACTCACTGAAATGCATTCTCAGTGGTGCCAGTGCACTCTCTGGACTCACTGCTCTGCATCCCCAGTGGTGCTAGTGCACTCTCTGGACTCACTGCAGTGCATCCCCAGTGGTGCCATTGCACTCTCTGGACTCACTGCACCGCATTCCCACTGGTGCCAGTGCGCTCTCTGGACTCACTGCACTGCATCCCCAGTGGTGCCAGTGCGCTCTCAGGACTCACTGCAGGGCATCCCCAGTGGTGCCAGTGCACTCTCTGGACTCACTGCACTGCATCCCCAGTCCTGCCAGTGCACTCTCTTGACTCACTGCAGTGCATCCCCAGTGGTGCCAGTACACTCACTGGACTGACTGAAGTGCATCCCCAGTGGTGTCAGTGCACTCACTGGAGTCACTGCACTGCATCCCCAGTGGTGCAAGTGCACTCCCTGGACTCACTGCACTGCATTCCCAGTGGTGACAGTGAAGTCTTTGGACTCACTGCACTCCATCCCCACTGGTGCCTTTGCACTCCCTGGACTCACTGCACTGCTCCAGCCGCGGCAGCCGCTCCAGCCGCGGTAGCCCTCCAGCCGTGGCAGCCGCTCCACTCGGTAGCGGCTGGAGCGGCTGCCGCGGCTGGAGCGGCTGCCGCGGCTGGAGCGGCTGCCGCGGATGGAGAGGCTGGCGCGGCTGGAGGGGCTGGAGCGGCTGCCGCGGCTGGAGCGGCTGGAGCGGCTGCCGCGGCTGGAGCGTCTGCCGCGGCTGGAGGGGCTACCGCGGGGTTGACTCGGCTGGAGCGGATGCCGAGGCTGGAACGGCACTCTCTGGACTCACTGAAATGCATTCTCAGTGGTGCCAGTGCACTCTCTGGACTCACTGCTCTGCATCCCCAGTGGTGCTAGTGCACTCTCTGGACTCACTGCAGTGCATCCCCAGTGGTGCCATTGCACTCTCTGGACTCACTGCACCGCATTCCCACTGGTGCCAGTGCTCTCTCTGGACTCACTGCACTGCATCCCCAGTGGTGCCAGTGCGCTCTCAGGACTCACTGCAGGGCATCCCCAGTGGTGCCAGTGCACTCTCTGGACTCACTGCACTGCATCCCCAGTCCTGCCAGTGCACTCTCTTGACTCACTGCAGTGCATCCCCAGTGGTGCCAGTACACTCACTGGACTGACTGAAGTGCATCCCCAGTGGTGCCAGTGCACTCTCTGGACTCACAGCACTGCATGCCCAGTGGTGCCAGTGCACTCTCTGGACTCACTGCATTGCATCCTCAGTGGTGCCAGTGCACTCTCTGGACTCACTGCACTGCATCCCCAGTCCTGCCAGTGCACTCTCTGGACTCACTGCACTGCATCCCCAATGGTGCCAGTGCACTCTCTGGACTCACTGCACTGCTCCAGCCGCGGCAGCCTCTCCAGGCGCACCAGCCGCGGCATCCGCTCCAGCCTCGGCATCCGCTCCAGCCGCGTTAACCGCTCCAGCCGCGGTAGCTCCTCCAGCCGCGCCAGCCGCTCCAGCCGCGGCAGCCGCTCCAGCCGCTCCAGCCGCGGCATCCGCTCCAGCCGCTCCAGCCGCGGCAGCCGCTCCAACCGCGGCAGCCGCTCCAGTCGCGGCAGCCGCTCCAGCCGCGGCAGCCGCGGCAGCCGCTCCAGCCGCTACCGAGTGGAGCGGCTGCCACGGCTGGAGGGCTACCGCGGCTGGAGCGGCTGCCGCGGCTGGAGAGGCTGGCGCGGCTGGAGGGGCTGGAGCGGCTGCCGCGGCTGGAGCGGCTGGAGCGGCTGCCGCGGCTGGAGCGTCTGCCGCGGCTGGAGGGGCTACCGCGGGGTTGACTCGGCTGGAGCGGATGCCGAGGCTGGAACGGCACTCTCTGGACTCACTGAAATGCATTCTCAGTGGTGCCAGTGCACTCTCTGGACTCACTGCTCTGCATCCCCAGTGGTGCTAGTGCACTCTCTGGACTCACTGCAGTGCATCCCCAGTGGTGCCATTGCACTCTCTGGACTCACTGCACCGCATTCCCACTGGTGCCAGTGCGCTCTCTGGACTCACTGCACTGCATCCCCAGTGGTGCCAGTGCGCTCTCAGGACTCACTGCAGGGCATCCCCAGTGGTGCCAGTGCACTCTCTGGACTCACTGCACTGCATCCCCAGTCCTGCCAGTGCACTCTCTTGACTCACTGCAGTGCATCCCCAGTGGTGCCAGTACACTCACTGGACTGACTGCACTGCATCCCCAGTGGTGCAAGTGCACTCCCTGGACTCACTGCACTGCATTCCCAGTGGTGACAGTGAAGTCTTTGGACTCACTGCACTCCATCCCCACTGGTGCCTTTGCACTCCCTGGACTCACTGCACTGCTCCAGCCGCGGCAGCCGCTCCAGCCGCGGTAGCCCTCCAGCCGTGGCAGCCGCTCCACTCGGTAGCGGCTGGAGCGGCTGCCGCGGTTGGAGCGGCTGGAGCGGCTGCCGCGGCTGGAGCGGCTGCCGCGGATGGAGAGGCTGGCGAGGCTGGAGGGGCTGGAGCGGCTGCCGCGGCTGGAGCGGCTGGAGCGGCTGCCGCGGCTGGAGCGTCTGCCGCGGCTGGAGGGCCTACCGCGGGGTTGACTCGGCTGGAGCGGATACCGAGGCTGGAACGGCACTCTCTGGACTCACTGAAATGCATTCTCAGTGGTGCCAGTGCACTCTCTGGACTCTCTGCTCTGCATCCCCAGTGGTGCCAGTGCACTCTCTGGACTCACTGCACCGCATTCCCACTGGTGTCAGTGCACTCTGTGGACTCACTGCACTGCATCCCCAGTGGTGTCAGTGCACTCTCTGGACTCCCGGCACCGTATCCCCAGTGGTGCCAGTGCATTCGCTGGACTCACGGCACTGCATCCACAGTGGTGCCAGTGCACTCTCTGGACTCACTGAAGTGCATTCTCAGTGGAGCCAGTGCGATCTCTGGACTCACTGCACTGCATCCCCAGTGGTGCCAATGCACTCTCTGGACTCACTGCAGTGCATCCCCAGTGGTGCCAGTACACTCACTGGACTCACTGCACTGCATCCCCAGTGGTGCCAGTGCAGTCTCTGCACTCACTGAAGTGCATCTCCAGTGGTGCCAGAGCACTCTCTGGACTCACTGCAGTGCATCACCTGTGGTGCCAGTGCACTCTCTGGACACTCTGCACTGCATCCCCACTGGTGCCAGTGCACTCTCTGGACTCACTGCACTGCATCCCCAGTGGTGCCAGTGCACTCTCTGGACTCACTGCACTGCATCTCCAATGGTGCCAGTGCACTCTCTGGACTCACTGCACTGCATCCCCAGTGGTGCCAATGCACTCTCTGGACTCACTGCTGTGCATCCCCAGTGGTGCCAGTACACTCACTGGACTGACTGAAGTGCATTCCCAGTGGTGACATTGAAGTCTTTGGACTCACTGCACTCCATCCCCACTGGTGCCTTTGCACTCCCTGGACTCACTGCACTGCTCCAGCCGCGGCAGCCGCTCCAGCCGCGGTAGCCCTCCAGCCGTGGCAGCCGCTCCACTCGGTAGCGGCTGGAGCGGCTGCCGCGGCTGGAGCGGCTGCCGCGGCTGGAGCGGCTGCCGCGGATGGAGAGGCTGGCGCGGCTGGAGGGGCTGGAGCGGCTGCCGCGGCTGGAGCGGCTGGAGCGGCTGCCGCGGCTGGAGCGTCTGCCGAGGCTGGAGGGGCTACCGCGGGGTTGACTCGGCTGGAGCGGATGCCGAGGCTGGAACGGCACTCTCTGGACTCACTGAAATGCATTCTCAGTGGTGCCAGTGCACTCTCTGGACTCACTGCTCTGCATCCCCAGTGGTGCTAGTGCACTCTCTGGACTCACTGCAGTGCATCCCCAGTGGTGCCATTGCACTCTCTGGACTCACTGCACCGCATTCCCACTGGTGCCAGTGCGCTCTCTGGACTCACTGCACTGCATCCCCAGTGGTGCCAGTGCGCTCTCAGGACTCACTGCAGGGCATCCCCAGTGGTGCCAGTGCACTCTCTGGACTCACTGCACTGCATCCCCAGTCCTGCCAGTGCACTCTCTTGACTCACTGCAGTGCATCCCCAGTGGTGCCAGTACACTCACTGGACTGACTGAAGTGCATCCCCAGTGGTGTCAGTGCACTCACTGGAGTCACTGCACTGCATCCCCAGTGGTGCAAGTGCACTCCCTGGACTCACTGCACTGCATTCCCAGTGGTGACAGTGAAGTCTTTGGACTCACTGCACTCCATCCCCACTGGTGCCTTTGCACTCCCTGGACTCACTGCACTGCTCCAGCCGCGGCAGCCGCTCCAGCCGCGGTAGCCCTCCAGCCGTGGCAGCCGCTCCACTCGGTAGCGGCTGGAGCGGCTGCCGCGGTTGGAGCGGCTGGAGCGGCTGCCGCGGCTGGAGCGGCTGCCGCGGATGGAGAGGCTGGCGAGGCTGGAGGGGCAGGAGCGGCTGCCGCGGCTGGAGCGGCTGGAGCGGCTGCCGCGGCTGGAGCGTCTGCCGCGGCTGGAGGGCCTACCGCGGGGTTGACTCGGCTGGAGCGGATACCGAGGCTGGAACGGCACTCTCTGGACTCACTGAAATGCATTCTCAGTGGTGCCAGTGCACTCTCTGGACTCACTGCTCTGCATCCCCAGTGGTGCTAGTGCACTCTGGACTCACTGCAGTGCATCCCCAGTGGTGCCAGTGCACTCTCTGGACTCACTGCACCGCATTCCCACTGGTGTCAGTGCACTCTGTGGACTCACTGCACTGCATCCCCAGTGGTGTCAGTGCACTCTCTGGACTCACTGCAGTGCATCCCAGTGGTGCCAGTGCACTCTCTGGACACTCTGCACTGCATCCCCACTGGTGCCAGTGCACTCTCTGGACTCACTGCACTGCATCCCCAGTGGTGCCAGTGCACTCTCTGGACTCACTGCACTGCATCTCCAATGGTGCCAGTGCACTCTCTGGACTCACTGCACTGCATCCCCAGTGGTGCCAATGCACTCTCTGGACTCACTGCTGTGCATCCCCAGTGGTGCCAGTACACTCACTGGACTGACTGAAGTGCATTCCCAGTGGTGACATTGAAGTCTTTGGACTCACTGCACTCCATCCCCACTGGTGCCTTTGCACTCCCTGGACTCACTGCACTGCTCCAGCCGCGGCAGCCGCTCCAGCCGCGGTAGCCCTCCAGCCGTGGCAGCCGCTCCACTCGGTAGCGGCTGGAGCGGCTGCCGCGGCTGGAGCGGCTGGAGCGGCTGCCGCGGCTGGAGCGGCTGCCGCGGATGGAGAGGCTGGCGCGGCTGGAGGGGCTGGAGCGGCTGCCGCGGCTGGAGCGGCTGGAGCGGCTGCCGCGGCTGGAGCGTCTGCCGCGGCTGGAGGGGCTACCGCGGGGTTGACTCGGCTGGAGCGGATGCCGAGGCTGGAACGGCACTCTCTGGACTCACTGAAATGCATTCTCAGTGGTGCCAGTGCACTCTCTGGACTCACTGCTCTGCATCCCCAGTGGTGCTAGTGCACTCTCTGGACTCACTGCAGTGCATCCCCAGTGGTGCCATTGCACTCTCTGGACTCACTGCACCGCATTCCCACTGGTGCCAGTGCGCTCTCTGGACTCACTGCACTGCATCCCCAGTGGTGCCAGTGTGCTCTCAGGACTCACTGCAGTGCATCCCCAGTGGTGCCAGTGCACTCTCTGGACTCACTGCAGTGCATCCCAAGTGGTGCCAATGCACTCTCTGGACTCACTGCAGTGCATCCCCAGTGGTGCCAGTACACTCACTGGACTGACTGAAGTGCATCCCCAGTGGTGCCAGTGCACTCTCTGGACTCACAGCACTGCATGCCCAGTGGTGCCAGTGCACTCTCTGGACTCACTGCATTGCATCCTCACTGGTGCCAGTGCACTCTCTGGACTCACTGCACTGCATCCCCAGTCCTGCCAGTGCACTCTCTGGACTCACTGCACTGCATCCCCAATGGTGCCAGTGCACTCTCTGGACTCACTGCACTGCTCCAGCCGCGGCAGCCTCTCCAGGCGCACCAGCCGCGGCATCCGCTCCAGCCTCGGCATCCGCTCCAGCCGCGTTAACCGCTCCAGCCGCGGTAGCTCCTCCAGCCGCGCCAGCCGCTCCAGCCGCGGCAGCCGCTCCAGCCGCTCCAGCCGCGGCATCCGCTCCAGCCGCTCCAGCCGCGGCAGCCGCTCCAACCGCGGCAGCCGCTCCAGTCGCGGCAGCCGCTCCAGCCGCTCCAGCCGCGGCAGCCGCTCCAGCCGCTACCGAGTGGAGCGGCTGCCACGGCTGGAGGGCTACCGCGGCTGGAGCGGCTGCCGCGGCTGGAGCAGTGCAGTGAGTCCAGGGAGTGCAAAGGCACCAGTGGGGATGGAGTGCAGTGAGTCCAAAGACTTCACTGTCACCACTGGGGATGCAGTGCAGTGAGTCCAGAGAGTGCACTGGCACCACTGGGGATGCCCTGCAGTGAGTCCAGAGAGTGCACTGGCACCACTGGGGATGCAGTGCTGTGATTCCATAGAGTGCACTGGCACCACTGGGGATGCACTACAGTGAGTCCAGGGATAGCACTGGCACCACTGGGGATGCAGTGCAGTGAGTCCAGAGAGTGCACTGGCACCACTGGGGATGCCCTGCAGTGAGCCCAGAGAGTGCACTG
The DNA here is from genome assembly GCF_964034855.1 of Anser brachyrhynchus. Lineage (NCBI taxonomy): Eukaryota > Metazoa > Chordata > Aves > Anseriformes > Anatidae > Anser > Anser brachyrhynchus. Next base: position 274,709 of record NW_027663523.1, on the reverse strand, counting down.
GCACCACTGGGGATGCACTGCAGTGAGTCCAGAGAGTGCACTGGCACCACTGGGGAAGCAGTGCAGTGAGTCCAGAGAGTGCACTGGCACCACTGGGGATGCAGTGCAGTGAGTCCAGAGAGTGCACAGGCTCCACTGAGAATGCACTTCAGTGAGTCCAGAGAGTGCACTGGCACCACTGGGGATGCAGTGCAGTGAGTCCAGAGAGTGCACTGGCAGCACTGGGGATGCAGTGCAGTGAGTCCAGAGAGTGCACTGGCACCACAGGTGATGCACTCCAGTGAGTCCAGAGAGTGCACTTGCACCACGGGGGATGCAGTGCAGTGAGTCCAGAGAGCGCACTGGCACCACTGGGGATGCACTGCAGTGAGTCCACAGAGTGCAATGGCACCACTGGGGATGCAGTGCAGTGAGTCCAGAGAGTGCACTGGCACCACTGGGGATGCACTGCAGTGAGTCCAGAGAGTGCACTGGCACCAATGGAGCTTCAGTGCAGTGAGTCCAGAGAGTGCACTGGCACCACTGGGGATGTAGTGCAGTGAGTCCAGAGAGTGCACTGGCACCACTGAAAATGCACTTCAGTGTGTCCAGAGAGTGCACTGGCACCACTGGGGATGCACTGCAGTGAGTCCAGAGAGTGCACTGGCACCACTGGGGATGCAGTGCAGTGAGTCCAGAGAGTGTACTGGCACCACTGGGGATGCACTGCAGTGAGTCCAGAGAGTGCATTGGCACCACTTGGGATGCACTGCAGTGAGTCCAGAGAGTGCACTTGCACCCCTGGGGATGCAGTGCAGTGAGTCCAGAGAGTGCACTGACACCACTGGGGATGCAGTGCAGTGAGTCCAGAGAGTGCACTGGCACCATTGGAGATGCAGTGCAGTGAGTCCAGAGAGTGCACTGGCACCACTGGGGATGCAGTGCAGTGAGTCCAGAGAGTGCACTGGCACCACTGGGTATGCACTGCAGTGAGTCCAGAGAGTTCACTGGCACCACTGGAGATGCACTTCAGTGAGTGCAGAGACTGCACTGGCACCACTGGGGATGCAGTGCAGTGAGTCCAGAGAGTGTACTGGCACCACTGGGGATGCACTGCAGTGAGTCCAGAGAGTGCATTGGCACCACTTGGGATGCACTGCAGTGAGTCCAGAGAGTGCACTTGCACCACTGGGGATGCAGTGCAGTGAGTCCAGAGAGTGCACTGGCACCAATGGGGATGCACTGCAGTGAGTCCACAGAGTGCACTGGCACCACTGGGGATGCAGTGCAGTGAGTCCAGAGAGTGCACTGGCACCACTGGTGATGCAGTACAGTGAGTCCAGAGAGTGCACTGGCACCAGTGGGGATGCAGTGCAGTGAGTCCAGAGAGTGCACTGGCACCACTGGGGATGCACTGCAGTGAGTCCAGAGAGTTCACTGGCACCACTGGAGATGTACTTCAGTGAGTCCAGAGACTGCACTGGCACCACTGGGGATGCAGTGCAGTGAGTCCAGAGAGTGCATTGGCACCACTTGGGATGCACTGCAGTGAGTCCAGAGAGTGCACTGGCACCACTGGGGATGCACTGCAGTGAGTCCAGAGAGTGCATTGGCACCACTTGGGATGCACTGCAGTGAGTCCAGAGAGTGCACTGGCACCACTGGGGATGCAGTGCAGTGAGTCCAGAGAGTGCGCTGGCACCACTGGGGATGCACTGCAGTGAGTCCAGAGAGTGCACTGGCACCAATGGGGATGCACTTCAGTGAGTCCACAGAGTGCACTGGCTCCACTGGGGATGCAGTGCAGTGAGTCCAGAGAGTGCACTGGCACCACTGGGCATGCAGTGCAGTGAGTCCAGAGAGTGCACTGGCACCACTGGGGATGCAGTGCAGTGAGTCCAGAGAGTGCACTGGCACCACTGGGGATGCAGTGCAGTGAGTCCAGAGAGTGCACTGGCACCACTGGGGATGCACTGCAGTGAGTCCAGAGAGTTCACTGGCACCACTGGGGATGCACTTCAGTGAGTGCAGAGACTGCACTGGCACCACTGGGGATGCAGTGCAGTGAGTCCACAGAGTGTACTGGCACCACTGGGGATGCACTGCAGTGAGTCCAGAGAGTGCATTGGCACCACTTGGGATGCACTGCAGTAAGTCCAGAGAGTGCTCTTGCACCACTGGGGATGCACTGCAGTGAGTCCAGAGAGTGCACTGGCACCACTGGGGATGCAGTGCAGTGAGTCCAGAGAATGCACTGGCACCAATGGGGATGCAAAGCAGTGAGTCCACAGAGTGCACTGGCACCACTGGGGATGCAGTACTGTGAGTCCAGAGAGTGCACTGGCACCACTGGGGATGCACAGCAGTGAGTCCAGAGAGTGCATTGGCACCACTGGGGATGCAGTGCAGTGAGTCCAGAGAGTGCACTAGCACCACTGGGGATGCAGTGCAGTCAGTCCAGTGAGTGTACTGGCACCACTGGGGATGCACTGCAGTGAGTCCAGAGAGTGCACTGGCACCACTGAGAATGCACTTCAGTGAGTCCAGAGAGTGCACTGGCACCACTGTTGATGCACTGCAGTGAGTCCACAGAGTGCACTGGCACCACTGGGGATGCAGTGCAGTGAGTCCAGAGAGTGCACTGGCACCACTGGGGATGCACTTCAGTGAGTCCAGAGAGTGCACGGGCTCCACTGGGGATGCACTGCAGTGAGTCCACAGAGTGCACTGGCACCACTGGGGATGCAGTGCAGTGAGGCCAGAGAGTGCACTGGCTCCAATGGGGATGCAGTGCAGTTAGTCCAGAGAGTGCACTGGCACCACTGGGTATGCAGTGCAGTGAGTCCAGAGAGTGCACAGGCAAAACTGGGGACGCACTGCAGTGAGTCCAGACAGTGCACTGGCACCACTGGGGATGCAGTGCAGTGAGTCCAGAGTGTGCACTGGCACCACTGGGGATGCACTGCAGTGAGTCCAGAGAGTGCACTTGCACCCCTGGGGATGCAGTGCAGTGAGTCCAGAGAGTGCACTGACACCACTGGGGATGCAGTGCAGTGAGTCCAGAGAGTGCACTGGCACCACTGGGGATGCACTACAGTGAGTCCAGGGATAGCACTGGCACCACTGGGGATGCAGTGCAGTGAGTCCAGAGAGTGCACTGGCACCACTGGGGATGCCCTGCAGTGAGCCCAGAGAGTGCACTGGCACCACTGGGGATGCACTGCAGTGAGTCCAGAGAGTGCACTGGCACCACTGGGGAAGCAGTGCAGTGAGTCCAGAGAGTGCACTGGCACCACTGGGGATGCAGTGCAGTGAGTCCAGAGAGTGCACAGGCTCCACTGAGAATGCACTTCAGTGAGTCCAGAGAGTGCACTGGCACCACTGGGGATGCAGTGCAGTGAGTCCAGAGAGTGCACTGGCAGCACTGGGGATGCAGTGCAGTGAGTCCAGAGAGTGCACTGGCACCACAGGTGATGCACTCCAGTGAGTCCAGAGAGTGCACTTGCACCACGGGGGATGCAGTGCAGTGAGTCCAGAGAGCGCACTGGCACCACTGGGGATGCACTGCAGTGAGTCCACAGAGTGCAATGGCACCACTGGGGATGCAGTGCAGTGAGTCCAGAGAGTGCACTGGCACCACTGGGGATGCACTGCAGTGAGTCCAGAGAGTGCACTGGCACCAATGGAGCTTCAGTGCAGTGAGTCCAGAGAGTGCACTGGCACCACTGGGGATGTAGTGCAGTGAGTCCAGAGAGTGCACTGGCACCACTGAAAATGCACTTCAGTGTGTCCAGAGAGTGCACTGGCACCACTGGGGATGCACTGCAGTGAGTCCAGAGAGTGCACTAGCGCCACTGGGGATGCAGTGCAGTGAGTCCAGAGAGTGTACTGGCACCACAGGGGATGCAGTGCAGTGAGTCCAGAGAGTGCACTGGCACCACTGGGGATGCACTGCAGTGAGTCCAGAGAGTGCACTGGCACCACAGGTGATGCAGTGCAGTGAGTCCAGAGAGTGGCGCTCCAGCCTCGTTTTCCGCTCCAGCCGCGTCAACCGCTCCAGCCGCGGTAGCCCCTCCAGCCGAGGCAGACGCTCTAGACGCTCCAACCGCGTCAGCCTCTCCAGCCGCGTTAGCCCCTCCAGCCGCGGCAGCCGCTCCAGCCGCGGCAGCCGCCCCAGCCGCGGTAACCGCTCCAAACGCGGCAGGAGCTCCAGCCGGGGCAGCCGCTCCAGCCGCTACCGAGTGGAGCGGCTGCCACGGCTGGAGCGGTTGCCGCGGTTGGAGCGCCTGCCGTGTTTGGAGCGGCTGCCGCGGCTTCCGCGGCTGGAGCGGCTGCCGCGGTTGGACAGTCTGCCGCGTATGCCGCGGACGGAGCGGCTGCCGCGGCTGCCGCGGCTGCCGAGGCTGGAGGGCTACCGCGGCTGGAGCGACTGCCGCGGCTGGAGTAGTGCAGTGAGTCCAGAGAGTGCACTGGCACCACTGGGGATGCACTTCAGTGTGTCCAGAGAGTGCATTGGCACCACTTGGGATGCAGTGCAGTGAGTCCAGAGAGTGCACTGGCACCATTGGAGATGCAGTGCAGTGAGTCCAGAGAGTGCACTGGCACCACTGGGGGTGCAGTGCAGTGAGTCCAGAGAGTGCACTGGCACCACTGGGGATGCAGTGCAGTGAGTCCAGAGAGTGCACTGGCACCACTGGGGATGCACTGCAGTGAGTCCAGAGAGTTCACTGGCACCACTGGAGATGCACTTCAGTGAGTGCAGAGACTGCACTGGCACCACTGGGGATGCAGTGCAGTGAGTCCAGAGAGTGTACTGGCAACACTGGGGATGCACTGCAGTGAGTCCAGAGAGTTCACTGGCACCACTGGAGATGCACTTCAGTGAGTGCAGAGACTGCACTGGCACCACTGGGGATGCAGTGCAGTGAGTCCAGAGAGTGTACTGGCAACACTGGGGATGCACTGCAGTGAGTCCAGAGAGTGCACTGGCACCACTGGGGATGCAGTGCAGTGAGTCCAGAGAGTGTACTGGCACCACTGGGGATGCACTGCAGTGAGTCCAGAGAGTGCATTGGCACCACTTGGGATGCACTGCAGTGAGTCCAGAGAGTGCACTTGCACCCCTGGGGATGCAGTGCAGTGAGTCCAGAGAGTGCACTGACACCACTGGGGATGCAGTGCAGTGAGTCCAGAGAGTGCACTGGCACCATTGGAGATGCAGTGCAGTGAGTCCAGAGAGTGCACTGGCACCACTGGGGATGCAGTGCAGTGAGTCCAGAGAGTGCACTGGCACCACTGGGTATGCACTGCAGTGAGTCCAGAGAGTTCACTGGCACCACTGGAGATGCACTTCAGTGAGTGCAGAGACTGCACTGGCACCACTGGGGATGCAGTGCAGTGAGTCCAGAGAGTGTACTGGCACCACTGGGGATGCACTGCAGTGAGTCCAGAGAGTGCATTGGCACCACTTGGGATGCACTGCAGTGAGTCCAGAGAGTGCACTTGCACCACTGGGGATGCAGTGCAGTGAGTCCAGAGAGTGCACTGGCACCAATGGGGATGCACTGCAGTGAGTCCACAGAGTGCACTGGCACCACTGGGGATGCAGTGCAGTGAGTCCAGAGAGTGCACTGGCACCACTGGTGATGCAGTACAGTGAGTCCAGAGAGTGCACTGGCACCAGTGGGGATGCAGTGCAGTGAGTCCAGAGAGTGCACTGGCACCACTGGGGATGCACTGCAGTGAGTCCAGAGAGTTCACTGGCACCACTGGAGATGTACTTCAGTGAGTCCAGAGACTGCACTGGCACCACTGGGGATGCAGTGCAGTGAGTCCAGAGAGTGCATTGGCACCACTTGGGATGCACTGCAGTGAGTCCAGAGAGTGCACTGGCACCACTGGGGATGCACTGCAGTGAGTCCAGAGAGTGCATTGGCACCACTTGGGATGCACTGCAGTGAGTCCAGAGAGTGCACTGGCACCACTGGGGATGCAGTGCAGTGAGTCCAGAGAGTGCGCTGGCACCACTGGGGATGCACTGCAGTGAGTCCAGAGAGTGCACTGGCACCAATGGGGATGCACTTCAGTGAGTCCACAGAGTGCACTGGCTCCACTGGGGATGCAGTGCAGTGAGTCCAGAGAGTGCACTGGCACCACTGGGCATGCAGTGCAGTGAGTCCAGAGAGTGCACTGGCACCACTGGGGATGCAGTGCAGTGAGTCCAGAGAGTGCACTGGCACCACTGGGGATGCAGTGCAGTGAGTCCAGAGAGTGCACTGGCACCACTGGGGATGCACTGCAGTGAGTCCAGAGAGTTCACTGGCACCACTGGGGATGCACTTCAGTGAGTGCAGAGACTGCACTGGCACCACTGGGGATGCAGTGCAGTGAGTCCACAGAGTGTACTGGCACCACTGGGGATGCACTGCAGTGAGTCCAGAGAGTGCATTGGCACCACTTGGGATGCACTGCAGTAAGTCCAGAGAGTGCTCTTGCACCACTGGGGATGCACTGCAGTGAGTCCAGAGAGTGCACTGGCACCACTGGGGATGCAGTGCAGTGAGTCCAGAGAATGCACTGGCACCAATGGGGATGCAAAGCAGTGAGTCCACAGAGTGCACTGGCACCACTGGGGATGCAGTACTGTGAGTCCAGAGAGTGCACTGGCACCACTGGGGATGCACAGCAGTGAGTCCAGAGAGTGCATTGGCACCACTGGGGATGCAGTGCAGTGAGTCCAGAGAGTGCACTAGCACCACTGGGGATGCAGTGCAGTCAGTCCAGTGAGTGTACTGGCACCACTGGGGATGCACTGCAGTGAGTCCAGAGAGTGCACTGGCACCACTGAGAATGCACTTCAGTGAGTCCAGAGAGTGCACTGGCACCACTGTTGATGCACTGCAGTGAGTCCACAGAGTGCACTGGCACCACTGGGGATGCAGTGCAGTGAGTCCAGAGAGTGCACTGGCACCACTGGGGATGCACTTCAGTGAGTCCAGAGAGTGCACGGGCTCCACTGGGGATGCACTGCAGTGAGTCCACAGAGTGCACTGGCACCACTGGGGATGCAGTGCAGTGAGGCCAGAGAGTGCACTGGCTCCAATGGGGATGCAGTGCAGTTAGTCCAGAGAGTGCACTGGCACCACTGGGTATGCAGTGCAGTGAGTCCAGAGAGTGCACAGGCAAAACTGGGGACGCACTGCAGTGAGTCCAGACAGTGCACTGGCACCACTGGGGATGCAGTGCAGTGAGTCCAGAGTGTGCACTGGCACCACTGGGAATGCAGTGCAGTGAGTCCAGAGATCGCACTGGCACCACGGGGGATGCACTTCAGTGAGTCCAGAGAGTGCACTGGCACCACTGGGGATGCACTGCAGTGAGTCCACAGAGTGCACTGGCACCACTGGGGATGCACTGCAGTGAGTCCAGAGAGTGCACTGGCACCACTGGGGATGCAGTGCAGTGAGTCCAGAGAGTTCACTGGCACCAGAGGGAATGCACTGCAGTGAGTCCAGTGAGTGCACTGGCACCACTGGGGATGCAGTGCAGTGAGTGCAGGGAGTGCACTGGCACCACTGTGGATGCAGTGCAGTGAGTCCAGAGAGTGCAGTGGCACCACTGGGGATGCAGTGCAGTGAGTCCAGAGAGTGCACAGGCACCACTGGGGATGCAGTGCAGTGAGTCCAGAGAGTGCTCTGGCACCACTGGGGTTACAGTGCAGTGAGTCCAGAGAGTGCACTGGCACCACTGGGGATGCAGTGCAGTGAGTCCAGAGAGTGCACTGGCACCTCTGGTGATGCACTGCAGTTACTCCAGAGAGTGCACTGGCACCACTGGTGATGCAGTACAGTGAGTCCAGAGAGTGCACTGGCACCACTGGGGATTCACTGCAGTGAGTCCAGAGAGTGCACTGGCACCACTGAGAATGCCTTTCAGTGAGTCCAGAGAGTGCACTGGCACCACTGGGGATGCACTGCAGTGAGTCCACAGAGTGCACTAGCACCACTGGGGATGCAGTGCAGTGAGTCCAGAGAGCGTACTGGCACCACTGGGGATGCACTGCAGTGAGTCCAGAGAGTGCACTGGCACCACTGAGAATGCACTTCAGTGAGGCCAGAGAGCGCACTGGCACCACTGGGGATGCAGTGCAGTGAGTCCAGAGAGTGCACTGGCACCACTGGGGATGCACTGCAGTGAGTCCAGAGAGTGCACTGGCACCACTGATGATGCAGTACAGTGAGTCCAGTGAGTGCACTGGCACCACTGGGAATGTAGTGCAGTGACTCGAGAGAGTGCACTGGCACCACAGGGGATGCAGTGCAGTGACTCCAGAGAGTGCACTGGCACCACTTGGGATGCAGTGCAGTGAGTCCAGAGAGTGCACTGGCACCACTGGGGATGCAGTGCAGTGAGTCCAGAGAGTGCATTGGCACCACTGGGGATGCAGTGCAGTGAGTCCAGAGAGTGCACTGGCAGCACTGGGGATGCACTGCAGTGAGTCCACAGAGTGCACTGGTACCACTGGGGATGCAGTGCAGTGAGTCCAGAGAGTGCACTGGCACCACTGGGGATGCAGTGCAGTGAGTCCAGAGAGTGCACTGGCACCACTGGGGATGCAGTGCAGTGAGTCCAGAGAGTGCACTGGCACCACTGGGGATGCAGTGCAGTGAGTCCAGAGAGTGCACTGGCAGCACTGGGGATGCAGTGCAGTGAGTCCAGAGAGTGCACTGGCACCACTGGGGATGCACTGCAGTGAGTCCAGAGAGCGCACTGGCACCACTGGGGATGCACTGCAGTGAGTCCACAGAGTGCACTGGCACCACTGAGAATGCACTTCAGTGAGTCCAGAGAGTGCACTGGTACCACTGGGGATGCACTGCAGTGAGTCCAGAGAGTGCACTAGCACCACTGGGGATGCAGTGCAGTGAATCCAGTGAGTGCACTGGCACCACTGGGGATGCAGTGCAGTGAGTCAAGAGAGTGCACTGGCACCACTGGGGATGCAGTACAGTGAGTCCAGAGAGTGCATTGGCACCATTGGAGATGCAGTGCAGTGAGTCCAGAGAGTGCACTGGCACCACTGGGGATGCACTGCAGTGAGTCCAGAGAGTGCATTGGCACCACTGGGGATGCAGTGCAGTGAGTCCAGAGAGTGCACTGGCACCATTGGAGATGCACTGCAGTGAGTCCAGAGAGTGCACTGGCACCACTGGGGATGCAGTGCAGTGAGTCCAGAGAGTGCACTGGCACCACTGGGGATGCAGTGCAGTGAGTCCAGAGAGTGCACTGGCACCACTGGGGATGCACTGCAGTGAGTCCAGAGAGTTCACTGGCACCACTGGAGATGCACTTCAGTGAGTGCAGAGACTGCACTGGCACCACTGGAGATGCAGTGCAGTGAGTCCAGTGAGTGTACTGGCACCACTGGGGATGCACTGCAGTGAGTCCAGAGAGTGCACTGGCACCACTTGGGATGCACTGCAGTGAGTCCAGAGAGTGCACTTGCACCACTGGGGATGCAGTACAGTGAGTCCAGAGAGTGCACTGGCACCACTGGGGATGCAGTGCAGTGAGTCCAGAGAGTGCACTGGCACCAATGGGGATGCACTTCAGTGAGTCCAGAGAGTGCACTGGCTCCACTGGGGATGCAGTGCAGTGAGTCCAGAGAGTGCACTGGCACCATTGGAGATGCAGTGCAGTGAGTCCAGAGAGTGCACTGGCACCACTGGGGATGCAGTGCAGTGAGTCCAGAGAGTGCACTGGCACCACTGGGGATGCAGTGCAGTGAGTCCAGAGAGTGCACTGGCACCACTGGGGATGCACTGCAGTGAGTCCAGAGAGTTCACTGGCACCACTGGGGATGCACTTCAGTGAGTGCAGAGACTGCACTGGCACCACTGGGGATGCAGTGCAGTGAGTCCAGTGAGTGTACTGGCACCACTGGGGATGCACTGCAGTGAGTCCAGAGAGTGCATTGGCACCACTTGGATGCACTGCAGTGAGTCCAGAGAGTGCACTTGCACCACTGGGGATGCAGTGCAGTGAGTCCAGAGAGTGCACTGGCACCACTGGGGATGCAGTGCAGTGAGTCCAGAGAGTGCACTGGCACCACTGGGGATGCACTGCAGTGAGTCCAGAGAGTGCACTGGCACCACTGATGATGCAGTACAGTGAGTCCAGTGAGTGCACTGGCACCACTGGGGATGTAGCGCAGTGACTCGAGAGAGTGCACTGGCACCACTGGGGATGCAGTGCAGTGACTCCAGAGAGTGCACTGGCACCACTTGGGATGCAGTGCAGTGAGTCCAGAGAGTGCACTGGCACCACTGGGGATGCAGTGCAGTGAGTCCAGAGAGTGCACTGGCACCACTGGGGATGCAGTGCAGTGAGTCCAGAGAGTGCACTGGCACCACTGGGGATGCACTGCAGTGAGTCCAGAGAGTGCACTGGCACCACTGATGATGCAGTACAGTGAGTCCAGTGAGTGCACTGGCACCACTGGGGATGTAGTGCAGTGACTCGAGAGAGTGCACTGGCACCACTGGGGATGCAGTGCAGTGACTCCAGAGAGTGCACTGGCACCACTTGGGATGCAGTGCAGTGAGTCCAGAGAGTGCACTGGCACCACTGGGGATGCAGTGCAGTGAGTCCAGAGCGTGCATTGGCACCACTGGGGATGCAGTGCAGTGAGTCCAGAGAGTGCTCTGGCACCACTGGGGATACAGTGCAGTGAGTCCACAGAGTGCACTGGTACCACTGGGGATGCAGTGCAGTGAGTCCAGAGAGTGCACTGGCACCACTGGGGATGCAGTGCAGTGAGTCCAGAGAGTGCACTGGCACCACTGGGGATGCAGTGCAGTGAGTCCAGAGAGTGCACTGGCACCACTGGGGATGCAGTGCAGTGAGTCCAGAGAGTGCACTGGCAGCACTGGGGATGCAGTGCAGTGAGTCCAGAGAGTGCACTGGCACCACTGGGGATGCACTGCAGTGAGTCCAGAGAGCGCACTGGCACCACTGGGGATGCAGTGCAGTGAGTCCACAGAGTGCACTGGCACCACTGAGAATGCACTTCAGTGAGTCCAGAGAGTGCACTGGTACCACTGGGGATGCACTGCAGTGAGTCCAGAGAGTGCACTAGCACCACTGGGGATGCAGTGCAGTGAATCCAGTGAGTGCACTGGCACCACTGGGGATGCAGTGCAGTGAGTCAAGAGAGTGCACTGGCACCACTGGGGATGCAGTACAGTGAGTCCAGAGAGTGCATTGGCACCATTGGAGATGCAGTGCAGTGAGTCCAGAGAGTGCACTGGCACCACTGGGGATGCACAGCAGTGAGTCCAGAGAGTGCATTGGCACCACTGGGGATGCAGTGCAGTGAGTGAAGAGAGTGCACTGGCACCATTGGAGATGCACTGCAGTGAGTCCAGAGAGTGCACTGGCACCACTGGGGATGCAGTGCAGTGAGTCCAGAGAGTGCACTGGCACCACTGGGGATGCAGTGCAGTGAGTCCAGAGAGTGCACTGGCACCACTGGTGATGCACTGCAGTGAGTCCAGAGAGTTCACTGGCACCACTGGAGATGCACTTCAGTGAGTGCAGAGACTGCACTGGCAGCACTGGGGATGCAGTGCAGTGAGTCCAGTGAGTGTACTGGCACCAATGGGGATGCACTGCAGTGAGTCCAGAGAGTGCATTGGCACCACTTGGGATGCACTGCAGTGAGTCCAGAGAGTGCACTTGCACCACTGGGGATGCAGTGCAGTGAGTCCAGAGAGTGCACTGGCACCACTGGGGATGCAGTGCAGTGAGTCCAGAGAGTGCACTGGCACCAATGGGGATGCACTTCAGTGAGTCCAGAGAGTGCACTGGCTCCACTGGGGATGCAGTGCAGTGAGTCCAGAGAGTGCACTGGCACCATTGGAGATGCAGTGCAGTGAGTCCAGAGAGTGCACTGGCACCACTGGGGATGCAGTGCAGTGAGTCCAGAGAGTGCACTGGCACCACTGGGGATGCAGTGCAGTGAGTCCAGAGAGTGCACTGGCACCACTGGGGACGCACAGCAGTGAGTCCAGAGAGTTCACTGGCACCACTGGGGATGCACTTCAGTGAGTGCAGAGACTGCACTGGCACCACTGGGGATGCAGTGCAGTAAGTCCAGTGAGTGTACTGGCACCACTGGGGATGCACTGCAGTGAGTCCAGAGAGTGCATTGGCACCACTTGGGATGCACTGCAGTGAGTCCAGAGAGTGCACTTGCACCACTGGGGATGCAGTGCAGTGAGTCCAGAGAGTGCACTGGCACCACTGGGGATGCAGTGCAGTGAGTCCAGAGAGTGCACTGGCACCAATGGGGATGCACAGCAGTGAGTCCACAGAGTGCACTGGCACCACTGTGGATGCAGTACCGTGAGTCCAGAGAGTGCACTGGCACCACTGGGGATGCACTGCAGTGAGTCCAGAGAGTGCTCTGGCACCACTGGCGATGCAGTGCAGTGAGTGCAGAGACTGCACTAGCACCACTGGGGATGCAGTGCAGTCAGTCCAGTGAGTGTACTGGCACCACTGGGGATGCAGTGCAGTGAGTCCAGAGAGTGCACTGGCACCACTGAGAATGCACTTCAGTGAGTCCAGAGAGTGCACTGGCACCACTGGGGATGCACTGCAGTGAGTCCAGAGAGTGCACTGGCACCACTGAGAATGCACTTCAGTGAGGCCAGAGAGCGCACTGGCACCACTGGGGATGCAGTGCAGTGAGTCCAGAGAGTGGACTGGCACCACTGAGAATGCACTTCAGTGAGTCCAAAGAGTGCACTGGCACCACTGGGGATGCACTGCAGTGAGTCCAGAGAGTGCACTGGCACCACTGGTGATGCAGTATAGTGAGTCCAGTGAGTGCACTGGCACCACTGGGGATGCAGTGCAGTGAGTCCAGAGAGTGCACTGGCACCACTGGGGATGCACTGCAGTGAGTCCAGAGAGTGCACTGGCACCACTGATGATGCAGTACAGTGAGTCCAGTGAGTGCACTGGCACCACTGGGGATGTAGTGCAGTGACTCGAGAGAGTGCACTGGCACCACTGGGGATGCAGTGCAGTGACTCCAGAGAGTGCACTGGCACCACTGGGGATGCACTGCAGTGAGTCCAGAGAGTGCACTGGCACCACTGGGGATGCAGTGCAGTGAGTCCAGAGAGTGCACTGGCACCACTGGGGATGCAGTGCAGTGAGTCCAGAGAGTGCACTGGCACCACTGGGGATGCAGTGCAGTGAGTCCAGAGAGTGCACTGGCACCACTGGGGATGCAGTGCAGTGAGTCCAGAGAGTGCACTGGCAGCACTGGGGATGCAGTGCAGTGAGTCCAGAGAGTTCACTGGCACCACTGGAGATGCACTTCAGTGAGTGCAGAGACTGCACTGGCAGCACTGGGGATGCAGTGCAGTGAGTCCAGTGAGTGTACTGGCACCACTGGGGATGCACTGCAGTGAGTCCAGAGAGTGCATTGGCACCACTTGGGATGCACTGCAGTGAGTCCAGAGAGTGCACTTGCACCACTGGGGATGCAGTGCAGTGAGTCCAGAGAGTGCACTGGCACCACTGGGGATGCAGTGCAGTGAGTCCAGAGAGTGCACTGGCACCAATGGGGATGCACTTCAGTGAGTCCAGAGAGTGCACTGGCTCCACTGGGGATGCAGTGCAGTGAGTCCAGAGAGTGCACTGGCACCATTGGAGATGCAGTGCAGTGAGTCCAGAGAGTGCACTGGCACCACTGGGGATGCAGTGCAGTGAGTCCAGAGAGTGCACTGGCACCACTGGGGATGCAGTGCAGTGAGTCCAGAGAGTGCACTGGCACCACTGGGGACGCACAGCAGTGAGTCCAGAGAGTTCACTGGCACCACTGGGGATGCACTTCAGTGAGTGCAGAGACTGCACTGGCACCACTGGGGATGCAGTGCAGTGAGTCCACAGAGTGCACTGGCACCACTGAGAATGCACTTCAGTGAGTCCAGAGAGTGCACTGGCTCCACTGGGGATGCAGTGCAGTGAGTCCAGAGAGTGCACTGGCACCATTGGAGATGCAGTGCAGTGAGTCCAGAGAGTGCACTGGCACCACTGGGGATGCAGTGCAGTGAGTCCAGAGAGTGCACTGGCACCACTGGGGATGCAGTGCAGTGAGTCCAGAGAGTGCACTGGCAGCACTGGGGATGCACTGCAGTGAGTCCAGAGAGTGCACTGGCACCACTGGGGATGCACTGCAGTGAGTCCAGAGAGCGCACTGGCACCACTGGGGATGCACTGCAGTGAGTCCACAGAGTGCACTGGCACCACTGAGAATGCACTTCAGTGAGTCCAGAGAGTGCACTGGTACCACTGGGGATGCACTGCAGTGAGTCCAGAGAGTGCACTAGCACCACTGGGGATGCAGTGCAGTGAATCCAGTGAGTGCACTGGCACCACTGGGGATGCAGTGCAGTGAGTCAAGAGAGTGCACTGGCACCACTGGGGATGCAGTACAGTGAGTCCAGAGAGTGCATTGGCACCATTGGAGATGCAGTGCAGTGAGTCCAGAGAGTGCACTGGCACCACTGGGGATGCACAGCAGTGAGTCCAGAGAGTTCATTGGCACCACTGGGGATGCAGTGCAGTGAGTCCAGAGAGTGCACTGGCACCATTGGAGATGCACTGCAGTGAGTCCAGAGAGTGCACTGGCACCACTGGGGATGCAGTGCAGTGAGTCCAGAGAGTGCACTGGCACCACTGGGGATGCAGTGCAGTGAGTCCAGAGAGTGCACTGGCACCACTGGGGATGCACTGCAGTGAGTCCAGAGAGTTCACTGGCACCACTGGAGATGCACTTCAGTGAGTGCAGAGACTGCACTGGCACCACTGGGGATGCAGTGCAGTGAGTCCAGTGAGTGTACTGGCACCACTGATGATGCAGTACAGTGAGTCCAGAGAGTGCATTGGCACCACTTGGGATGCACTGCAGTGAGTCCAGAGAGTGCACTTGCACCACTGGGGATGCACTGCAGTGAGTCCAGAGAGTGCACTGGCACCACTGGGGATGCAGTGCAGTGAGTCCAGAGAGTGCACTGGCACCAATGGGGATGCACTTCAGTGAGTCCAGAGAGTGCACTGGCTCCACTGGGGATGCAGTGCAGTGAGTCCAGAGAGTGCACTGGCACCATTGGAGATGCAGTGCAGTGAGTCCAGAGAGTGCACTGGCACCACTGGGGATGCAGTGCAGTGAGTCCAGAGAGTGCACTGGCACCACTGGGGATGCACTGCAGTGAGTCCAGAGAGTTCACTGGCACCATTGGGGATGCACTTCAGTGAGTGCAGAGACTGCACTGGCACCACTGGGGATGCAGTGCAGTGAGTCCAGTGAGTGTACTGGCACCACTGGGGATGCACTGCAGTGAGTCCAGAGAGTGCATTGGCACCACTTGGGATGCACTGCAGTGAGTCCAGAGAGTGCACTTGCACCACTGGGGATGCAGTGCAGTGAGTCCAGAGAGTGCACTGGCACCACTGGGGATGCAGTGCAGTGAGTCCAGAGAGTGCACTGGCACCACTGGGGATGCACTGCAGTGAGTCCAGAGAGTGCACTGGCACCACTGATGATGCAGTACAGTGAGTCCAGTGAGTGCACTGGCACCACTGGGGATGTAGTGCAGTGACTCGAGAGAGTGCACTGGCACCACTGGGGATGCAGTGCAGTGACTCCAGAGAGTGCACTGGCACCACTTGGGATGCAGTGCAGTGAGTCCAGAGAGTGCACTGGCACCACTGGGGATGCAGTGCAGTGAGTCCAGAGAGTGCACTGGCACCACTGGGGATGCAGTGCAGTGAGTCCAGAGAGTGCACTGGCACCACTGGGGATGCACTGCAGTGAGTCCAGAGAGTGCACTGGCACCACTGATGATGCAGTACAGTGAGTCCAGTGAGTGCACTGGCACCACTGGGGATGTAGTGCAGTGACTCGAGAGAGTGCACTGGCACCACTGGGGATGCAGTGCAGTGAGTCCAGAGAGTGCACTGGCACCACTTGGGATGCAGTGCAGTGAGTCCAGAGAGTGCACTGGCACCACTGGGGATGCAGTGCAGTGAGTCCAGAGAGTGCATTGGCACCACTGGGGATGCAGTGCAGTGAGTCCAGAGAGTGCACTGGCAGCACTGGGGATGCACTGCAGTGAGTCCACAGTGTGCACTGGTACCACTGGGGATGCAGTGCAGTGAGTCCAGAGAGTGCACTGGCACCACTGGGGATGCACTGCAGTGAGTCCAGAGAGTGCACTGGCACCACTGGGGATGCAGTGCAGTGAGTCCAGAGAGTGCACTGGCACCACTGGGGATGCAGTGCAGTGAGTCCAGAGAGTGCACTGGCAGCACTGGGGATGCAGTGCAGTGAGTCCAGAGAGTGCACTGGCACCACTGGGGATGCACTGCAGTGAGTCCAGAGAGCGCATTGGCACCACTGGGGATGCACTGCAGTGAGTCCACAGAGTGCACTGGCACCACTGAGAATGCACTTCAGTGAGTCCAGAGAGTGCACTGGTACCACTGGGGATGCACTGCAGTGAGTCCAGAGAGTGCACTAGCACCACTGGGGATGCAGTGCAGTGAATCCAGTGAGTGCACTGGCACCACTGGGGATGCAGTGCAGTGAGTCAAGAGAGTGCACTGGCACCACTGGGGATGCAGTACAGTGAGTCCAGAGAGTGCACTGGCACCACTGGGGATGCAGTGCAGTGAGTCCAGAGAGTGCACTGGCACCACTGGGGATGCAGTGCAGTGAGTCCAGAGAGTGCACTGGCACCACTGGGGATGCACTGCAGTGAGTCCAGAGAGTTCACTGGCACCACTGGGGATGCACTTCAGTGAGTGCAGAGACTGCACTGGCAGCACTGGGGATGCAGTGCAGTGAGTCCAGTGAGTGTACTGGCACCACTGGGGATGCACTGCAGTGAGTCCAGAGAGTGCATTGGCACCACTTGGGATGCACTGCAGTGAGTCCAGAGAGTGCACTTGCACCACTGGGGATGCAGTGCAGTGAGTCCAGAGAGTGCACTGGCACCACTGGGGATGCAGTGCAGTGAGTCCAGAGAGTGCACTGGCACCATTGGAGATGCAGTGCAGTGAGTCCAGAAAGTGCACTGGCACCACTGGGGATGCAGTGCAGTGAGTCCAGAGAGTGCACTGGCACCACTGGGGATGCAGTGCAGTGAGTCCAGAGAGTGCACTGGCACCACTGGGGACGCACTGCAGTGAGTCCAGAGAGTTCACTGGCACCACTGGGGATGCACTTCAGTGAGTGCAGAGACTGCACTGGCACCACTGGGGATGCAGTGCAGTAAGTCCAGTGAGTGTACTGGCACCACTGGGGATGCACTGCAGTGAGTCCAGTGAGTGTACTGGCACCACTGGGGATGCACTGCAGTGAGTCCAGAGAGTGCATTGGCACCACTTGGGATGCACTGCAGTGAGTCCAGAGAGTGCACTTGCACCACTGGGGATGCAGTGCAGTGAGTCCAGAGAGTGCACTGGCACCACTGGGGATGCAGTGCAGTGAGTCCAGAGAGTGCACTGGCACCACTGGGGATGCACTGCAGTGAGTCCAGAGAGTGCACTGGCACCACTGATGATGCAGTACAGTGAGTCCAGTGAGTGCACTGGCACCACTGGGGATGTAGTGCAGTGACTCCAGAGAGTGCACTGGCACCACTGGGGATGCAGTGCAGTGACTCCAGAGAGTGCACTGGCACCACTTGGGATGCAGTGCAGTGAGTCCAGAGAGTGCACTGGCACCACTGGGGATGCAGTGCAGTGCGTCCAGAGAGTGCACTGGCACCACTGGGGATGCAGTGCAGTGAGTCCAGAGAGTGCACTGGCACCACTTGGGATGCAGTGCAGTGAGTCCAGAGAGTGCACTGGCACCACTGGGGATGCAGTGCAGTGAGTCCAGAGAGTGCATTGGCACCACTGGGGATGCAGTGCAGTGAGTCCAGAGAGTGCACTGGCAGCACTGGGGATGCACTGCAGTGAGTCCACAGTGTGCACTGGTACCACTGGGGATGCAGTGCAGTGAGTCCAGAGAGTGCACTGTCACCACTGGGGATGCAGTGCAGTGAGTCCAGAGAGTGCACTGGCACCACTGGGGATGCAGTGCAGTGAGTCCAGAGAGTGCACTGGCACCACTGGGGATGCAGTGCAGTGAGTCCACAGAGTGCACTGGCAGCACTGGGGATGCAGTGCAGTGAGTCCAGAGAGTGCACTGGCACCACTGGGGATGCACTGCAGTGAGTCCAGAGAGCGCATTGGCACCACTGGGGATGCACTGCAGTGAGTCCACAGAGTGCACTGGCACCACTGAGAATGCACTTCAGTGAGTCCAGAGAGTGCACTGGTACCACTGGGGATGCACTGCAGTGAGTCCAGAGAGTGCACTAGCACCACTGGGGATGCAGTGCAGTGAATCCAGTGAGTGCACTGGCACCACTGGGGATGCAGTGCAGTGAGTCAAGAGAGTGCACTGGCACCACTGGGGATGCAGTACAGTGAGTCCAGAGAGTGCACTGGCACCACTGGGGATGCAGTGCAGTGAGTCCAGAGAGTGCACTGGCACCACTGGGGATGCAGTGCAGTGAGTCCAGAGAGTGCACTGGCACCACTGGGGATGCACTGCAGTGAGTCCAAAGAGTTCACTGGCACCACTGGAGATGCACTTCAGTGAGTGCAGAGACTGCACTGGCAGCACTGGGGATGCAGTGCAGTGAGTCCAGTGAGTGTACTGGCACCACTGGGGATGCACTGCAGTGAGTCCAGAGAGTGCATTGGCACCACTTGGGATGCACTGCAGTGAGTCCAGAGAGTGCACTTGCACCACTGGGGATGCAGTGCAGTGAGTCCAGAGAGTGCACTGGCACCACTGGGGATGCAGTGCAGTGAGTCCAGAGAGTGCACTGGCACCAATGGTGATGCACTTCAGTGAGTCCAGAGAGTGCACTGGCTCCACTGGGGATGCAGTGCAGTGAGTCCAGAGAGTGCACTGGCACCATTGGAGATGCAGTGCAGTGAGTCCAGAAAGTGCACTGGCACCACTGGGGATGCAGTGCAGTGAGTCCAGAGAGTGCACTGGCACCATTGGAGATGCAGTGCAGTGAGTCCAGAGAGTGCACTGGCACCACTGGGGATGCAGTGCAGTGAGTCCAGAGAGTGCACTGGCACCACTGGGGATGCACTGCAGTGAGTCCAGAGAGTTCACTGGCACCATTGGGGATGCACTTCAGTGAGTGCAGAGACTGCACTGGCACCACTGGGGATGCAGTGCAGTGAGTCCAGTGAGTGTACTGGCACCACTGGGGATGCACTGCAGTGAGTCCAGAGAGTGCATTGGCACCACTTGGGATGCACTGCAGTGAGTCCAGAGAGTGCACTTGCACCACTGGGGATGCAGTGCAGTGAGTCCAGAGAGTGCACTGGCACCACTGGGGATGCAGTGCAGTGAGTCCAGAGAGTGCACTGGCACCACTGGGGATGCACTGCAGTGAGTCCAGAGAGTGCACTGGCACCACTGATGATGCAGTACAGTGAGTCCAGTGAGTGCACTGGCACCACTGGGGATGTAGTGCAGTGACTCGAGAGAGTGCACTGGCACCACTGGGGATGCAGTGCAGTGACTCCAGAGAGTGCACTGGCACCACTTGGGATGCAGTGCAGTGAGTCCAGAGAGTGCACTGGCACCACTGGGGATGCAGTGCAGTGAGTCCAGAGAGTGCACTGGCACCACTGGGGATGCAGTGCAGTGAGTCCAGAGAGTGCACTGGCACCACTGGGGATGCACTGCAGTGAGTCCAGAGAGTGCACTGGCACCACTGATGATGCAGTACAGTGAGTCCAGTGAGTGCACTGGCACCACTGGGGATGTAGTGCAGTGACTCGAGAGAGTGCACTGGCACCACTGGGGATGCAGTGCAGTGAGTCCAGAGAGTGCACTGGCACCACTTGGGATGCAGTGCAGTGAGTCCAGAGAGTGCACTGGCACCACTGGGGATGCAGTGCAGTGAGTCCAGAGAGTGCATTGGCACCACTGGGGATGCAGTGCAGTGAGTCCAGAGAGTGCACTGGCAGCACTGGGGATGCACTGCAGTGAGTCCACAGTGTGCACTGGTACCACTGGGGATGCAGTGCAGTGAGTCCAGAGAGTGCACTGGCACCACTGGGGATGCACTGCAGTGAGTCCAGAGAGTGCACTGGCACCACTGGGGATGCAGTGCAGTGAGTCCAGAGAGTGCACTGGCACCACTGGGGATGCAGTGCAGTGAGTCCAGAGAGTGCACTGGCAGCACTGGGGATGCAGTGCAGTGAGTCCAGAGAGTGCACTGGCACCACTGGGGATGCACTGCAGTGAGTCCAGAGAGCGCATTGGCACCACTGGGGATGCACTGCAGTGAGTCCACAGAGTGCACTGGCACCACTGAGAATGCACTTCAGTGAGTCCAGAGAGTGCACTGGTACCACTGGGGATGCACTGCAGTGAGTCCAGAGAGTGCACTAGCACCACTGGGGATGCAGTGCAGTGAATCCAGTGAGTGCACTGGCACCACTGGGGATGCAGTGCAGTGAGTCAAGAGAGTGCACTGGCACCACTGGGGATGCAGTACAGTGAGTCCAGAGAGTGCACTGGCACCACTGGGGATGCAGTGCAGTGAGTCCAGAGAGTGCACTGGCACCACTGGGGATGCAGTGCAGTGAGTCCAGAGAGTGCACTGGCACCACTGGGGATGCACTGCAGTGAGTCCAGAGAGTTCACTGGCACCACTGGGGATGCACTTCAGTGAGTGCAGAGACTGCACTGGCAGCACTGGGGATGCAGTGCAGTGAGTCCAGTGAGTGTACTGGCACCACTGGGGATGCACTGCAGTGAGTCCAGAGAGTGCATTGGCACCACTTGGGATGCACTGCAGTGAGTCCAGAGAGTGCACTTGCACCACTGGGGATGCAGTGCAGTGAGTCCAGAGAGTGCACTGGCACCACTGGGGATGCAGTGCAGTGAGTCCAGAGAGTGCACTGGCACCATTGGAGATGCAGTGCAGTGAGTCCAGAAAGTGCACTGGCACCACTGGGGATGCAGTGCAGTGAGTCCAGAGAGTGCACTGGCACCACTGGGGATGCAGTGCAGTGAGTCCAGAGAGTGCACTGGCACCACTGGGGACGCACTGCAGTGAGTCCAGAGAGTTCACTGGCACCACTGGGGATGCACTTCAGTGAGTGCAGAGACTGCACTGGCACCACTGGGGATGCAGTGCAGTAAGTCCAGTGAGTGTACTGGCACCACTGGGGATGCACTGCAGTGAGTCCAGTGAGTGTACTGGCACCACTGGGGATGCACTGCAGTGAGTCCAGAGAGTGCATTGGCACCACTTGGGATGCACTGCAGTGAGTCCAGAGAGTGCACTTGCACCACTGGGGATGCAGTGCAGTGAGTCCAGAGAGTGCACTGGCACCACTGGGGATGCACTGCAGTGAGTCCAGAGAGTGCACTGGCACCACTGATGATGCAGTACAGTGAGTCCAGTGAGTGCACTGGCACCACTGGGGATGTAGTGCAGTGACTCCAGAGAGTGCACTGGCACCACTGGGGATGCAGTGCAGTGACTCCAGAGAGTGCACTGGCACCACTTGGGATGCAGTGCAGTGAGTCCAGAGAGTGCACTGGCACCACTGGGGATGCAGTGCAGTGCGTCCAGAGAGTGCACTGGCACCACTGGGGATGCAGTGCAGTGAGTCCAGAGAGTGCACTGGCACCACTTGGGATGCAGTGCAGTGAGTCCAGAGAGTGCACTGGCACCACTGGGGATGCAGTGCAGTGAGTCCAGAGAGTGCATTGGCACCACTGGGGATGCAGTGCAGTGAGTCCAGAGAGTGCACTGGCAGCACTGGGGATGCACTGCAGTGAGTCCACAGTGTGCACTGGTACCACTGGGGATGCAGTGCAGTGAGTCCAGAGAGTGCACTGTCACCACTGGGGATGCAGTGCAGTGAGTCCAGAGAGTGCACTGGCACCACTGGGGATGCAGTGCAGTGAGTCCAGAGAGTGCACTGGCACCACTGGGGATGCAGTGCAGTGAGTCCACAGATTGCACTGGCAGCACTGGGGATGCAGTGCAGTGAGTCCAGAGAGTGCACTGGCACCACTGGGGATGCACTGCAGTGAGTCCAGAGAGCGCATTGGCACCACTGGGGATGCACTGCAGTGAGTCCACAGAGTGCACTGGCACCACTGAGAATGCACTTCAGTGAGTCCAGAGAGTGCACTGGTACCACTGGGGATGCACTGCAGTGAGTCCAGAGAGTGCACTAGCACCACTGGGGATGCAGTGCAGTGAATCCAGTGAGTGCACTGGCACCACTGGGGATGCAGTGCAGTGAGTCAAGAGAGTGCACTGGCACCACTGGGGATGCAGCACAGTGAGTCCAGAGAGTGCACTGGCACCACTGGGGATGCAGTGCAGTGAGTCCAGAGAGTGCACTGGCACCACTGGGGATGCAGTGCAGTGAGTCCAGAGAGTGCACTGGCACCACTGGGGATGCACTGCAGTGAGTCCAAAGAGTTCACTGGCACCACTGGAGATGCACTTCAGTGAGTGCAGAGACTGCACTGGCAGCACTGGGGATGCAGTGCAGTGAGTCCAGTGAGTGTACTGGCACCACTGGGGATGCACTGCAGTGAGTCCAGAGAGTGCATTGGCACCACTTGGGATGCACTGCAGTGAGTCCAGAGAGTGCACTTGCACCACTGGGGATGCAGTGCAGTGAGTCCAGAGAGTGCACTGGCACCACTGGGGATGCAGTGCAGTGAGTCCAGAGAGTGCACTGGCACCAATGGGGATGCACTTCAGTGAGTCCAGAGAGTGCACTGGCTCCACTGGGGATGCAGTGCAGTGAGTCCAGAGAGTGCACTGGCACCATTGGAGATGCAGTGCAGTGAGTCCAGAAAGTGCACTGGCACCACTGGGGATGCAGTGCAGTGAGTCCAGAGAGTGCACTGGCACCACTGGGGATGCAGTGCAGTGAGTCCAGAGAGTGCACTGGCACCACTGGGGACGCACTGCAGTGAGTCCAGAGAGTTCACTGGCACCACTGGGGATGCACTTCAGTGAGTGCAGAGACTGCACTGGCACCACTGGGGATGCAGTGCAGTAAGTCCAGTGAGTGTACTGGCACCACTGGGGATGCACTGCAGTGAGTCCAGAGAGTGCATTGGCACCACTTGGGATGCACTGCAGTGAGTCCAGAGAGTGCACTTGCACCACTGGGGATGCAGTGCAGTGAGTCCAGAGAGTGCACTGGCACCACTGGGGATGCAGTGCAGTGAGTCCAGAGAGTGCACTGGCACCAATGGGGATGCACAGCAGTGAGTCCACAGAGTGCACTGGCACCACTGGGGATGCAGTACAGTGAGTCCAGAGAGTGCACTGGCACCACTGGGGATGCAGTGCAGTGAGTCCAGAGAGTGCACTGGCACCACTGGGGATGCACTGCAGTGAGTCCAGAGAGTGCACTGGCACCACTGATGATGCAGTACAGTGAGTCCAGTGAGTGCACTGGCACCACTGGGGATGTAGCGCAGTGACTCGAGAGAGTGCACTGGCACCACTGGGGATGCAGTGCAGTGACTCCAGAGAGTGCACTGGCACCACTTGGGATGCAGTGCAGTGAGTCCAGAGAGTGCACTGGCACCACTGGGGATGCAGTGCAGTGAGTCCAGAGAGTGCACTGGCACCACTGGGGATGCAGTGCAGTGAGTCCAGAGAGTGCACTGGCACCACTGGGGATGCACTGCAGTGAGTCCAGAGAGTGCACTGGCACCACTGATGATGCAGTACAGTGAGTCCAGTGAGTGCACTGGCACCACTGGGGATGTAGTGCAGTGACTCGAGAGAGTGCACTGGCACCACTGGGGATGCAGTGCAGTGACTCCAGAGAGTGCACTGGCACCACTTGGGATGCAGTGCAGTGAGTCCAGAGAGTGCACTGGCACCACTGGGGATGCAGTGCAGTGAGTCCAGAGCGTGCATTGGCACCACTGGGGATGCAGTGCAGTGAGTCCAGAGAGTGCTCTGGCACCACTGGGGATACAGTGCATTGAGTCCACAGAGTGCACTGGTACCACTGGGGATGCAGTGCAGTGAGTCCAGAGAGTGCACTGGCACCACTGGGGATGCAGTGCAGTGAGTCCAGAGAGTGCACTGGCACCACTGGGGATGCAGTGCAGTGAGTCCAGAGAGTGCACTGGCACCACTGGGGATGCAGTGCAGTGAGTCCAGAGAGTGCACTGGCAGCACTGGGGATGCAGTGCAGTGAGTCCAGAGAGTGCACTGGCACCACTGGGGATGCACTGCAGTGAGTCCAGAGAGCGCACTGGCACCACTGGGGATGCAGTGCAGTGAGTCCACAGAGTGCACTGGCACCACTGAGAATGCACTTCAGTGAGTCCAGAGAGTGCACTGGTACCACTGGGGATGCACTGCAGTGAGTCCAGAGAGTGCACTAGCACCACTGGGGATGCAGTGCAGTGAATCCAGTGAGTGCACTGGCACCACTGGGGATGCAGTGCAGTGAGTCAAGAGAGTGCACTGGCACCACTGGGGATGCAGTACAGTGAGTCCAGAGAGTGCATTGGCACCATTGGAGATGCAGTGCAGTGAGTCCAGAGAGTGCACTGGCACCACTGGGGATGCACAGCAGTGAGTCCAGAGAGTGCATTGGCACCACTGGGGATGCAGTGCAGTGAGTGAAGAGAGTGCACTGGCACCATTGGAGATGCACTGCAGTGAGTCCAGAGAGTGCACTGGCACCACTGGGGATGCAGTGCAGTGAGTCCAGAGAGTGCACTGGCACCACTGGGGATGCAGTGCAGTGAGTCCAGAGAGTGCACTGGCACCACTTGGGATGCACTGCAGTGAGTCCAGAGAGTTCACTGGCACCACTGGAGATGCACTTCAGTGAGTGCAGAGACTGCACTGGCAGCACTGGGGATGCAGTGCAGTGAGTCCAGTGAGTGTACTGGCACCAATGGGGATGCAGTGCAGTGAGTCCAGAGAGTGCATTGGCACCACTTGGGATGCACTGCAGTGAGTCCAGAGAGTGCACTTGCACCACTGGGGATGCAGTGCAGTGAGTCCAGAGAGTGCACTGGCACCACTGGGGATGCAGTGCAGTGAGTCCAGAGAGTGCACTGGCACCAATGGGGATGCACTTCAGTGAGTCCAGAGAGTGCACTGGCTCCACTGGGGATGCAGTGCAGTGAGTCCAGAGAGTGCACTGGCACCATTGGAGATGCAGTGCAGTGAGTCCAGAGAGTGCACTGGCACCACTGGGGATGCAGTGCAGTGAGTCCAGAGAGTGCACTGGCACCACTGGGGATGCAGTGCAGTGAGTCCAGAGAGTGCACTGGCACCACTGGGGACGCACAGCAGTGAGTCCAGAGAGTTCACTGGCACCACTGGGGATGCACTTCAGTGAGTGCAGAGACTGCACTGGCACCACTGGGGATGCAGTGCAGTAAGTCCAGTGAGTGTACTGGCACCACTGGGGATGCACTGCAGTGAGTCCAGAGAGTGCATTGGCACCACTTGGGATGCACTGCAGTGAGTCCAGAGAGTGCACTTGCACCACTGGGGATGCAGTGCAGTGAGTCCAGAGAGTGCACTGGCACCACTGGGGATGCAGTGCAGTGAGTCCAGAGAGTGCACTGGCACCAATGGGGATGCACAGCAGTGAGTCCACAGAGTGCACTGGCACCACTGTGGATGCAGTACCGTGAGTCCAGAGAGTGCACTGGCACCACTGGGGATGCACTGCAGTGAGTCCAGAGAGTGCTCTGGCACCACTGGCGATGCAGTGCAGTGAGTGCAGAGACTGCACTAGCACCACTGGGGATGCAGTGCAGTCAGTCCAGTGAGTGTACTGGCACCACTGGGGATGCAGTGCAGTGAGTCCAGAGAGTGCACTGGCACCACTGAGAATGCACTTCAGTGAGTCCAGAGAGTGCACTGGCACCACTGGGGATGCACTGCAGTGAGTCCAGAGAGTGCACTGGCACCACTGAGAATGCACTTCAGTGAGGCCAGAGAGCGCACTGGCACCACTGGGGATGCAGTGCAGTGAGTCCAGAGAGTGGACTGGCACCACTGAGAATGCACTTCAGTGAGTCCAAAGAGTGCACTGGCACCACTGGGGATGCACTGCAGTGAGTCCAGAGAGTGCACTGGCACCACTGGGGATGCACTGCAGTGAGTCCAGAGAGTGCACTGGCACCACTGGAGATGCAGTACAGTGAGTCCAGTGAATGCACTGGCAACACTGGGGATGCAGTGCAGTGAGTCCAGAGAGTGCACTGGCACCACTGGTGATGCAGTATAGTGAGTCCAGTGAGTGCACTGGCACCACTGGGGATGCAGTGCAGTGAGTCCAGAGAGTGCACTGGCACCACTGGGGACGCACTGCAGTGAGTCCAGAGAGTTCACTGGCACCACTGGGGATGCACTTCAGTGAGTGCAGAGACTGCACTGGCACCACTGGGGATGCAGTGCAGTAAGTCCAGTGAGTGTACTGGCACCACTGGGGATGCACTGCAGTGAGTCCAGTGAGTGTACTGGCACCACTGGGGATGCACTGCAGTGAGTCCAGAGAGTGCATTGGCACCACTTGGGATGCACTGCAGTGAGTCCAGAGAGTGCACTTGCACCACTGGGGATGCAGTGCAGTGAGTCCAGAGAGTGCACTGGCACCACTGGGGATGCAGTGCAGTGAGTCCAGAGAGTGCACTGGCACCACTGGGGATGCACTGCAGTGAGTCCAGAGAGTGCACTGGCACCACTGATGATGCAGTACAGTGAGTCCAGTGAGTGCACTGGCACCACTGGGGATGTAGTGCAGTGACTCCAGAGAGTGCACTGGCACCACTGGGGATGCAGTGCAGTGACTCCAGAGAGTGCACTGGCACCACTTGGGATGCAGTGCAGTGAGTCCAGAGAGTGCACTGGCACCACTGGGGATGCAGTGCAGTGCGTCCAGAGAGTGCACTGGCACCACTGGGGATGCAGTGCAGTGAGTCCAGAGAGTGCACTGGCACCACTTGGGATGCAGTGCAGTGAGTCCAGAGAGTGCACTGGCACCACTGGGGATGCAGTGCAGTGAGTCCAGAGAGTGCATTGGCACCACTGGGGATGCAGTGCAGTGAGTCCAGAGAGTGCACTGGCAGCACTGGGGATGCACTGCAGTGAGTCCACAGTGTGCACTGGTACCACTGGGGATGCAGTGCAGTGAGTCCAGAGAGTGCACTGTCACCACTGGGGATGCAGTGCAGTGAGTCCAGAGAGTGCACTGGCACCACTGGGGATGCAGTGCAGTGAGTCCAGAGAGTGCACTGGCACCACTGGGGATGCAGTGCAGTGAGTCCACAGAGTGCACTGGCAGCACTGGGGATGCAGTGCAGTGAGTCCAGAGAGTGCACTGGCACCACTGGGGATGCACTGCAGTGAGTCCAGAGAGCGCATTGGCACCACTGGGAATGCACTGCAGTGAGTCCACAGAGTGCACTGGCACCACTGAGAATGCACTTCAGTGAGTCCAGAGAGTGCACTGGCACCACTGGGGATGCACTGCAGTGAGTCCAGAGAGTGCACTGGCACCACTGGAGATGCAGTACAGTGAGTCCAGTGAATGCACTGGCAACACTGGGGATGCAGTGCAGTGAGTCCAGAGAGTGCACTGGCACCACTGGTGATGCAGTATAGTGAGTCCAGTGAGTGCACTGGCACCACTGGGGATGCAGTGCAGTGAGTCCAGAGAGTGCACTGGCACCACTGGGGACGCACTGCAGTGAGTCCAGAGAGTTCACTGGCACCACTGGGGATGCACTTCAGTGAGTGCAGAGACTGCACTGGCACCACTGGGGATGCAGTGCAGTAAGTCCAGTGAGTGTACTGGCACCACTGGGGATGCACTGCAGTGAGTCCAGAGAGTGCATTGGCACCACTTGGGATGCACTGCAGTGAGTCCAGAGAGTGCACTTGCACCACTGGGGATGCACTGCAGTGAGTCCAGAGAGTGCTCTGGCACCACTGGCGATGCAGTGCAGTGAGTGCAGAGACTGCACTAGCACCACTGGGGATGCAGTGCAGTGAGTCCAGAGAGTGCACTGGCACCAATGGGGATGCACTTCAGTGAGTCCAGAGAGTGCACTGGCTCCACTGGGGATGCAGTGCAGTGAGTCCAGAGAGTGCACTGGCACCATTGGAGATGCAGTGCAGTGAGTCCAGAAAGTGCACTGGCACCACTGGGGATGCAGTGCAGTGAGTCCAGAGAGTGCACTGGCACCACTGGGGATGCAGTGCAGTGAGTCCAGAGAGTGCACTGGCACCACTGGGGACGCACTGCAGTGAGTCCAGAGAGTTCACTGGCACCACTGGGGATGCACTTCAGTGAGTGCAGAGACTGCACTGGCACCACTGGGGATGCAGTGCAGTAAGTCCAGTGAGTGTACTGGCACCACTGGGGATGCACTGCAGTGAGTCCAGAGAGTGCATTGGCACCACTTGGGATGCACTGCAGTGAGTCCAGAGAGTGCACTTGCACCACTGGGGATGCAGTGCAGTGAGTCCAGAGAGTGCACTGGCACCACTGGGGATGCAGTGCAGTGAGTCCAGAGAGTGCACTGGCACCAATGGGGATGCACAGCAGTGAGTCCACAGAGTGCACTGGCACCACTGGGGATGCAGTGCAGTGAGTCCAGAGACTGCACTAGCACCACTGGGGATGCAGTGCAGTCAGTCCAGTGAGTGTACTGGCACCACTGGGGATGCACTGCAGTGAGTCCAGAGAGTGCACTGGCACCACTGAGAATGCACTTCAGTGAGTCCAGAGAGTGCACTGGCACCACTGGGGATGCACTGCAGTGAGTCCAGAGAGTGCACTGGCACCACTGGGGATGCAGTGCAGTGAGTCCAGAGAGTGCACTGGCACCACTGGGGATGCACTTCAGTGAGTCCAGAGAGTGCACGGGCTCCACTGGGGATGCACTGCAGTGAGTCCACAGAGTGCACTGGCACCACTGGGGATGCAGTGCAGTGAGTCCAGAGAGTGCACTGGCTCCACTGGGGATGCAGTGCAGTGAGTCCAGAGAGTGCTCTGGCACCACTGGGTATGCAGTGCAGTGAGTCCAGAGTGTGCACTGGCACCACTGGGAATGCAGTGCAGTGAGTCCAGAGATCGCACTGGCACCACGGGGGATGCACTTCAGTGAGTCCAGAGAGTGCACTGGCACCACTGGGGATGCAGTGCAGTGAGTCCAGAGAGTGCACTGGCACCACTGGCGATGCACTGCAGTGAGTCAAGAGAGTGCACTGGCACCACTGGGGATGCACTGCAGTGAGTCCAGAGAGTGCACTGGCACCAGAGGGAATGCACTGCAGTGAGTCCAGTGAGTGCACTGGCACCACTGGGGATGCAGTGCAGTGAGTGCAGGGAGTGCACTGGCACCACTGGGGATGCAGTGCAGTGAGTCCAGAGAGTGCAGTGGCACCACTGGGGATGCAGTGCAGTGAGTCCAGAGAGTGCACAGGCAGCACTGGGGATGCAGTGCAGTGAGTCCAGAGAGTACTCTGGCACCACTGGGGATGCAGTGCAGTGAGTCCAGAGAGTGCACTGGCACCAATGGGGATGCACTTCAGTGAGTCCAGAGAGTGCACTGGCTCCACTGGGGATGCAGTGCAGTGAGTCCAGAGAGTGCACTGGCACCATTGGAGATGCAGTGCAGTGAGTCCAGAAAGTGCACTGGCACCACTGGGGATGCAGTGCAGTTACTCCAGAGAGTGCACTGGCACCACTGGGGATGCAGTGCAGTGAGTCCAGAGAGTGCACTGGCACCACTGGGGACGCACTGCAGTGAGTCCAGAGAGTTCACTGGCACCACTGGGGATGCACTTCAGTGAGTGCAGAGACTGCACTGGCACCACTGGGGATGCAGTGCAGTAAGTCCAGTGAGTGTACTGGCACCACTGGGGATGCACTGCAGTGAGTCCAGAGAGTGCATTGGCACCACTTGGGATGCACTGCAGTGAGTCCAGAGAGTGCACTTGCACCACTGGGGATGCAGTGCAGTGAGTCCAGAGAGTGCACTGGCACCACTGGGGATGCAGTGCAGTGAGTCCAGAGAGTGCACTGGCACCAATGGGGATGCACAGCAGTGAGTCCACAGAGTGCACTGGCACCACTGGGGATGCAGTACAGTGAGTCCAGAGAGTGCACTGGCACCACTGGGGATGCACTGCAGTGAGTCCAGAGAGTGCTCTGGCACCACTGGCGATGCAGTGCAGTGAGTGCAGAGACTGCACTAGCACCACTGGGGATGCAGTGCAGTCAGTCCAGTGAGTGTACTGGCACCACTGGGGATGCACTGCAGTGAGTCCAGAGAGTGCACTGGCACCACTGAGAATGAACTTCAGTGAGTCCAGAGAGTGCACTGGCACCACTGGGGATGCACTGCAGTGAGTCCAGAGAGTGCACTGGCACCACTGGGGATGCAGTGCAGTGAGTCCAGAGAGTGCACTGGCACCACTGGGGATGCACTTCAGTGAGTCCAGAGAGTGCACGGGCTCCACTGGGGATGCACTGCAGTGAGTCCACAGAGTGCACTGGCACCACTGGGGATGCAGTGCAGTGAGTCCAGAGAGTGCACTGGCTCCACTGGGGATGCAGTGCAGTGAGTCCAGAGAGTGCTCTGGCACCACTGGGTATGCAGTGCAGTGAGTCCAGAGTGTGCACTGGCACCACTGGGAATGCAGTGCAGTGAGTCCAGAGATCGCACTGGCACCACGGGGGATGCACTTCAGTGAGTCCAGAGAGTGCACTGGCACCACTGGGGATGCAGTGCAGTGAGTCCAGAGAGTGCACTGGCACCACTGGCGATGCACTGCAGTGAGTCAAGAGAGTGCACTGGCACCACTGGGGATGCACTGCAGTGAGTCCAGAGAGTGCACTGGCACCAGAGGGAATGCACTGCAGTGAGTCCAGTGAGTGCACTGGCACCACTGGGGATGCAGTGCAGTGAGTGCAGGGAGTGCACTGGCACCACTGGGGATGCAGTGCAGTGAGTCCAGAGAGTGCAGTGGCACCACTGGGGATGCAGTGCAGTGAGTCCAGAGAGTGCACAGGCAGCACTGGGGATGCAGTGCAGTGAGTCCAGAGAGTACTCTGGCACCACTGGGGATGCAGTGCAGTGAGTCCAGAGAGTGCACTGGCACCACTGGGGATGCACTGCAGTGAGTCCAGAGAGTGCACTGGCACCACTGGTGATGCACTGCAGTTACTCCAGAGAGTGCACTGGCACCACTGGGGATGCGGTGCAGTGAGTCCAGAGAGTGCACTGGCACCACTGGTGATGCACTGCAGTGAGTCCAGAGAGTGCACTGGCACCACTGAGAATGCCCTTCAGTGAGTCCAGAGAGTGCACTGGCACCACTGGGGATGCACTGCATTGAGTCCACAGAGTGCACTAGCACCACTGGGGATGCAGTGCAGTGAGTCCAGAGAGTGTACTGGCACCACTGGGGATGCACTGCAGTGAGTCCAGAGAGTGCACTGTCACCACTGAGAATGCACTTCAGTGAGTCCAAAGAGTGCACTAGCACCACTGGGGATGCACTGCAGTGAGTCCAGAGAGTGAACTAGCACCACTGGGAATGTAGTGCAGTGAATCCAGTGAGTGCACTGG
Organism: Anser brachyrhynchus; assembly: GCF_964034855.1. NCBI lineage: Eukaryota > Metazoa > Chordata > Aves > Anseriformes > Anatidae > Anser > Anser brachyrhynchus. The sequence goes on along the minus strand of NW_027663523.1, from coordinate 242,953 downwards.
CACCAGTGGGGATGCACTGCAGTGAGTCCAGAGAGTGCACTGGCACCACTGGGGATGCACTGCAGTGAGTCCAGAGAGCGCACTGGCACCACTGGGGATGCACTGCAGTGAGTCCACAGAGTGCACTGGCACCACTGAGAATGCACTTCAGTGAGTCCAGAGAGTGCACTGGCACCACTGGGGATGCACTGCAGTGAGTCCAGAGAGTGAACTAGCACCACTGGGAATGCAGTGCAGTGAATCCAGTGAGTGCACTGGCACCACTGGGGATGCAGTGCAGTGAGTCAAGAGAGTGCACTGGCACCACTGGGGATGCACTGCAGTGAGCCCAGAGAGTGCACTGGCACCACTGGGGATGCGTTGCCGGGAGTCCAGAGAGTGCACTGGCACCACTGGGGATGCAGTGCAGTGAGTCCAGAGAGTGCACTGGCACCACTGGGGATGCAGTGCAGTGAGTCCAGAGAGTTCTCTGGCACCACTGGGGATGCAGTGCAGTGAGTCCAGAGAGTGCACTGGCACCACTGGGATGCAGTGCAGTGAGTCCAGAGAGTGCACTGGCACCACTGGTGATGCACTGCAGTTACTCCAGAGAGTGCACTGGCACCACTGGGGATGCGGTGCGGTGAGTCCAGAGAGTGCACTGGCACCACTGGGGATGCAGTGCAGTCAGTCCAGTGAGTGTACTGGCACCACTGGGGATGCACTGCAGTGAGTCCAGAGAGTGCACTGGCACCACTGAGAATGCCCTTCAGTGAGTCCAGAGAGTGCACTGGCACCACTGGGGATGCACTGCAGTGAGTCCACAGAAGGCACTAGCACCACTGGGGATGCAGTGCAGTGACTCTAGAGAGTGCACTGGCACCACTGGGGATGCACTTCAGTGAGTCCAGAGAGTGCACTGGCACCACTGGGGATGCAGTGCAGTGAGTCCAGAGAGTGCATTGGCACCACTGGGGATGCAGTGCAGTGAGTCCAGAGAGTGCACTGGCACCACTGGGGATGCACTGCAGTGAGTCCACAGAGTGCACTGGTACCACTGGGGATGCAGTGCAGTGAGTCCAGAGAGTGCACTGGCACCACTGGGGATGCACTGCAGTGAGTCCAGAGAGTGCACTGGCACCACTGGGGATGCAGTGCAGTGAGTCCAGAGAGTGCGCTGGCACCACTGGGGATGCAGTGCAGTGAGTCCAGAGAGTGCACTGGCACCACTGGGGATGCAGTGCAGTGAGTCCAGAGAGTGCACTGGTGTTGTCGACGGAGGGAAGACACAAACGCTCAATATGAGTGTTAAGTATGCTTCAGCTTTAATGGATAGCTCAATTGTCTTTTATCGTGTACAGGATAATTAGCTCATACATATTGCAAAAGCCAAGCTCCTTATTGGTTAGCGTAATCTCCTGCCCTACCGGTTAGTTCCGCATTCTTTTAGCCGCTAGTTCCCTTTTCTAGTCTAACTATAACTCCAAGGGCAGTATGCCCTCTACTGTCATTGGTTCTAACTGCCTGGGATTTCTCGCAAGAGTTCCCGGACAAGCCTTGCGTACGTGCCTTTGCTCTTGCTCCTCTAGACCAGCTGGGTGCGGCAATCCGCCACCTCCCCACCCTGCAGCTGCACGAGATCAATGTGACCACGCGCAGCGAGCCAGTCCTCAACAATTCCCCCGTTTTTATTTTGTGCTAGAAAAACCTTATTAGTTAGTTGCTCGAGCCTTTTTGTTAGACAACTAAATATTACTCGCGCCGCTACTATGATTAGTGCGATTATTAGCAGTAAGCGTAGCCCTTCTTTTATGAGACCCAATATCCAGCCTCCCATGTTCCCAAACCAACTCGCAAATAGTTCATCAAGCCAATTATTCTGGACCACTATCTTCTTGGTGTGGTCTCTCAGCCATTTCAGCTGCTCGTGGATTGACTCGCCATGGTCCGAGAGATTAAAACAGCACATTCCTTCGAGCTCTTCACACCCGTGGCCCTGTGCCAGCAGTAGAAAATCAATCGCCGCTCTGTTCTGTAATACAGCGTGTCGCAGGCTATCCAGGTCCTGGGCCATTTCTGTGAGTATCTGCGTAGTCACATTTGCTTGTTTTACAGTCCAACAAGCTAGTTTCCCAAGGCTAGCCATAGCATGGGCTACCGCCACTCCAGGCACAAGTGCCGCCGAAAAGAATCTTTCGGCAGGACCCCAGAGTTCGACCTGGTCATCACAGTCACTCCCCAAAGTTTTTAGACTGCGTCTCGTCCGGCGTCTCCATTGTTGAGTAATGTTTCACAACTCTTGAAACCCCGGTAACTCTTTATAACAATCTATATCTGGTGTCTTACGCTTTTCTAAAAAGCACTTAAGTAAATCAACTGCCGCTTGTTTCTCCATTCTTACTTACGGTGCCGTTGCCCCCGTGTAAAGCTTCTGTTCGCGGCGTTCCGGCGGGACCCACTATGGGTTCGTCCCGGGCGCTCTTCCCGAGTCGCCTTCTGCTCGCCCCAATCTTGTGTTCCGCGGAATCCGGGTTACGTAGTCAGAACCGGCTTTCCCTTTTTCTCCGTCACCTAAGACCGGCTTACTCGTTTCGGGTCCTCGTCCAGCAAGGGTCCCTGTTCGGGCGCCATTTGTTGTCGACGGAGGGAAGACACAAACGCTCAATATGAGTGTTAAGTATGCTTCAGCTTTAATGGATAGCTCAATTTTCTTTTATCGTGTACAGGATAATTAGCTCATACATATTGCAAAAGCCAAGCTCCTTATTGGTTAGCGTAATCTCCTGCCCTACCGGTTAGTTCCGCATTCTTTTAGCCGCTAGTTCCCTTTTCTAGTCTAACTATAACTCCAAGGGCAGTATGCCCTCTACTGTCATTGGTTCTAACTGCCTGGGATTTCTCGCAAGAGTTCCCGGACAAGCCTTGCGTACGTGCCTTTGCTCTTGCTCCTCTAGACCAGCTGGGTGCGGCAATCCGCCACCTCCCCACCCTGCAGCTGCACGAGATCAATGTGACCACGCGCAGCGAGCCAGTCCTCAACACACTGGCACCAAGGGGATGCACTGCAGTGAGTCCAGAGAGTGCACTGGCACCACTGGGGATGCGGTACCGGGAGTCCAGAGAGTGCACTGGCACCACTGGGGATGCACTGCAGTGAGTCCAGAGAGTGCAGTGGCACCACTGGGGATGCACTGCAGTGAGTCCAGAGAGTGCACTGGCACCACTGGGGATGCACTGCAGTGAGTCCAGAGAGTGCACTGTCACCACTGGGGATGCAGTGCAGTGAGTCCAGAGAGTGCACTGGCACCACTGGGGATGCACTGCAGTGAGTCCAGAGAGTGCTCTGGCACCACTGGGGATGCAGTGCAGTGAGTCCAGAGAGTGCACTGGCACCACTGGGGATGCAGTGCAGTGAGTCCAGAGAGTGCACTGGCACCACTGGGGATGCAGTGCAGTGAGTCCAGAGAGTGTACTGGCACCATTGGGGATGCACTGCAGTGAGTCCAGAGAGTGCACTGCCACCACTGAGGATGCCCTTCAGTGAGTCCAGAGAGTGCACTGGCACCACTGGGGATGCACTGCAGTGAGTCCACAGAGTGCACTAGCACCACTGGGGATGCAGTGCAGTGAGTCCAGAGAGTGCACTGGCACCACTGGGGATGCACTTCAGTGAGTCCAGAGAGTGCACGCGCTCCACTGGGGATGCAGTACAGTGAGTCCAGAGAGTGCATTGGCACCACTGGGGATGCAGTGCAGTGAGTCCAGAGAATGCACTGGCAGCACAGAGGATGCAGTGCAGTGAGTCCAGAGAGTGCTCTGGCACCACTGGGGATGCAGTGCAGTGAGTCCAGAGAGTGCACTGGCACCACTGGGGATGCAGTGCAGTGAGTCCAGAGAGTGCACTGGCACCACTGGGGATGCACTGCAGTGAGTCCAGAGAGTGCACTGGCACCACTGGTGATGCACTGCAGTGAGTCCAGAGAGTGCACTGGCACCACTGGGGATGCACTGCAGTGAGTCCAGAGAGTGCACTGGCACCACTGGGGATGCAGTGCAGTGAGTCCAGAGAGTGCACTGGCACCAGAGGGAATGCACTGCAGTGAGTCCAGTGAGTGCATTGGCACCACTGGGGATGCAGTGCAGTGAGTCCAGAGAGTGCACTGGCAGCACTGGACATGCAGTTCAGTGAGTCCAGAGAGTGCAGTGGCACCACTGGGGATGCAGTGCAGTGAGTCCAGAGAGTGCACTGGCAGCACTGGGGATGCAGTGCAGTGAGTCCAGAGAGTGCACTGGCAATACTGGGGATGCAGTGCAGTGAGTCCAGAGAGTGCACTGGCACCACTGGGGCTGCAGTGCAGTGAGTCCAGAGAGTGCACTGGCACCACTGGGGATGCAGTGCAGTGAGTCCAGAGAGTGCTCTGGCACCACTGGGGATGCACTGAAGTGAGTCCAGAGAGTGCACTGGCACCACTGGGGATGCAGTGCAGTGAGTCCAGAGAGTGCACTGGCAATACTGGGGATGCAGTGCAGTGAGTCCAGAGAGTGCACTGGCAACACTGGGGTTGCAGTGCAGTGAGTCCAGAGAGTGAACTGGCACCACTGGGGATGCAGTGCAGTGAGTCCAGAGTGTGCACTGGCACCACTGGGGATGCAGTGCAGTGAGTCCAGAGATTGCACTGGCACCACTGGGGATGCAGTGCAGTGAGTCCAGAGATTGCACTGGCACCACTGGGGATGCACTGCAGTGAGTCCAGAGAGTGCACTGGCACCACTGGGGATGCAGTGCAGTGAGTCCAGAGAGTGCACTGGCACCACTGGGGATGCAGTGCAGTGAGTCCAGTGAGTGTACTGGCACCACTGGGGATGCAGTGCAGTGAGTCCAGAGAGTGCACTGGCACCACTGAGAATGCACTTCAGTGAGTCCAGAGAGTGCACTGCCACCACTGGGGATGCAGTGCAGTGAGTCCAGAGAGTGCACTGGCACCACTGAGAATGCACTTCAGTGAGTCCAAAGAGTGCACTGGCACCACTGGGGATGCACTGCAGTGAGTCCAGAGAGTGCACTAGCACCACTGGGAATGCAGTACAGTGAGTCCAGAGAGTGCACTGGCACCACTGGGGATGCACTGCAGTCACTCCAGAGAGTGCACTGGCACCACTGATGATGCAGTACAGTGAGTCCAGTGAGCGCACTGGCACCACTGGGGATGTAGTGCAGTGATTCGAGAGAGTGCACTGGCACCACTGGGGATGCACTGCAGTGAGTCCAGAGAGTGCACTGGCACCACTTGGGATGCAGTGCAGTGAGTCCAGAGAGTGCACTGGCACCACTGGGGATGCAGTGCAGTGAGTCCAGAGAGTGCATTGGCACCACTGGGGATGCAGTGCAGTGAGTCCAGAGAGTGCACTGGCACCACTGGGGATGCACTGCTGTGAGTCCAGAGAGTGCACTGGCAGCAGTGGAGATGCACTGCAGTGAGTCCAGAGAGTGCACTGGCACCACTGGGGATGCACTGCAGTGAGTCCAGAGAGTGCAGTGGCACCACTGGGGATGCAGTGCAGTGAGTCCAGAGAGTGCACTGGCACCACTGGGGATGCACTGCTGTGAGTCCAGAGAGTGCACTGGCACCACTGGGGATGCAGTGCAGTGAGTCCAGAGAGTGCACTGGCAGCACTGGGGATGCAGTGCAGTGACTCGAGAGAGTGCACTGGCACCACTGGGGATGCACTGCAGTGAGTCCAGAGAGCGCACTGGCACCACTGGGGATGCACTGCAGTGAGTCCACAGAGTGCACTGGAACCACTGAGAATGCACTTCAGTGAGTCCAGAGAGTGCACTGGCACCACTGGGGATGCACTGCAGTGAGTCCATGTTGAGGACTGGCTCGCTGCGCGTAATCACATTGATATCATGCAGCTGCAAGATAAGGAAATGGCGGATTACCGCACCCAGCTGGTCTAGAAAAACAAGAGCAAAGGCACGTACGCAAGGCTTGTCTGGGAACTCTTGTGAGAAATCCCAGGCAGCTTGTCTGGGAACTCTTGTGAGAAATCCCAGGCAATTAGAAACAATGATAGTAGAGGGCATACTGCCCTGGGAGTTATAGTTAGATTAGAAAGGGGAACTAGCGGATAGAAGAATGCGGAACTAACAGATAGGGCAGTAGATGACGCTTACCAATAAGGAGCTTGGCTTTTGCAATATGTATGAGCTAATTATCCTGTACACGATAAAAGACAATTGAGCTATCCATTAAAGCTGAAGCATACTTAACACTCATATTGAGCGTTTGTGTCTTCCCTCCGTCGACAACAAATGGCGCCCGAACAGGGACCCTTGCTGGACGAGGACCCGAAACGAGTAAGCCGGTATTAGGCGACGGAGTACAAGGGGAAAGCCGGTTCTGACTACGTAACCCGGAATCCGCGGAACATAAGATTGGGGCGAGCAGAAGACGACTCGGGAAGAGCGCCCGGGACGAACCCATAGCGGGTCCCGCCGGAACGCCGCGAACGGAAGCTTTGTACGGGGGCAACGGCACCGTGAGTAAGCATGGAGAAACAAGCGGCAATAGATTTACTTAAGTGCTTTTTAGAAAAGCGTAAGACACGCTTTGCACGGGGGCAACGGCACCGTGAGTAAGCATGGAGAAACAAGCGGCAATTAATTTACTTAAGTGCTTTTTAGAAAAGCGTAAGACGCCAGATATAGATTGTCATAAAGAATTACAGGGGTTAGTGGCCTATGGGGTGGCGAAGGGCTGCTTTATTAACCCTGACACATTGTTTGAGGAGGATGAGTGGCGTAAGTTTGGTGATATATTGTTTGAGGAAATGATTAGTGAGAATAAGACGGCTAAGAAGCTGGCAAAACCGTGGCGGGCTGTTACGAATGCTTTAACAATACATCGGGTAGAACAGAAAGTAGCAGCCGCTGCAACAGAGCGGCTGGGCAAAACGTTGAGGGCGGATGAAGAGGCCAATCCGTACCCCCTCCCTCCGTCGGTCCAACAATTCACCATGAAGGCACCCGGGGGATGGGGAGAGGGGGCACGACCCAGTGCACCTCCTCTACCCCTGGAAACTCCCGAGGGAGAGGCGGCAGGCGAGGGGAGAAATAAGAATCCATTTTTGAAAGATATGCGACTCGAATCAGGGGGGTCGGAGAGAGCAGGACTCTGGGCGAAAATAGCAGGGGAGGCGTTACGTGAAGGTGATGTGGGGGCAGCGACAGAGCTTGTAGGCGCCTTCCCCGTGGTGTACTCTCCACCAGATGCCCAGGGCCAGATAACTGTTACTATGACAAATCTGGACTGGAAAATACTGACCCAATTGCGTGCCACGGTAAATGAGTCAGGAATACGTGGGGAGCCAACGAAACAGATGTTAGACTATCTGTGGTCCACTAACGTGTTGCTCCCCGGCGATATTCGTAATATCATGAAACTAATACTGACGCAGCATCAGATCCTGCTGTTTAATGCCCATTGGCATTCAGCTTGTCAGGAGGCAGTCGCGGTGCAGCGTCAGCCCGGAGATCCATTATACGGGGTCACGCTGGAGGAGCTTTTGGGGGTCGGTGCATACAATCGCTTGGAGGCCCAGGCCCTAATGGGGCCGGATAAGGCAAAAGCGACCATGACGCTAGCTAGGAGAGCACTGGACCAAATTAGGGAGCCTGGAGGAATGCCCTCCTATATGTCCATCAAGCAAGGGCGAGACGAAGCGTTTGGAACATTTATTGATAGGGTTGCCGCAGCTATACAGGTAGCTGGGTTACCCGAATATCTCAAAGGCCCTATTCTTAAACAATGCGCCCTTCAAAATTGTAATCAAACCTCTCGAAATGTTCTAAATACGCTGCCCAGTACCTGGACTATAGAAGAGGCTCTTGATCGATTGTCGCGGATACCGATAGGCTCGCAAGCGCTATTGGTTGACGCTATTCGAAAGGTAGGGGAAAGTATTACTCAGGGACTGCAGGCTAGTCAGTCGCAGGTATTCGCCGCCCTTGCCCCCCTGCAAAGTGGAAAAGGACCTCACTCGTCGAGAAGACCTGCACTACGCTGCTATCGGTGTGGCATCGCGGGTCATATAAAGAGGCAATGTGGGACGGCTAATGTGTGGTGTCCCTCTTGCCGATCTGATACGCATAATGAAACCGCTTGCCGGCGGAAGACCCAGGGAAACGGGAAGACCAGCGGGAACCGCCGCCCCGCGATGACACAAAAAGCGGCTTTCCCCTCAACAGCGGCGGCAGCTGCGGAGACTCCAACCGAGACGAATCCTTTCACCTCCAACCAGCCACCAGAGGGAGCCTGGGGATTGGACTTGGCAACCGCAGTAAATGTGACTTTGATGGACAATAAGCCTGTTGGGGTGAAAACAGGCGTTATGGGACCTGTAAAAATTAATAATGAGCCTGTTGGAGCACTTCTGATTGGAAGGTCATCGGCGACATTAAATGGGGCTTTAGTGTTAACAGGACTTATTGATAAGGACTTTACTGGGGAGATACAAATTATGGTATCAGCCATGTTCCCTCCGCTACATATACCGAAGGGAACTCGATTGGCTCAATTCTGCCTGTCTCTTGCCAAAGCGACTGATCCCTTCCGCACCTGTTTGTTCGGGGTCCCAATAGGGAACAAGGAGGAGCTGAAACAACTGTTAGCACCATATTCCGCAAGTACTGATTTGTTCGATCTTTCGTCCAACCTCTCCGACGCCGTTGTGGCGGCGCTAGTGGCTCTGAACACGAGCTTGCCATGGGATCCCCAGGAACTGGATTTGTTGGGATCAGTGGCGGTAGGGAACACCAGTAATAACTGGACACAGACGTGCTTTATGTGGAATAAAGGAAAACAAAATATGACTCAATGGACTAATGTGACCTCTCACACAAGGGGGTTCGAAGCTAATAGCAGCTATTGCGGGTACAACGACACCACCAACACCACCATGGGGGCATACGGGAACAAGTCAAGCACATGGCCAAGGCAAACTGCTAAGGCCTTACCACCTGGTATATTCCTGATCTGTGGAGATCGAGCCTGGCAGGGAATCCCAGCAAATGCGCACGGGGGGCCATGCTATTTGGGACGCTTGACTTTGTTTGCCCCTGACCTACACAGTCAAGAATTGCGAAACATTACTCAACAATGGAAACGACGGACGAGACGCAGTCTCAAAAACTTTGGGGAGTGACTGCGATAACCAGGTCGAACTCTGGGGTCCTGCTGAAAGGTTCTTTTCAGCGGCACTTGTGCCTGGAGTGGCTGTGGCTCATGCTATGGCTAGTCTAGGGAAACTAGCTTGTTGGGCTGTAAAACAAGCAAATGTGACATTTGAAAAAAAAAAAAAAAAAAAAAAAAAAAAAAAAAAAAAAGGGAGAGAGAGAAACTAGCTTGCACATTTTAGGTCTGTGAAATTTTGTGAGAATTTTTTCCTGCACTGGACAGTTGAGAGAAAAAAAAAAAAAAGGAAAGAAAAAAAAAAAAAAAAAAAAAAAAAAAAAAAAAGCACATAGGGAATTATGTTAATTGTGTTTGTGTCTTTAGGCAAAGCTGTGGAAGTCTTGAAATGTCACAGTAGTAAATAACTTTTATTACTTTTTGGCTAATTCTTTTTCTGTTGGAACACTGAATTCTGTGCATATGTATATATGAACACAAATTGAAGGCCTCTACCTCCTGGAGTATACAACTTGGTTTGTTTACCTCCACATGATTTTTTTTTTTTTTTAAGTTCAGTGTGGAGACTTGAAACTTGAATGTCCCTTCCAACTTTTATATTTAAAACAAGACTAGAAAATTGAAGACTGTTTTTCACCTGTACATAGAAATATTAAAGGGTGGTCTTAAAATTTGAACATTGGTCTGGAGAAAAACCATGGTGTTTGTTATGGACAATTAACTGTTAAAGTTATTGTAAGTTATCTGTATTTAGCAGAGTATTTTCAACGAGTGATCTGAGCTGAAATTGGAGACTATTAGTAAGTTATGTTTGGAAGTTTTAACTTCAATGAAGTAATTATTTGCTGTGAAAGAGACGAACATTGAATGACTGAACAAAGAGGGTGCAATATCTTTGTTTTTTATGAGGCTCCTGAGAATAAAACCAACTGAAGCATTTCAATTCACTTGAATGAGAAACGTGTTTAATTAAAAGAGCCCAAGAAGACACTGGTATGAAAGGTAAAATCTCAGAGGTTGGTCAGTTAATGTGGCACACTTGCTGGTCACTTTGTAAAATGTAGATTTGAAGTACAGTGGTGAAAACATTAAATGTGACTACGCAGATGCTCACAGAAATGGCCCAGGACCTGGACAGCTTGCGACACGCTGTGTTACAGAACAGAGCGGCGATTGATTTTCTACTGCTGGCACAGGGCCACGGGTGTGAAGAGCTCGAAGGAATGTGCTGTTTTAATCTCTCGGACCATGGCGAGTCAATCCACGAGCAACTGAAATGGCTGAGAGACCACACCAAGAAGATAGTGGTCCAAGATAATTGGCTTGATAGACTGTTTGCAAATTGGTTTGGGAACATGGGGGGTTGGATATTGGGTCTGATAAAAGAAGGGCTACGCTTACTGCTAATAATTGTCCTAATTATAGTAGCGGCGCGAGTAGTATTTAGTTGCCTAATAAAAAGGCTCGAGCAGTTAACTAGTAGGGTTTTTCTAGCAACAGTAATAGCATGTGTAAGGTGTAATTGCTCGAAAAAGAAAAAAAAAAAAAAAAAAAAAAAAAAAAAAAAAAAAAAAAAAGGGGTCAATGCCACACGTGCTCCTTATTGCAATGCATCTCTTTGCTGTCATTATACAAACTATAATAGCATCCTTCCTTGCGCCAGGAGCCGCTCTGCTCGGCTGTGGGATCGACTGTGGAACGGACGCCCCTAGGTGCACCCCGAGCATTTTTTCCTCGGAGGGGTCTCCACTCTCAGCCGCTCACCACGGGAGCAGACAAGGACCTCCTGAAGCTGCACACAAATTATTTTCAGTGATATTGTCTTGTGGTATGAATGAGAAGTGCAAGAGGCCTCTCTGCGTGATTGTGTGATTGTGTGATTGTGCTGTGCGAGTAAGAAGCAGTATCGCTGCGAAGCAACATTCCTAGCGCTTAGTGGCTTGTTGACTGATGTAGATTCTAGTAGGCACACTACTTTACAATCGTAGTTCTGCATGAGATTTTTGACCCTGTTGCTTATTGTACCTTGCTTATTGCAGTGTGTGCGGTGATTGATAGAAAAATCTATAGAAAGCTTTTGGTTCAAAATAAAAACGGGGGAATTGTTGAGGACTGGCTCGCTGCGCGTAATCACATTGATATCATGCAGCTGCAAGATAAGGAAATGGCGGATTACCGCACCCAGCTGGTCTAGAAAAACAAGAGCAAAGGCACGTACGCAAGGCTTGTCTGGGAACTCTTGTGAGAAATCCCAGGCAGCTTGTCTGGGAACTCTTGTGAGAAATCCCAGGCAATTAGAAACAATGATAGTAGAGGGCATACTGCCCTGGGAGTTATAGTTAGATTAGAAAGGGGAACTAGCGGATAGAAGAATGCGGAACTAACAGATAGGGCAGTAGATGACGCTTACCAATAAGGAGCTTGGCTTTTGCAATATGTATGAGCTAATTATCCTGTACACGATAAAAGACAATTGAGCTATCCATTAAAGCTGAAGCATACTTAACACTCATATTGAGCGTTTGTGTCTTCCCTCCGTCGACAACAAGTCCAGAGAGTGCACTAGCACCACTGGGGAATGCAGTGCAGTGAGTCCAGTGAGTACACTGGCACCAATGGGGATGCAGTGCAGTGAGTCAAGAGAGTGCACTGGCACCACTGGGGATGCACTGCAGTGAGCCCAGAGAGTGCACTGGCACCACTGGGGATGCGGTGCCGGGAGTCCAGAGAGTGCACTGGCACCACTGGGGATGCAGTGCAGTGAGTCCAGAGAGTGCACTGGCACCACTGGGGATGCAGTGCAGTGAGTCCAGAGAGTGCACTAGCACCACTGGGGATGCACTGCAGTGAGTCCAGAGAGTGCTCTGGCACCACTGGGGATGCAGTGCAGTGAGTCCAGAGAGTGCACTGGCACCACCGGGGATGTGTTGCCGGGAGTCCAGAGAGTGCACTGGCACCACTGGGGATGCAGTGCAGTGAGTCCACAGACTGCACTGGAACCACTGAGAATGCACTTCAGTGAGTCCAGAGAGTGCACTGGCACCACTGGGGATGCACTGCAGTGAGTCCACAGAGTGCACTAGCACCACTGGGGAATGCAGTGCAGTGAGTCCAGTGAGTACACTGGCACCAATGGGGATGCAGTGCAGTGAGTCAAGAGAGTGCACTGGCACCACTGGGGATGCACTGCAGTGAGCCCAGAGAGTGCACTGGCACCACTGGGGATGCGGTGCCGGGAGTCCAGAGAGTGCACTGGCACCACTGGGGATGCAGTGCAGTGAGTCCAGAGAGTGCACTGGCACCACTGGGGATGCAGTGCAGTGAGTCCAGAGAGTGCACTAGCACCACTGGGGATGCACTGCAGTGAGTCCAGAGAGTGCTCTGGCACCACTGGGGATGCAGTGCAGTGAGTCCAGAGAGTGCACTGGCACCACCGGGGATGTGTTGCCAGGAGTCCAGAGAGTGCACTGGCACCACTGGGGATGCAGTGCAGTGAGTCCAGAGAGTGCACTGGCACCACTGGGGATGCAGTGCAGTGAGTCAAGAGAGTGCACTGGCACCACTGGGGATGCACAGCAGTGAGCCCAGAGAGTGCACTGGCACCACTGGGGATGCGGTGCCGGGAGTCCAGAGAGTGCACTGGCACCACTGGGGATGCGGTGCAGTGAGTCCAGAGAGTGCACTGGCACCACTGAGAATGCACTTCAGTGAGTCCAGAGAGTGCACTGGTACCACTGGGGATGCAGTGCAGTGAGTCCAGAGAGTGCACTAGCACCACTGGGGATGCAGTGCAGTGAATCCAGTGAGTGCACTGGCACCACTGGGGATGCAGTGCAGTGAGTCAAGAGAGTGCACTGGCACCACTGGGGATGCACAGCAGTGAGCCCAGAGAGTGCACTGGCACCACTGGGGATGCGGTGCCGGGAGTCCAGAGAGTGCACTGGCACCACTGGGGATGCAGTGCAGTGAGTCCAGAGAGTGCACTGGCACCACTGGGGATGCACTGCAGTGAGTCCAGAGAGTGCACTGGCACCACTGGGGATGCACTGCAGTGAGTCCAGAGAGTGCTCTGGCACCACTGGGGATGCAGTGCAGTGAGTCAAGAGAGTGCACTGGCACCACTGGGGATGCAGTGCAGTGAGTCCAGAGAGTGCACTGGCACCACTGGTGATGCACTGCAGTTACTCCAGAGAGTGCACTGGCACCACTGGGGATGCGGTGCGGTGAGACCAGAGAGTGCACTGGCACCACTGGGGATGCAGTGCAGTCAGTCCAGTGAGTGTACTGGCACCACTGGGGATGCACTGCAGTGAGTCCAGAGAGTGCACTGGCACCACTGGGGATGCAGTGCAGTGAGTCCAGAGAGTGCACTGGCACCACTGGGGATGCACTGCAGTGAGTCCAGAGAGTGCACTAGCACCACTGGGGATGCACTGCAGTGAGTCCACAGAGTGCACTAGCACCACTGGGGATGCAGTGCAGTGAGTCCAGAGAGTGCACTGGCACCACTGGGGATGCACTTCAGTGAGTCCAGAGAGTGCACTGGCACCACTGGGGATGCAGTTCAGTGAGTCCAGAGAGTGCACTGGCACCACTGGGGATGCAGTGCAGTGAGTCCAGAGAGTGCACTGGCAACACTGGGGTTGCAGTGCAGTGAGTCCAGAGAGTGCACTGGCACCACTGGGGATGCAGTGCAGTGAGTCCAGAGTGTGCACTGGCACCACTGGGGATGCAGTGCAGTGAGTCCAGAGATTGCACTGGCACCACTGGGGATGCAGTGCAGTGAGTCCAGAGAGTGCACAGGCAGCACTGGGGATGCAGTGCAGTGAGTCCAGAGAGTGCACTGGCACTACTGGGGATGCAGTGCAGTGAGTCCAGAGAGTGCACTGGCACCACTGGGGATGCAGTGCAGTGAGTCCAGTGAGTGTACTGGCACCACTGGGGATGCACTGCAGTGAGTCCAGAGAGTGCACTGGCACCACTGAGAATGCACTTCAGTGAGTCCAGAGAGTGCACTGGCACCACTGGGGATGCAGTGCAGTGAGTCCAGAGAGTGCACTGGCACCACTGAGAATGCACTTCAGTGAGTCCAAAGAGTGCACTGGCACCACTGGGGATGCACTGCAGTGAGTCCAGAGAGTGCACTAGCACCACTGGGAATGCAGTACAGTGAGTCCAGTGAGTGCACTGGCACCACTGGGGATGCAGTGCAGTGAGTCCAGAGAGTGCACTGGCACCACTGGGGATGCAGTGCAGTGAGTCCAGAGAGTGCACTGGTACAACTTGGGATGCAGTGCAGTGAGTCCAGTGAGTGCACTGGCACCACTGGGGATGCACTGCAGTGAGTCCAGAGAGTGCACTGGCACCACTGGGGATGCACTGCTGTGAGTCCAGAGAGTGCACTGGCAGCAGTGGAGATGCACTGCAGTGAGTCCAGAGAGTGCACTGGCACCACTGGGGATGCACTGCAGTTACTCCAGAGAGTGCAGTGGCACCACTGGGGATGCAGTGCAGTGAGTCCAGAGAGTGCACTGGCACCACTGGGGATGCACTGCAGTGAGTCCAGAGAGTGCACTGGCACCACTGGGGATGCAGTGCAGTGAGTCCAGAGAGTGCACTGGCAGCACTGGGGATGCAGTGCAGTGAGTCCAGAGAGTGCACAGGCACCACTGGGGATGCACTGCAGTGAGTCCAGAGAGCGCACTGGCACCACTGGGGATGCAGTGCAGTGAGTCCACAGAGTGCACTGGAACCACTGAGAATGCACTTCAGTGAGTCCAGAGAGTGCACTGGCACCACTGGGGATGCACTGCAGTGAGTCCAGAGAGTGCACTAGCACCACTGGGGAATGCAGTGCAGTGAGTCCAGTGAGTACACTGGCACCACTGGGGATGCAGTGCAGTGAGTCAAGAGAGTGCACTGGCACCACTGGGGATGCACTGCAGTGAGCCCAGAGAGTGCACTGGCACCACTTGGGATGCGGTGCCGGGAGTCCAGAGAGTGCTTTGGCACCACTGGGGATGCACTGCAGTGAGTCCAGAGAGTGCACTGGCACCACTCAGGGTGCAGTGCGGTGAGTCCAGAGAATGCACTGGCACCAATGGGGATGCAGTGCAGTGAGTCCAGAGAGCGCACTGGCTCCACTGGGATGCAGTGCAGTCATTCCTGTGAGTGTACTGGCACCACTGGGGATGCAGTGCAGTGAGTCCAGAGAGTGCACTGGCACCACTGAGAATGCACTTCAGTGAGTCCAGAGAGTGCACTGGCACCACTGGGGATGCAGTGCAGTGAGTCCAGAGAGTGCACTGGCACCTACGGGGATGCACTGCAGTGAGTCCAGAGAGTGCACTGGCACCACTGTGGATGCACTGCAGTGAGTCCAGAGAGTGCACTGGCACCACTGGGGATGCACTGCAGTGAGTCCAGAGAGTGCACTGGCACCACTGGGGATGCACTGCAGTGAGTCCAGAGAGTGCACTGGCACCACTGGGGATGCACTTCAGTGACTCCAGAGAGTGCACTGGTACCACTGGGCATGCAGTGCAGTGACTCCAGAGAGTGCACTGGCACCACTGGGGATGCACTTCAGTGACTCCAGAGAGTGCACTGGCACCACTGGGGATGCAGTGCAGTGAGTCCACAGATTGCACTGGCACCACTGGGGCTGCAGTGCAGTGAGTCCAGAGAGTGCACTGGCACCAGTGGGGATGCAGTGCAGTGAGTCCAGAGAGTGCACTGGCACCACTGGGGATGCAGTACAGTGAGTCCAGAGAGTGCACTGGCACCACTTGGGATGCACTGCAGTGAGTCCAGAGAGTGCACTGGCACCACTGGGGATGCACTACAGTGAGTCCAGAGATTGCACTGGCACCACTGGGGATGCAGTGCAGTGAGTCCAGAGAGTGCACTGGCACCACTGGGCATGCAGTGCAGTGAGTCCAGAGAGTGCACTGGCACCACTGGGGATGCACTTCAGTGACTCCAGAGAGTGCACTGGCACCACTGGGGATGCAGTGCAGTGAGTCCAGAGAGTGCACTGGCACCACTGGGGATGCTGTGCAGTGAGTCCAGAGATTGCACTGGCACCACCGGGGCTGCAGTGCAGTGAGTCCAGAGAGTGCACTGGCACCACTGGGGATGCAGTTTAGTGAGTCCAGAGAGTGCACTGGCACCACTGGTGATGCAGTACAGTGAGTCCAGAGAGTGCACTGGCACCACTGGGGATGCACTGCAGTGAGTCCAGAGAGTGCACTGGCACCACTGGGGATGCACTACAGTGAGTCCAGAGATTGCACTGGCACCACTGGGGATGCAGTGCACTGAGTCCAGAGAGTGCACTGGCACCACTGGGGATGCAGTGCAGTGAGTCCAGAGAGTGCACTGGCAGCACAGAGGATGCAGTGCAGTGAGTCCAGAGAGTGCACTGACACCACTGGGGATGCAGTGCAGTGAGTCCAGAGAGTGCACTGGCACCACTGGGGATGCAGTGCAGTGAGTCCAGAGAGTGCTCTGGCACCACCGGGGCTGCAGTGTAGTGAGTCCAGAGAGTGCACTGGCACCACTGGGGATGCAGTGCAGTGAGTCCAGAGAGTGCACTGGCACCACTGGTGATGCAGTACAGTGAGTCCAGAGAGTGCACTGGCACCACTGGGGATTCACTGCAGTGAGTCCAGAGAGTGCACTGGCACCACTGGGGATGCACTACAGTGAGTCCAGAGATTGCACTGGCACCACTGGGGATGCAGTGCACTGAGTCCAGAGAGTGCACTGGCACCACTGGGGATGCACTGCAGTGAGTCCACAGAGTGCACTGGCAGCACAGAGG
Source organism: Anser brachyrhynchus (assembly GCF_964034855.1). Taxonomy (NCBI): domain Eukaryota; kingdom Metazoa; phylum Chordata; class Aves; order Anseriformes; family Anatidae; genus Anser; species Anser brachyrhynchus. Next base: position 225,955 of record NW_027663523.1, on the reverse strand, counting down.
ATGCAGTGCAGTGAGTCCAGAGAGTGCACTGACACCACTGGGGATGCACTGCAGTGAGTCCAGAGAGTACACTGGCACCACTGGGGATGCAGTGCAGTGAGTCCAGAGAGTTCACTGGCACCACTGGGGATGCAGTCCAGTGAGTCCAGTGAGTGCACTGGCACCACTGGGGATGCAGTGCAGTGACTGCAGAGAGTACACTGGCACCACCGGGGATTCACTGCAGTGAGTCCAGAGAGTGCACTGGCACCACCTGTGATGCAGTGCAGTGAGTCCAGTGAGTGCACTGGCACCACTGGGGATGCAGTGCTGTGACTCCAGAGAGCACACTGGCACCACTGGGGATGCAGTGCAGTCAGTCCAGTGAGTGCACTGGTACCACTGGGGATGCAGTACAGTGAGTCCAGAGAGTGCACTGACACCACTGGGGATGCACTGCAGTGAGTCCAGACAGTGCGCTGGCACCACTGGAGATGCAGTGCTGTGACTCCAGAGAGCGCACTGGCACCACTGGGAATGCAGTGCAGTGAGTGCAGAGAGTGCACTGGCACCACTGGGGATGCACTTCAGTGAGTTCAGAGAGTGCACTGGCACCACTGGGGATGGGTTTCAAGCCAACTGCATTAACCGCTCATGCTTCTTTCTTATGAGACGTTAGTAAACCAATTACATAGCCTTGTCAAGACTAAATCACAGGTAAAAATCCTGTACATCTCATGTGGCCAACCACTCCCAACTAGGATTCCAAGAACCAGGAGTTTCGGTGAAAATAGGGCTAGTGCTATTAGAGGGGTGATTATTAGGGTAAGCCCTAAGCTGTCTTTAATGGAGAAGTATGGGTGGAATGGGATTTTGTCGCAGTCTGATACGATTCCTAGTGGGTTATTTGAGCCTGATTCGTGTAGGAAGGTTAGGTGGACTAGGGTGATTCCTGCAATTAGGAAGGGCAGTAGGAAGTGGATGGCGAAGAATCGGGTTAAGGTTGGATTGTCTACTGAGAATCCTCCTCAGGCTCATTCTACTAGAGTTTGCCCAATGTACGGGATGGCTGAGAATAGGTTGGTGATTACGGTGGCCCCTCAGAATGACATTTGTCCTCATGGTAGGACATACCCTACGAAGGCAGTTGCTATTAGGGTGAGTAGGAGGATTACTCCTGTGTTTCAGGTTTCTTTGTATAGGTAGGAGCCGTAGTAGAGGCCTCGTCCGATGTGTAAGTAGATGCAGATAAAGAAGAGCGAAGCACCGTTGGCGTGGAGGTTGCGGATGAGCCATCCGTACTGGACGTCTCGGCATGTGTGAGCTACTGAGGAGAAGGCGAGTGAAGTGTCTGCGGTGTAGTGTATGGCTAGTAGCAGGCCTGTTAGGATTTGTGTGGCTAAGCAGATGGCTAGAAGGGAGCCGAAGTTTCATCAGGCAGAGATGTTGGAGGGGGCGGGTAGGTCGATTAGGGAGTTGTTGATTATTTTTAGTAGGGGATGGGATTTGCGGATGTTAGGGGCCATTAGTGAGTCTGTGTGTTATTAGGATTATTACCAGGATGGAGAGGGCGAAGGATCCTAGGTAGGCCTTAATTAGCCCTGTGTGTATTGAGGTTGCGGCTTTGCTTGCGGCTACTTGTAGTTCAGCAAGGCCCTCTGGCCCTATTTTTTTGAGTCAGGAGAGGTCGATCAAGTGTAGGGCAATGTTTTGTCCCTTTTCTAGTAGGTTTTTGGAGAAGAATCGGTGTACTAGGGGGTTGAAGTACCCTAATGCAGAGGAGAAGTTTATGAGGGGGTTTGGTTTGGGGTGAGTGAGGGTGTGTGTTATGTTCGATAGTTCTAGGGCTAGGATGATTCCTAGGATTGTTATGAGGATGGCAGCAGTTTTGGTGATAAGGGGTATGGTTATTGGGGGGGTTTTGGTTGGTGTGATGAAAGAGGTAATGATTATTCCTGCTGTAATGCTGCCTAGGGCGAGTCGGGTTAGGGGGGCGGTGATTAGTGGGTTGTTTTCGTTTATTGATACTATTGGGGGGATTCGGGTTTGTCCAGCTTGGACTAGGATGGTTATGCGGATGCTGTAGGTTGCGGTGAATGCTGTGGCTATAAGGGTTAGGAGTAGGGCTCAAGTATTTAGGTATGATGTGTTTAAGCTTTCGATGATGAGGTCTTTTGAGTAGAATCCGGCTAGGAATGGGGTTCCTATCAGCGCCAGGTTTCCGATGGTTAGGCAGGAAGTAGTGACTGGGAGTATTTTCTGTAGGCCTCCTATCTTTCGGATATCTTGTTCTCCGTTTAGGTTGTGGATGATAGACCCTGAGCATAGGAATAGTATGGCTTTAAAGAAGGCATGGGTTGAGATGTGTAGGAAGGCTAGTTGTGGGAGGTTTAGTCCGATAGTGACTATTATTAGTCCTAGTTGGCTGGATGTTGAGAAAGCAATGATTTTTTTGATGTCATTTTGGGTTAGGGCGCATGTGGCAGCGAATAGGGTTGATAGAGCACCTAGGCATAGGCAGGCAGTTAGGGCTGTCTGGTTGGTGGCTAGCAGGGGGTGCATGCGGATGAGCAGGAAGATTCCGGCTACTACTATGGTACTGGAGTGCAGTAGGGCTGATACTGGGGTGGGGCCTTCTATTGCTGCGGGCAGTCATGGGTGGAGTCCAAATTGGGCGGATTTTCCTGCGGCTGCGAGGATTAATCCTATGAGGGGGAGGATTGGGGTTTGGTGGGGGTGTACGGCTTGTTGGATCTCTCAGGTGTTGAATGTTGAAGCTAGTCATGCTATGCTCAGGATCAGTCCGACGTCTCCGATTCGGTTGTAGATTACGGCTCGTAGGGCGGCGGTGTTGGCATCTGCTCGGCCTTGTCATCAGCCGATGAGAAGGAAGGACATGATTCGTACTCCTTCCCAGCCTACGAATAGGAGGAATATGTTGTTTGCGGTTGTTAGGAGGAGTATGGCGACTAGGAATGTCAGTAGGTAGGTGAAAAATTTTGTTACGTATGGCTCTGAGGCCATGTATCATATGGCGAATTGTAGGATTGATCATGTTACAAATAGGGCGATTGGAAGAAATGTTATTGAGTATTGGTCTATTTTTAGGCTCAGGGGGATTTTAAAGTTTATAATGAATTTTCACTCCCAGTGGCAGGTGACAGATTCTACTCCCGAGTAGATGAATGCGGTTGTAGGGGCTAGGCTAATTAGGAATGCGGTTTTAACAGCGCGGGTGGTGGCTTGTGGGGTGTTTTTAAAGTTTTTAAATAGAAATGGCAGGATGATTGGGGTTAGGAGGATTGTCAGCGTGAGTAGTGTGAGGGAGTTGATTAGTAGTGTGGGGTTCACTATTTTTACTTGGATTTGCACCAAGATGGGTGGTTCCTAAGACCAGTGGATTGCTGTTATCCTTTAAAAGTAAGGGGGCTGAGGTTTTAGGCTCAGATGTAAGAGTTAGCAGCTCTTGTTGGTTAAACCCTCCCCTCGGCAGGTAAGAAGGTTTGAACTTCTATTCTTAGAATCACAGTCTAATGTTTGGTTTAAACTATACTTGCATGAGGGGATTCCGGAGATCAGTTCGGGTTTGAGGATTAGGAGGAATATTGGGATAATGTGGAGTGTTATGAGCAGGTGTTCTCGCGTGGTTGAGTTTTGCATAGATGTGATGTGGGAGGGGATTGAGCCTCGTTGGGTCATTAGTAGTATGAATAAGGTGTAGGAGGCGGTTAGTAGGGTTGCGATTCCTGTTAGGATGATCGTGAAGGCAGATCAGTTGAATAAGGTGATTATAATGGTTAGCTCTGCTATGAGGTTTGTTGTTGGGGGTAAGGCTATGTTTGTTAGATTGGCCAGCAATCATCAGGTAGCTATGAGTGGTAGGAGAGGTTGTAGGCCTCGTGTGAGTAGTAGAATTCGGCTGTGCGTACGTTCATAGTTTGTGTTGGCTAGGCAGAATAGTATGGAGGAAGTTAGTCCATGGGAAATTATTAGGATCATTGCCCCTGAGAATGATCAGTGGGTTTGGATTATTCCTGCGGCGATAACTAGGCCTATGTGGCTAACGGATGAATAAGCGATTAGTGATTTTAGGTCTGTCTGTCGTAGGCAGATTGAGCTAGTCATTAGGGCGCCTCATAGGGCCAGGGTTAGGAAGGGGTAGTGCAGGAGGTTGGACAGTGGGCCCATAAATAGAGTGACTCGTATAATTCCGTATCCTCCTAGCTTTAGTAGTAGGGCGGCGAGGAGTATTGAGCCTGCGATGGGTGCTTCTACGTGGGCTTTTGGCAGTCAGAGGTGTAGGCCGTATAGTGGGGCTTTTACTATGAATGCTATGAGCAGTGCTAGACCTGATAGTATTCCTGTCCATGAGGTGGATAGGGTTGGGTGGGTTAGTTGTAGGGTTGGCAGGTGCAGGGTGCCAATTTTCATGTATAGGTGTATGATTGTGATTAGCAGGGGTAGAGAGCTTACTGGCGTGTAGAATAGCAGGTAGATGCCAGCGCTTAGGCGTTCTGGTTGGTTCCCCCATCGGGTGATTAAGATTAGGGTGGGAATGAGGGTTGCTTCAAATGAGATGTAAAATAGTGCTAGTTCTGTGGTGGAAAAGGCTAGTAGGATGAATGGCTGGACTGCGACTAAGGTTGAGATAAAGATTCGTTTGCGTTGTAGGGGTTCTTGTTGCAGGTGGTTTTGGCTTGCTATGATTATGAGTGGGAGTAGTCAGCAGGATAGTACTAGGAGGGGGGATGAGATTTGGTCAATTCCTGTTCAGTTGGATAAAAATTTGTAGGGGTAGTAGGTTGGGATTAATCACTGTAGGCTTAGGGCAGCGATTAGGAGGCTGTATAAGGTGGTGTTAGTCCATAGAAATTTTGGTGGAGACAGCAGGGCTGTTGGAAGAAGTATGATTGTGGGTAGGATGATTTTTAGCATTGCAGGAGGTTTAGGTTGTGTAGATGGTCGGAGCCATGTGTGCGGGTGGAGGCTACTAGGATGGCCAGGCCTGTGCCCGCCTCACACGCTGAGAAGGTTAGCATGAGAATTGGTACCATGGTGAATGAGGAGACTTGGTTTTCGATGGATCATATTGATAGGCCTACGAATATCGATAATATTATGCTTTCAAGGCATAGTAGGGCGGATACTAGGTGGGTTCGGTGGAAGGCTAGCCCTAGTCCGCTGAAAATGAAGGCTGAGTAGAAGCTTAAATGTAGGGGCGACATAAGAAAGTTACAGGGTTGGCTGTAATCTGCTGGGTCGAAACCAGCTATCTTTTTGGTTAGACTAACTTTCTGTTATTCTGCTCATTCTAGGCCCCCTTGAATTCACTCGTAGGCCAGTCCGAGTGTTAGGAGAAGGAGGATCACTACAGTTCAGGTGAGGGTCATTAGGGGGGATTGGAGTTGGACGGCTCATGGCAGGGGGAGTAGGAGGGCGATTTCTAGGTCGAATAGGACGAACAGGATGGCTACTGAGGAAGAATCGGACTGAGAATGGTAATCGAGCAGATCCAAGTGGGTCGAATCCACATTCGTACGGTGAGAGTTTCTCTGAGTCGGGGTTTATTTGGGCGAGTCAGAAGTTTAATGCGGTTAGGGCGGCGCTTAGGATTGATGATAGGGCGAATATGAACATGAGTGCGTTCATTGCTCTCCTCTGGGTTTATACCAGATTCTAGAGATTGGAAGTCAATTGTAATTAATATACTAGAAGAGCAAGATCCTCATCAGTAGATGGTTATGTAGAGGAATAGTCAGATGATGTCTACGAAGTGTCAGTATCAGGCTGCTGCCTCGAATCCGAAGTGGTGGTCTGATGTAAAGTGGAACTTGATCAGTCGGAAGAGGCAGACGGTCAGGAAGGAGGATCCGATGATTACGTGGAGTCCGTGGAATCCAGTGGCAACGAAGAAGGTAGATCCGTAGACGCTATCGGCGATTGAGAATGGGGCTTCGTGGTATTCTATTGCTTGTAGGGCTGTGAAGTAGAATCCCATGAGGATCGTTAGGGTTAGGGCGTGGATGGCGTGTTTTCGGTTTCCTTCTGTGATGCTGTGATGGGCTCACGTTACGGTAACGCCTGAGGCTAGTAGGATGGCTGTGTTTAGTAGGGGGACTTCTATCGGGTTGAGTGGTTTAATTCCTGTTGGGGGTCATTGGCCTCCTAGTTCTGGGGTTGGGGCCAGGCTCGAGTGGAAGAACGCTCAGAAGAACCCTAAGAAGAAGAATGCTTCGGATGTGATGAAAAGGATTATGCCGTATCGTAGGCCTTTTTGGACTGTGGGAGTGTGATGGCCTTGGAAGGTGCTTTCTCGTACAATGTCTCGTCATCATTGGAGTATTACTAGGAGTATTGAGATGAGGCCTAGGGTTAGTAGTATGGATGAGTTGTAGTGGAATCACATGATTAATCCTGAGGTTGTGAGTAGGGCGGCAGCTGCCCCGAAGATTGGTCAAGGGCTTGGGTCAACTATATGGTATGAGTGTGCTTGGTGTGCCATTAGATGTTTTCTTGTAAGTATAGGCTTAGAAGGAGCACGAAGACGTAGGCCTGGATTATGGCTACTGCTACTTCTAGGATGGTTAGGAGTAGTAGGATGATTATTGTTAGGATGGATACTGCAGGAAGGGTGGGTATTAATGCAATGGAGGCTGTAGAGATGAGTTGGATGAGTAAGTGTCCTGCTGTAAGGTTGGCTGTAAGGCGGACTCCGAGGGCTAGGGGGCGGATTAGTAGGCTGGTTGTTTCGATCAGGATTAGTGCGGGGATTAGGGGTGTAGGGGTACCTTCGGGTAATAGGTGGGCTAAAGAGGCTGATGGTTGGTTTCGTAGGCCTGTTAGTAGTGTGGCGAGCCATAGTGGGAAGGCTAGGGCTATGTTCATAGATAGTTGGGTGGTTGGGGTGAATGTATATGGAAGGAGGCCTAGAAGGTTGATTGTAAGAAGTATGATTATTAGGGATGTAAATATTATGGCTCATTTGTGGCCATTTTTGTTGAGTGGGACTATTAGTTGTTTTGTGATTAGGTGAAGGAGTCATGTTTGGATAGTAGAAAGGCGGTTGTTGATTCATCGGTTGTTTGGGGACGGGAATAGTAGGGCTGGGAAGAGTAGGGATAGTAGGATTAAGGGGATGCCGAATAGATTGGGGCTGGAAAATTGGTCAAAGAAGCTTAGGTTCATGGTCAGGATCATGGTGTGGGTTTGGTAGTGAGGGAGGTCTTATTTGATGGGGGGTTGGTTGTGGTGAAGGCTAGTAGTTTTGGTTGGATGAGGAGTGCTAGGGTTAATCAGGTTATAATTATGATTGAAAATCATGGTGCGGGGTTAAGCTGTGGCATATCATTAAGGAGGGGGAAGTCCCTCTTTGGCTAGCTTAAAAGGCTAGTGCTGTTGCATAGCTTCTTAATGATTAGGATGATGATAGAAGGGACGATCAGGCCTCGAAATGTGGGAGTGGGGTTGATTCTACTACAATGGGTATGTAGCTGTGATTAGCCCCGCAAATTTCTGAGCATTGTCCGTAAAAAATCCCAGGCCGGGTGGTAATGAATGAAGTTTGGTTTAGTCGGCCTGGGATTGCGTCTGTTTTAACTCCGAGCGTTGGGACTGCTCAGGAGTGGAGTACGTCTCCTGCAGTAATGATCACGCGGATGGGGGATTCTATTGGGATAACTACGCGGTGGTCAACTTCTAGCAGTCGGAAGTGGCCGTTGGGTAAGTCTGGGGTGGGCACTATGTAGGAGTCGAATGATAGGTCTTTGAAGTCTGTGTATTCGTAGCTTCAGTATCATTGGTGGCCGATGGCTTTTAGGGTGAGGTCTGGTTCATCGATTTTGTCCATTATGTAGAGGATTTGTAGGGATGGGAGGGCGAGGAGTACCAGGACGATAGCAGGTAGGATTGTCCAGATCAGCTCTACTTCTTGGGCGTCTACAGCATTGGACGAGAGTTTTTCTGTTAGTATGTGGGCTAAAAGGTAGAGAACTAGGCTGCAGATAGCTAGGGCAACGATTAGGGCGTGGTCGTGGAATTCAACGAGTTCTTCTATGATGGGTGATGAGGCGTCTTGGAATCTGTTGTGGTTTAACCCGGCTGGCAGCTAAACACCACACAGCCGTTCGCTCACCCTCCCCCCTCCCTCTCTGGGATGGGGGAGAGAAACGGGAAAGTGAAGCCTGTGAGTTGAGATAAAGACAGTTTATTAAGACAGGAAAATAATAATAACAATAATAATAATAATAGTGATAATGGTAATAGTATTAACAATAATAATGTGTAAGAAAACAAGTGATGCACAATGCAATTGCTCACCACCCGCTGACCGATGCCCAGCCTATTCCCGAGCAGCCGGCCCCCCCACCCCGGCCAGCCACCCCTATATATTGTTTAGCATGACGTCAGATGGTATGGAATACCCCTTTGGCCAGTTTGGGTCAGCTGTCCTGGGTCTGTCCCCTCCCAGCTCCTGCTGCACCCCCAGCCTGCTCGCTGGCAGGACAGAGCAAGAAGCCGAAAAGTCCTTGGCCTGGTGTAAACACTGCTCTGCAACAATTAAAACATCAGCATGTTATCAGCGCTCTTCTCATCCTAATCCAAAACATAGCACCCTACCAGCTACTATGAGCTACTTAACTCTGTCCTAACTGGAACCAGGACAGATATCCACCCCTTATTCCATACCATTTATGTCATGCTCAGGTTACACTCTGTCCAATACATTCTAATTAATCACCATTTTCATCTATGATATATAGCAATCATGGTAGTGATGACATACATTATTATATAATAATTAACATACTACAATTCAACTCATGGGCTATTCTCACCCAGTATCAAATCCCCTTGAGGTACACACCGGACCTCCCCATTCTTTTGCATTACCCACCAAGTGCATCCAGGTCCCTGAGCAAAAGCAATTCCACGAATGGGTTTGCCTTTTCCTGAGGCAGGAGTAGCCCAGACTGTTTTACCCAGCATGTTTCTTACGTGCACTACAGGAACTTTATCCCCTTCTACAGTGCGTAACAGGTTTGATTGGGCAGGTCCAGCTCGGTTGGCAGATCCCCTGGTATTGACTAACCAGGTGGCCTTTGCCAAATGTGTATCCCAATTTTTGAATGTCCCAGCACCCATTGCTTTCAGTGTAGTCTTCAACAGTCCATTGTATCGTTCAACTTTTCCAGAGGCTGGTGCATGATAGGGGATGTGATACACCCACTCAATACCATGTTCTTTGGCCCAAGTGTCTATAAGGTTGTTTCGGAAATGAGTCCCGTTGTCTGACTCAATTCTCTCTGGGGTGCCATGTCGCCATAAGACTTGCTTTTCAAGGCCCAGGATAGTGTTCCGGGCGGTGGCATGGGGCACAGGATATGTTTCCAGCCATCCGGTGGTTGCTTCCACCATTGTAAGTACGTGGCGCTTGCCGTTGCGGGTTTGAGGGAGTGTGATGTAATCAATCTGCCAGGCCTCTCCATATTTATATTTCAGCCATCGTCCTCCATACCAAAGAGGTTTTGACCGTTTGGCTTGCTTGATTGCAGCACATGTTTCACAGTCATGAATAACCTGTGCTGTAGTGTCCATGGTCAGATCCACCCCTCGATCACGAGCCCATCTGTAGGTTGCATCTCTACCTTGATGGCCTGAGGTGTCATGGGCCCATCGGGCTATAAATAATTCACCTTTATGTTGCCAGTCCAGGTCCACCTGAGCCACTTCAATCTTAGCAGCCTGATCCACCTGCTGGTTGTTTTGGTGTTCTTCAGTAGCCCGATTCTTGGGCACATGAGCATCTACATGGCGTACCTTTACAACCAGGTTCTCTACCCGGGCAGCAATATCTTGCCACAATGCCGCAGCCCAGATGGGCTTGCCCCTGCGCTGCCAGTTGTTCTGCTTCCATTGCTGTAACCACCCCCACAGGGCATTTGCTACCATCCATGAATCAGTATAGAGATAGAGAACTGGCCACTTTTCTCGTTCAGCAATATCTAAAGCCAGCTGAATGGCTTTTACTTCTGCAAACTGACTCGATTCACCTTCTCCCTCAGCAGCTTCTGCAACTCGTCGTGTAGGACTCCATACAGCAGCTTTCCATCTCCGATGCTTTCCCACAATACGACAGGACCCGTCAGTGAACAAGGCATATTTCTTCTCATTTTCTGGTAGCTTGTTGTACAGGGGGGCTTCTTCAGCACGAACCACCTCCTCCTCTGGTGATATCCCAAAGTATTTGCCTTCTGGCCAGTCCATAATCACCTCCAAGATTCCTGGGCGACTGGGGTTTCCTATTCGAGCCCGCTGAGTAATCAGTGCAACCCACTTGCTCCATGTAGCATCAGTTGCATGATGCGTAGAGGGGACCCTTCCTTTGAACATCCAGCCTAGTACCGGCAGTCGGGGTGCCAGGAGGAGCTGCGCTTCAGTACCGACCACTTCCGAAGCAGATCGAACTCCTTCATATGCTGCCAATATCTCCTTTTCAGTTGGAGTATAGCGGGCTTCAGATCCTCTGTATCCCCGACTCCAAAACCCCAGGGGTCGACCTCGAGTTTCCCCAGGTTCTTTCTGCCAGAGGCTCCAGGTGGGACCATTCTCTCCGGCTGCGGTGTAGAGCACATTCTTTACATCTGGTCCTGTTCGGACTGGCCCGAGGGCTACTGCATGAACTATTTCCTGCTTAATTTGTTCAAAGGCTTGTCGTTGCTCAGGGCCCCATTCAAAAGCATTCTTCTTACGGGTTACTTGGTAGAGCGGGTTTACAATCAGACTGTAATTTGGAATATGCATTCTCCAAAACCCCACGACACCTAGGAAAGTTTGTGTTTCTTTTTTGCTAGTTGGTGGAGACATAGCTGTTATTTTGTTGATCACATCCATTGGGATTTGACGGCGTCCATCTTGCCATTTTATTCCTAAAAACTGGATCTCTCGTGCAGGTCCTTTAACTTTATTCTGTTTTATGGCAAAACCAGCCTTCAGAAGGATTTGGACTATTTTCTTCCCTTTCTCGAAAACTTCTTCTGCAGTGTCACCCCACACAATGATGTCATCGATGTACTGCAGGTGTTCAGGAGCTTCCCCCTGCTCCAGCGCAGACTGGATCAGTCCATGGCAAATGGTAGGGCTGTGTTTCCACCCCTGGGGCAGCCGATTCCAAGTATATTGGACTCCCCTCCAAGTGAAAGCAAACTGTGGCCTGCACTGTGCTGCTAGAGGGATGGAGAAAAATGCATTAGCGATATCAATTGTGGCATACCACTTGGCTGCCTTTGATTCCAGTTCATACTGGAGTTCTAGCATGTCCGGCACTGCAGCACTCAGTGGTGGCGTGACTTCGTTCAGGCCACGATAGTCCACTGTTAGTCTCCACTCACCATTAGACTTTCGCACTGGCCATATGGGACTATTAAAAGGTGAATGAGTCTTGCTGATCACTCCTTGGCTCTCCAGTTGACGAATTAGCTTATGGATGGGACTCAGGGAGTCTCGGTTGGTGCGATATTGCCGCCGGTGCACAGTTGTGGTAGCGATCGGCACTTGCTGTTCTTCAACCCTCAGCAACCCCACAACAGAAGGGTCCTCTGAGAGACCAGGCAAGGTAGACAACTGTTTAATGTCCTCTGTCTCCAAAGCAGCTATGCCAAAAGCCCAGCGGAACCCTTTTGGGTCCTTGAAATATCCTCTTCTAAGATAGTCTATGCCAAGGATGCACGGAGCATCTGGGCCAGTCACAATACGGTGCTTTTGCCACTCATTACCGGTTAGACTCACTTCAGCCTCCAATACAGTTAACTGCTGGGATCCCCCCGTCACACCATAAATACAGATGGGCTCTGGCCCTTTATAGCTTGATGGCATTAGAGTACATTGTGCACCGGTGTCTACCAAAGCCTTATACTTCTGTGCGTCTGACGTGCCAGGCCATCGAATCCACACAGTCCAATAAACTCGATTGTCCCTTTCCTCCCCCTGGCTGGAGGCAGGGCCCCTCTAGTCCTGGTCAGAATCTTCATTTCTGTGTTTAAAGGACTGCCTGCTGGAAGTTGGAGCAGCAAACCTTTCAGAGAACTCCTTTTTCCCAATTGTTTTCCTTTGCAATTCACGTACCCGTGCCTCTAGGGTCACAGTAGATTTTCCATCCCATTTTCTCATGTCCTCTCCATGGTCACGTAGGTAAAACAACAGGGTGGCGCGGTGTGTGTGCCCACCATATTGTCTTCCTTGCATAGATGAACGTTTACCCCTAATAGCTGAGACACTGGTTTGTACAGGTGGGGAGGAAAATAAACTCTCTTTAAGTTGGTGGATCTCTTCAGAAAGTTTCTCCAAGGTATTCTCTTTTAGCTGGTGGACACTGGTTCGTTCAGGTGAAGGGGAAGATAATCTTTCTTCAAGTTGGTGGATCTTTTCAGAAAGTTTCTCCAAAGCATTCTCTTTTAGCTGGTGGACACTGGTTCGTTCAGGTGAAGGGGAAGATAATCTTTCTTCAAGTTGGTGGATCTTTTCAGAAAGTTTCTCCAAAGCATTCTCTTTTAGCTGGTGGACACTGGTTCGTTCAGGTGAAGGGGAAGATAATCTTTCTTCAAGTTGGTGGATCTTTTCAGAAAGTTTCTCTAAAGCATTCTCTTTTAGCTGGTGGACACTGGTTCGTTCAGGTGGAGGGGAAGATAAATTCTCTTTAAGTTGGTGGACCTCTTCAGAGAGTTTCTCCACAGCTGAGACACAGGCCTTTAGGGAAGAGGAGAGATTTCCTTCGTACTGCCGGAGTATTTTAGTCACTTCATTCACTGTGGGATTCTCCTCCGTTTTCCAGGCTAGCATTGCCAATGAGCTGGCATATGATGATGGGGCACTCTGTACAAACTTCCGCCACATGGGTAGTGTACACCGGACTGCATCTGGATCTGCGGATGTTTGTGCGTCGTCTAGGTCCTTATAAATTACTTCCCGTACGGACAATTCCCTCAGGTACTGAATTCCCTTCTCCATGGTGGTCCATTTGCTTGGTAAACATACAAGTTCTTCCTTGAAGGGATACCTTTCCTTCACAGCTGACAGGAGACGCCTCCAGAGGCTGCGAGATTGTGCTCCATCTCCAATTGCTTTGTCAATGCATGCGTCCCTAGCAAGGGATCCCAGCCGCCTGGCTTCCTTGCCCTCTAATTCCACATAATTGGCTCCGGTGTCCCAGCACCGGAGCAGCCAGGTGACAAGCTGCTCACCTATACAGCGACCAAAATCTTTTCGCACATCTCGTAGCTCACGCTGGTATAGAGTCCGGGTAGTTACTGTTGATTTTTCGACATCCCCATCCTCATCTTCAGTCTCCTGCACCTTTGATGGCCCAGCCTCGTCTTCAGTATGCCCAGACTTAGCAGAAGACTGTTTGCGTTGTAAACGACCTGAGCCTCTATACCATTTTTTCACCTTGTCTACAGGGGCAACTTGCACTGCTACAGCTCGTTTCTCTGACCCAGACACAGGGTCTGCCACAGGGGTTGGAATACCCTCTGCGGGGTCAACTTGCACTGCTACAGCTCGTTTCTCTGACCCAGCCACAGGAGTGGGAGCAGCTGCAGGAGCTGGAGCTGCTGCAGGAGCTGGAGCTGGAGCGGCTGCAGGGGCTGGAGTGGCTGTGGGAGCTGGAGCTGGAGCGGCTGCAGGAGCCGGAACGGCTGCAGGAGCTGGAGCTGGAGCGGCTGCAGGAGCTGGAGCTGGAGCGGCTGCAGGAGCTGGAACTGGAGCAGCTGCAGGAGCTGGAGCTGGAGCGGCTGCAGGAGCTGGAGCTAGGTTGCTAGTAGCATCAATTGCAGCTCGATAGGCACAAGCCAGACCCCAGCACGCTACAGTGATTTGTGTCACTTTGGAACTGCCAGAGTCATGACACCTTTTTTTCAAGCATTCTGCCAGCTTTTTAGGATTTTGCAGTTGTTCAGGGGTGAATGTCCAAAACACTGGAGGTGACCACTGCTCTAGAAACCTGCCCATATCCTCCCACACTCCCTGCCACTCGCAACTATCCCGCCTCAAGAGAGATCTCCGGATGAGATTCCTGAGTAGTTGTTTAACCCTCCACAAAATCTGAAGCGCATTCAGGAGACATAACAACAAGAGCAGGCTGGTCTGAGTATCCCAAGGATATTCAACATCTCGGAGAACCACCGTAACTAGCTCGGGGGATAAGAGGGTGGTGGTGAAGTAGAAAGGGAGAGTGAACAGGTAGGGAAACATGTCTTCCCCTGTCCCCTTCACAGATTGGCTCCCTAACGAAAACAGGCAATAGGTGTAATTGCTAATAGTTTCCGAGATATGGGTTCCAAAGTATAGAGTCGACGTCAGTGCTGAGTACAAATACCAGGTTAGAGTCGTGACCAGATATTTCATCATTTCATAAGCCATTGCTACACCGCACAGTACCATAACAATCTTAAACCAGGGCCCGGAAAGGATAAACAGTGCAACAGGGAGCACATACAGAAAGTAACGCACCATAAAACTCAATTTGGAATACAGGTACAGCAGACTGGAGATTAAGGCAATCAACATCGTGACTAGCAACTATTAAGCAGGTCCAGTACTTATACCAATTTTAGTTTAACACACTCTGGTCAAATCTGTCGATATCTCAACCCTTCGAGCCCCACCTTGGGCGCCAAAAGGGCTGTTGTGGTTTAACCCGGCTGGCAGCTAAACACCACACAGCCGTTCGCTCACCCTCCCCCCTCCCTCTCTGGGATGGGGGAGAGAAACGGGAAAGTGAAGCCGGTGAGTTGAGATAAAGACAGTTTATTAAGACAGGAAAATAATAATAACAATAATAATAATAGTGATAATGATAATAGTATTAATAATAATAATGTGTAAGAAACAAGTGATGCACAATGCAATTGCTCACCACCCGCTGACCGATGCCCAGCCTATCCCCGAGCAGCCCGGCCCCCCACCCCGGCCAGCCACCCCTATATATTGTTTAGCATGACGCCAGATGGTATGGAATACCCCTTTGGCCGGTTTGGGTCAGCTGTCCTGGGTCTGTCCCCTCCCAGCTCCTGCTGCACCCCCAGCCTGCTCGCTGGCAGGACAGAGCGAGAAGCCGAAAAGTCCTTGGCCTGGTGTAAACACTGCTCTGCAACAATTAAAACATCAGCATGTTATCAGCGCTCTTCTCATCCTAATCCAAAACATAGCACCCTACCAGCTACTATGAGGAAAAATTAACTCTGTCCTAACTGGAACCAGGACAGTTGCAGTCGTGCCTGTTGCCACTGTCGAGGATCCAGGAGTGGCTTTACGAGCAAGTGAACATGCGGATAGAAGGCTGCATCATCGTGAGTATCAGCACGACCCCGCGTTACGTCGTTAGTTTGTTTTCCCTCATTCACAATCCTATTTTCTCTTGTCAAGAAAAACTAGCACAAGGGAAAAAAAATTCGTACTTCTCTAACAATTAGTCTTCATTGTCCAGCCTGGGTCAGCAAAGCTGATGATGGTTTGTGTTGTTGCTGAACTAATTGCCACTGTTGCTGCTTTCTAGGGCTTTGACGAGTACATGAATTCGGTGCTGGACGACGCAGAGGAGATTCACTCCAAGACAAAATCAAGGAAACAGCTGGGTATGTCGTGTGTCTGTGCAACCCGAGTGACGCGCGGTCTGAAACCTGCCCGGGTGAGCCTTCTAGGTAGCAGCACTGAGAGGTACCAACCATGTGACGAGCCTTGATGTTGAAGTTCCGTGAGCAATTACTGGCTACATCTCTGTCCCTGATGAGTTTTGAGCTGCTGATTTTGCTGGATGAAGGAGAATCTGTCCCTGCCTGAGGCCAGTTCTGGTCTTTGAAACGTGTAATACCAGGCGGCCTGCACTGGCTGGAGGAGTCTGGTCACAGCTCCTTTCAGCTGCATCTAAAGCCGGTGGCCCTGGGCGATTCTCACACTTGCTGTGATCTCTGAGTCAAAGCCGGGAGCCACGGTAGCGGCAGTGTTTATTTACCACCTGCTGGTGGACAGAAGCAACGATGTGCGCCCAGTGCTGGGGTTTTCAGCAGGGAGAGCGTGCTGCTGGAACGGGGACGGTGGCTGGCGTGGGACTTGTGAGTGTGGGGCAGCTGGCAGGAACAGGACTCTGCGTGATGGGCAAAACCCTGCTCAACCACACAAAATACTTTCTGAAAACATGAGATTATTCTCGGATTCTGGGCTCTCTCTAATCCCCTCTTTCCCTTCTCTTTGCTGCAGGCCGGATCATGTTAAAAGGGGACAACATCACTCTTCCACAGAGCGTTTCTAAGTAGAATTTGCCATCCTTAGAACAAAGGTGGCTGCCGTGCTGCGGAGTGACTGAGTGCCAGGGGAACGCGGCCCGCTGGTAGATAGGAAGTTGGGGTAGATAGTAACTGGGGTTGCATGCTGAGGACAAAAGTCCTTCCTTTGTGGGAGAGAGTTTTTTGTAGCTTGAAACAATACGTGATGTATTTCACAAATAAACATTTTTCACATTAACTGTAAATGTAAACCACTAATCTGCTTGTTTTCAGTCTCTTCCTTCCGTGAATGGAGAAGGAGGAGAAATATAGAAGCGTGGGCTTTTCGTTTAGCTGTGGATCTGATAAGTTTCGATAACGCTATGTGCTTTCTTGACCATTACATCTGCATTATGTGGCCAGGGTGGACTCGTTCAGGGCACGGAAGCCCCACACAGTCCTTGAGCTAGCAGGGTGCTAAGGAGGGTGTTGGAGATTTTGCATACAATTGCAGCCCTTTGTTGCCGCAGTGACAGGTTCCTCAGATTCTTTCTAAACAGGGTTTAGCTTGTTGAGAATCTTTTTGGGAGTGTTTATTGTGGATCAATCGGTAAGAGTATCTTAGTGGGCCTGTGAGGGATTTGGGGCTGTGGTGCAGTAACCCAGCGTTTACAAGTGTTACTGCTATGCATGCTTGTCAAATAACATCTCCAGATCAGAGAGTGAGAGCGGGCAACTGGTTTGGATTAAATCTGTCACTTCTTGCTGCTTTGGACAGAGCCTGTAGATTAAACCCATGTGCTGTTCAATAAGCTGGGGTATCAGATGTGTCGGTTGGGTGTTTATCATTTGATTTATTTTTTTTATCCGTTTGGAGATCTGTCTGTTCTATTTAAGTTTCCCCAAGAGAGCTGAGTTGCTTGGTGCATCGACCAAAGATAAGTTCCCTGGCTGACTTGGGACAACCAGTCCCCTCATTTTCTGATCACAAAAGAAAAAAAAAAAAAACAAAGAAGAAAAATTTTGACTGTAACTGTAACTCAGAAACTAAGATTACCTGAATGGAGAGAAATGAATTTTGATGCACAGGCTGTGCTACAAATCTGTTAATCAGCATTCAGTTTTTCAAAACTTCCATTTGTGTATCATCATCGTGAAAATTAATAAATTCAAAGTGGGAGATCCTTTCCTGAAAGGGAAGGACAGAAATACGAGTCTTGCTGTGGGGCCTACCCAGCGCAGTTCTGCCGCTCCGAGAAGTAATACGTCAGGAGTGTCAAAGCAGACGTTCACTTGCCCTGCCCTACCCTGCTGCTCCTCAGCCCTTGCTCAGGCCTTTTGGGCCATCTGGCCGTCCGTCTGGCCGTCTATCCATCCATCTGGCTGTCTGTCCGTCCGTCTGGCCCTCTGTCCCTCCGTCCCACCGCCCTGCCCCGTCCCTGCCGTCTCCCTAGGGAAGCAAAGAGTCCCTGGGCTGCCTTCAGGGGGGAGGTTCTGCTGAGGAAATTAAAGCTTCCCCCGTAACGGGCGCCTTGCGAGTTATTTTGAGTTCCAACCTTCTGCCTTCCTTTCGTAGCAGTGCCTCTGAGGGGTGCGCTGTAAGGTAGCCGTCATCTGGCGCGCTGCTCCTGCGTTTCCCAAAGGAACTGCCTTCGGGATCTGACTAACTCTGGATGCACGCGGTTGTCACCTTAATTTCTCTGTTAGTTTGCTGAAAACAACCCGCTTGGGTGACCTTGGTGTTTGTTTCTTAAACCTTGGATCGAGGAGGTCTCTGTTTCCTTATGCTGATGTTCACGATGAAAGTGCAGAAGGGATGCTTACTGTTGCCCGGGTCAGTCCTGTTGCCAGGATGGGAATGTTTAGCCTACCGGCCCTCTGGTGCTGTTAGGCTGCACTCGGAGTGTGAGCTCTGGGCCTTATTTCGAAAAGACTGCGTTATTTGAGTGTACAAACCCGAGATATTCTGCGGATAGGTGATTCTCAAAGCACGTCAGAACCACCACTGTGGCGTGTCCTGGAGTCGGACGCACGTTTGACTGATCAGGCGGAGCAGGTGAATTGAATTTGTTGCTGGATGGCGAGGTGTTCTGGGGGAAGAGCTAGTCTAAGGAAAACTTCCTCTTACTGCCCCTTCCCATCTCAAATGGCCACTGCCTGGGGAAATTGCTTCTTTATGACATTAACTACAACGTTACAGTGAGGATGAGGAATCATCATTACTCCCATAGTTATTTGCTGCCAAGCCGCAGCGTTGATTTCAGAGACTTAAAAAAAAAAAAAGGAAAAGAAAGGAAGTATGTATTCTTTCACATACTCTCTTTTCCCTGAGAGTAAAGGTTGTAGCTTCTGCAGTACCCTTCCTCTGGAAACGATTCCCAGTGCCTGCTCAGACACTGGGGAGGAAAATGACAGAGAGAACAATGGAGGAGAGCCACCCGATACAAAGAAAGGAAAAAAGGGGTTATGGATGAACGGAAAGCCACTACATAAAAAATTGGTGCTATCTAAAAATTGGTTAACGGTTTGGGACCTGCAGGTGCTGCCTACACGTGCGTGTGTTGCAGTCGTGCCTGTTGCCACTGCGCAAAATGGAGAGAGCTTCTTTGTCGAATGCAGCATGTTAAAGCATGCGCCATTGCCTGGAAGAAATGCACGGCCTTCCCTCGTGTGGGACTTCTTCCCCATTGATCTGTGGTTTACCTGAAGGTTTACCATAACCTACATAAGTTTCAAAAGCAAGCAAGCAACCAACCAAAAAACAACACCAACATTAAAGAGTGGCAAGGCAGATGCTCATCTGGGGACTCTGACTCATCGGTGACATCACCAAGCAAAGCATTGTGAGCGCTTCGGGTCGGGGCTGCTGTGGCGAGCCTCGCAGCCGGGAGGGAGAGCGGGTACGGTTCGCCTCTGGTGGGTCTGTGTCAGCCCTCTGCCCTGGTGGCTTCGTTAGCAGTGAGAGTTTGACTGCTGTGTTCCCAGCTTTCGCTTCTGCACCGACCGTGTGGCAGAGCCCGCAAGCTGCTTCCTCAGCTGGAAGAGGAAGAGGAGTGACCTCAACTGTGCCGAGGTAAAGCAGAACCGTTGAAAAGATTTGTCAAAGATGCGGGTTGTACCAGCGCAGCCGCTGCAGCTGCAGCAGGTCCTGGAGCATTGCAGAAGCTAGAGAGGGGTTTCTTTGTGAAAAGAATGCTGTAAAAGTGTTTTCACGCCAGAAATTAGGACAAGCGCCTCTGTTGTTTGGATATCCTCTATTGACCTGGCACACTGGCATTACAGCATACCTGGCACACTCTTTGTATTGTTGGTTAAAAAAAAAAAAAAGTGTTTTAGGGCAGGCCAAAAACCTGCCTTGGCACTTCCACATCGCAGCAGTGCTTGCAGGCCGTGCATCCTGGATGCCAGGTGTCCTGGTTCCAGTTAGGACAGAGTTAAGTAGCTCATAGTAGCTGGTAGGGTGCTATGTTTTGGATTAGGATGAGAAGAGCGCTGATAACATGCTGATGTTTTAATTGCTGCAGAGCAGTGTTTACACCAGGCCAAGGACTTTTCGGCTTCTCGCTCTGTCCTGCCAGCGAGCAGGCTGGGGGTGCAGCAGGAGCTGGGAGGGGACAGACCCAGGACAGCTGACCCAAACCGGCCAAAGGGGTATTCCATACCATCTGGCGTCATGCTAAACAATATATAGGGGTGGCTGGCCGGGGTGGGGGGGCCGGCTGCTCGGGAATAGGCTGGGCATCGGTCAGCGGGTGGTGAGCAATTGCATTGTGCATCACTTGTTTCTTACACATTATTATTGTTAATACTATTATCATTATCACTATTATTATTATTATTGTTATTATTATATTCCTTATATTCCTTATATTATTATATTCCTGTCTTAATAAACTGTCTTTATCTCAACTCACCGGCTTCACTTTCCCGTTTCTCTCCCCCATCCCAGAGAGGGAGGGGGGAGGGTGAGCGAACGGCTGTGTGGTGTTTAGCTGCCAGCCGGGTTAAACCACAACACCAGGCCAGGATCTAAATCCGATGGTGCTGTTGGTAACGTGAAGTTCAGGAAGCTCTTCTGGGTTTTTCTGCTCTTCCATGTGGATTTTTGCCCTGTGAAGGTGGTGTACTGAGCTCTTTTCTTACCAACAAATAGGTTTAAAAGCAGTTACAGTTTAACATCTACATGCTTGGGTGTTATTAACACAGCATTGCATACTGAGCTGGTGCTTGGTAGGAGAAAACATAAATCTTACCTGGGAAACTCGGACACTCTCAACTACATACTGCTATGAAGAAACTCAGCTGTAAGAGTGCCCTTAATTAACACATCACCAGAGCTATTGTGCTACTGACGGTTGAAGGCACCTTTTTCCAACGCTGTCTTATTGGAAGTCGATACAGACTGGCAGTATGCAGTTGGTTCCCATCTTCTGCTCCAGCAGAAGTCCTATTTTAATTAACCAGCAGGTCCCTCTGAGTGGCTTTGCTAAAACTCCTGCAGTAGGAAGTATCCTACGAGAGCCAAGTTACTAAACTGATGTGTGGTTTTCCCTTAATCCCCTCACCCCTGACTTTCTAGCTCCTGACGACACTGCCAACGTGTGCAGTGCTAGGTGCCAGCTGCCATGGTTTATATGTACTGTAAAATTAGTGATTTGGGACTTGTGAGCACTGAGAACAGGTTAGCAATTGCTTAAGAGCTTTACTTTCTCGTTCTGCTAATGCACATGAAATTCTTCAGGAACTGCAGCACAAGAACCGTCTTGCACAGGATCTCTGGAAGCAGGAAATAGCCGCTCTGTGGACCTCTCTCTTCCTTTGATATGTTAAGGGCTCTTTAGAAGAGCAGAAGATGGAGCAGCTCTTCCTGGGAGGGAGAACGGGGCTATTCGCAGCTCGTTCCAGTGGTCCCAGGTGTCTCATGGTTGTGACATTTGTGGCTGGGGGAGACCGCTCAGTCGAGTCATTGGTCACCTCCTGGCTTTGCAGAACACAGACTTTCAGAGTAAAGGTGTCGCTGTCGCTCTGGGCCTGGGAGATGGGCGAAACATCTTAGGCTTGAAACTGATTCTCTGCAGAGTGGCGTGCTCAGATCTGAGCACATCGTCTTGGCCTGTTCTGTGCTTCGACCATGGGAAGATGAATGGTTTACCTATGCACCGTTAAATATAATTTGACACCTAGCACACAACACTTTCAGCCCGTGGGGTGCTTTAACAAGCAGGTAAATCAGCGGGGACTGTTTTGCAGCCAGGGCGATGCTGGGTGATTAAAAAGCAGGGTCAGAGCAAGGAGTTTATGGTGTTCTTTCTTGCTTGTCATCCGACTGTCCGCTTACACTGTTCTAAAAAAAAACAAAACAAAAAATCCGAAACGGGGTAAGCATCTTTAATATCTTTATTATAAATGGAAGGCACAAAACAGGCCAGCAACAGAGACTGTCCAAGAGAAATACTTTATGCTTTATAAACAAACAAGAAAGTACCCTTAGGTAGGTGTGATAATCCTTCTCTAATGCATTCTTTGGAGTGCAAAAATATTTTGTTCCCTTCTTGCTCTTCTCTCCAGGACAAAGGCAGAATAGCCAACTGGAAAGTTAGACCAGGGAGGTCAGTTTGTTCCATACTGAGAAAGACAAGCCTGTAAAACAAACCAGACAGATTTTCTTTGGACTATTTATCTTCCTTCAGCAAAGGCATGGTTTATGATACTTGTTGGCATGTATTTCCAGACCCCCAGCTACCGTGACTGTAGTGCATCTGTAATTCTTTTGTACAAAAAGAGTTCAAAATCTCGTAACGCAAAAACTTTACTAGCACCCTGGAGAAAAAAGAAATCTAAAAATCTTGCCAACTTCAATTACAGACCTGCTGAGTGCACCAGAGTTACTCATTTTTATTCAGGCTTTCAGGGGCTAGTTCAGTTGGTTTCTGTTCAGCACTTGGATCGCCATATTGGCAGATGTCAGTTAAAAAAAAAAAAAAAAAGCTTTTGAGATCTTTTTTAAAATGAGACTGCTTTTATGGCATTTAGGGCTGTGAGGTATCCTTGGTTTTTGCTTTCTTCCCATTCCTTAGACCAGATCCGTTCATATCCTGAACAGCGTTCTGGGTCTCTTCAGGAAAATGGAAGGCAACAAGCAAAATGATGAGCTCCTTGGGCATTCAAAAGAGCTCAGTCTGGAAAAGATTTCAAGTCCAACTTCCATGCTAAGGAGCACCAGTAATTTTTAGAAGTAGATGCAGAGGAACCTGCATGGCACTAAGTGTGTTTCTGAAGGTGCTAAAGGTCAGAAGTGACGATTCCTGTCGATACTAAAGAAGAGAAGGAAACCTTGCACTTAACTTCTGTTTTTATTCCCTTTGTCAAGCAGTCAAAACCAATACCTAATATGAGAACCCAACTTTTCCTCTCTTTACTTTAGATTTGGGAAAATTCCCTGCCAAAAAAATATTTCCTGGAAAATTCACTAGTGTTTGTGTGAGTAAAAGGTTCCAACCTTTTATTATTAATTTGTAAGAACTATTTCATCCGCTTTTGTCCAGAAGAGTCCGAAATAATTTGCACAGAAATGTGCAGCATTTTAATGAAAGGATTCAGAATCACTCTAATTTGAACTTTATCTGGTCTGGTTGCAGGTTTTATGACATTTAGTGTCTTAAAAAAAAAAAAATCAAAATATCTGACTTCACATCAGAAAAAAAAAACCTGCTTGCGGCTAAATAAAATCTGTTGCAGCTCTGGTCATTGAAAAATCATTGGCTGTTAAATTGGACCTAAGTCATCTTTTCTAACCTTTCATGATCTTGCAGCAATGGATGATGACGGATATATGGATTAGGGAACAGCACGTGATGGCAAACCTGCGGTATTTGCTACAGCGCAGAAAGAAAACAAATTGCTTCCAAAAAATCAAACTAATTCAAAATTCTTGGTATCATGCAGCCATGCCACTGGCAAAGTGAGCATTGCCCTGCCTCTCAAAGCTTGCTGTATCCTTGGTCTGCTGTCTTCCTGCTGTTAATTGATTGCAACTCTACGTGTCTGATCAGGGCTACGAGTTGTTCTCGATATGGATACCATACAACATATACTGTGCACGCTTGTGTGTATAGATATGTTTATCCTGTATGCATGTACATATGTATGCATATTTGTGTGTTGGCCCCCAGATCATTCATGTTATAAAGCATTGGCCTCGAAGGCATACTCATCAAAATATTTTGTAGATCCTCCATTTTTTTCTAGCTCCCTCAAAATGAGAGAGTTTTTACGCGCTCTCTGCATCAAAAAGGCAAAAATTCTGATTTCCACTGTCGCTCTCGCTAACTTTCTATCACTCACTCCTCGTGTGTGTCTAAACACATATGTGTGTATGCGTATGCACATTTGTGTATTTATATGCACTGGTGCATTTTTTGCTGTACAGGTAATAAAGACGGGGAAAGGTTTTTGTCTTTTCTTAATAGGTGAAGAAATCTTGAAGACCAGAGATTGGAACATACTGAATTTTAAATTAAAAAAAAAAAAAAAAAGTTAAATTGTCCGGCTGTGGAAGATGGATCCTCATTTTTGCAGCCACTTTGAATCACGAGTTCATCTCTAAATGCGCTGTTTTTTTTTGTTTTTGTTTTGTTTTGTTGGGTTTTTTTTTTTTGGTTTTTATTTTTTGAAGAGCTAACTAACCCTGGCTGTCTCCAGTCTGAGAGAGTATTCAAATGGACTTGCTTCCTCCATTAGTTATAAGCTGTTTAAAAGCACATCCTATGTTTGAATTGTGGATGAGAGGCTCCCTTGGCAAAGTGAGGAGGCAAATTCTTCCTACCCCTTTATCATTAATTCACGGATTCAGTGTTGGTTCGGCCTCCAGGAGAAGTTCACTGGAAGTCTTTGAAGATCGATAACTTTGCTGAGGTTGTCCAGGTAGGTGAACTCGAAGACCCACAGTGACTGGAACATGCTATTTAACGCGTCATACTGCGTTCTGTAGCAGTTACTGGTAGCCATAGTTGATCATTGCCTTGCACGTATGATCAGGTGTTTTTTTAAGAAGTGACTCCATTTTCAGGCTTTTTTTTTCCATTTTTTTCACGAAGGGGTAGAGTAGGAGGAGGAAGCAGAATGGTCTTTGGTTAACGTGATAACCAGATAGATTCTGAAGTCTGATAGATTCTGGGCCCCATAGGACCCACCCCTGTGACCCCCGGAGGGCCCCCGGGCGCAGCATAGAACCCACCCCGGTGACCTGTGGTGCTTGTACACAGTGCACTGAGCTGCTTGTACACAGTAGGGGCTTGCATTTGGGGGGGTGTTGGGAGCTGCTTGTACAATATAGGGATCTGCATCTGGAGGGGGTTGGGAGCTGCTTGTACACCTTTGGGACTTGCATCTGGGGGGTGCTTCGGAGCTGCTTGTACACTGTAGGGTCCTGCCTTGTGCAGGGTTTGTAGCTGCTTCTACACCTTTGGGGTCTGCAGCTGGGGGGGGGGGGGGGTGACAGGTGCTTGTCTGCTGTAGGTGGCCACGTTGGGGGAGTTGGGAGCTGCTTGTACACTGTAAGGGTCTGGGTCTTGGGGGGGGTTGCGGCTGTTTGTACACCTTTGGGGCCTGCCTCTGGGGAGGGTGGGGAGTTGCTTGTATGCCTTTGGGGCCTGTGTTTGGGGGGGGGGTTGGAGTCTGTGCCGGGGGGGTTGGGAGCTGCTTGTACACTCTAGGGTCCTCTGGCGGGCTTTGGGGCCTCCCTTTGAGGGGGGTGGTGGGAGCTGGTTGTACACCTTTGGGGCCTGCGTCTGGGGGGTTGGGGCTGGGGCCGGGACCTGGGGCCTGCATCTGGGTGGGGTGGGGTCCAGTTCATGGGGGGGGGGGGGTTGGGAGCTGCTTGTGGACAGTTGGGGTCTGCATCCAGGTGTGGATAGGGTAAGGGGATAGGTAAGAGGATAGGTAAGGGGATCGAGGTTGTGGGAATAAAAATATTTTTGCACAGTTACATCGTTTAGAGGGAAGGAAGGTGGTATTGAGATATGCTCACAGTGATAAGAAAGCTTAACAGACAACCTTGTAAAATGCAGACAACCAGAATCCTTAGAGCAATTGGGTAGAAATCACGGTGTAAGAAACATTACCACCTCAAAGAGGAAAACAGTCAAGAAAAAAAGAAAATTGACTTGTAACAGGCCAGCAGCTGTGTATTTTCTGTGAAGCACCGGATAGATTGTGAACCTGGATTACCCAGTCAATGGG
The DNA here is from genome assembly GCF_964034855.1 of Anser brachyrhynchus. Taxonomy (NCBI): domain Eukaryota; kingdom Metazoa; phylum Chordata; class Aves; order Anseriformes; family Anatidae; genus Anser; species Anser brachyrhynchus. Next base: position 200,483 of record NW_027663523.1, on the reverse strand, counting down.
GAAACAGGGGAGGGTCCCGGTCATCAAGAGGAAAAAAAAAAATGTATATAAACTGTGTTAGGGAACTAGTAGGTGGCTTGTGGGACGCCTGCCATTGCAATCGTGAATAAAAATGCTACTTCACTGAGATCCTTGCCTGAGCCTATGGTATTGGTTACAGAGTGTTTCTAACAAGGTGTTAGGGTTTTAAGGTTTCTTTTTTTTAAGGTTAACGTGATAAGCAGCTAGATTGTGAATTCAATTGTAGCAACCTGAGGCAGTAGCACGGACGTTTTTGAGGCTGTACTATATTTTCCTTGTTGGTTTCCTTTTGGTTACAGGGAGACAACTGTTCCTTCCGCCACTGCGAAGCTGCTCTGGGGAACGAGACGGTCTGCACGCTGTGGCAGGAGGGTCGTTGTTTCAGGAATGTCTGCCTGAATGATTCAGACACATGGAAATTGATGTGAGTGCCTAAAGATGTGTTCTCAAAATAAATCAACAAAAGCATTTTTCAGTGCCGTAGGTGTGCTGATTGTGCTTTTGCAGGACAGATTCATTTGCTTTGAAATGACACTGGTTTCTGTTACCAGGAGAGGGGGTGGGAGGAAGGAGAGGGAAATAAAATCAATGCCTTAGGTACGTCTTAGCAAGATTTTCTTTTATTAGATGCCGACAGTATTTTCTCAACAGATGCAGAATAACTGCTAACTAGACTGCTAAAACCTGCTGGAGCAGGGGGGTAATAAACAGGCTGTACTAGCCTCCTGAGAGCAGGCTTGATAATGATCTATCAGGTCTCTTGTGTCCCGGAGTCCTTCAGATAATGCTGTTCTAGCTGCCTGGGCTAGGAAGCAGTGGGGAAAGTTAAAGGTGCAGAAGAACGACGTCTCCAAGAAGTAGTTCTGGATAGAGTTAACCTAGGCAATTTAAGATGTTCTTTTTCCCTCTGAATAATCCTAGTATAATCCTAGGTGTATTAGTTTAACCCACCCTAAACTGATGTCTGAGAGTGCCTGTCTTCTCAAACTGAATGATGACAAAGCTAAACGTGCATAGTGGTTACAGCTTCTGCAAACTTTGTGAATATGCCCGGAAATACTATACTTGAGTGATAAACTGACCTTTGGAATGATGTTTCAGCACTGTATTGTGACAGCCCTATCGCTGTCGTGACCTGGAACTGTGCATCTCTTTGCAAACCTTAGGTGCATGTTATCACGAGCTTGTCTTTCTTTCTGTCTTCAGAAAAAGCGCAGTGAGATTCCCTGCTACTGGGAGAAGCAGCCAGTAGGCTGTCAGAAAGCCAACTGTGCTTTTCATCACGCAAAGGGACGTTACATCGATGGAGTCTTCGTTAGAGTGAGTTTAGGTCCTTTTTCTTTAAGTATTGAGGAATTAATTTTGAATATTCCTTAGTGGGTGCCAATACTGTAGGAGACATCAGGTACCCGTTCATTTGTGAGTGCAGGAAAAGGTCTGCAGTCCTAGGTGGTCAGCTAAACCGAGTGTCCTGCTGGTGTACTGCTGGTATTTGTTTTCTGCTTTCATGCTCAGCTTCTCTCTGCTTTGTGTGATATTTGCCTTGCAGTTTGCTTTCTGTTGTTTCATCTTCTGCTGGGTGGCAGGGAGATGTGTTGTTGTTTGAAGGCAAGTCATTGTTCACGGTGTAAACAGTGGCGGGATGGGCAAAAGGAGATGCTGCATTCATTGCCTGTGCAGGTTATCTGCCTTACCTACCAATGCTCTTCGTGCATTGTGGCCAAAGTTTTAAACTGCCATGTTACTGATGATCCTCCTCTTCCTCTAGCTACACTGCCAAGTGTATCAAATCACGATGATTTGAAAGTGGCTCAGATGTCACTGCAGCAAAACAAACTTTCTGTCCAGTCCAATGCCTCTCCATAGCTAAGGGGGGTGACGAAAGTGGAAAACTCGGAAAATGTCCCAAGCCCTACACACCCTCCAGTTGTAATCAATGCTGCAGATGATGATGAAGATGACGATGGTGAGCATGCTTTGGTTCTTGGAAGGACTTTGTGCTGTAAATGAATGTATAAATCACAGATGAGCTGAGGTCTGACTAGCGATAGGGCAGGCAGTCTGGTCAGCTCGCTGGTGGCTTTGTCTGGCGGTCAGTGGACAGAACCTGAAATGCTGGAGGAAAGCTTAGAACCACTCTTGGCTTTAGCTGGTCTGTTGTGTAAAGCTCTATGTGAAAGTAGGAGGGAAATTCCTTTTTCTTCTGTCTGAAGAGTAATATGTTGTGTAGTAGTTAAAGCTGCAGAGAGAATCTAGAGTCCGAGATGTTTTGTCCTAGTGTAGTCTCCTTACGAGTTCATCAGGTCAGCGTAGCTGTATTAAAAAAAAAGAAAAAAAAAGCTTTTTTATATGAGCCATGGACTGGAGTGTCATCGCATGAGCTACATAATCATGAACAATCTGGTCTATGCATAGCTGAACAGATTTTTCCCCTTCAGACCAGCTTTCTGAGGCAGGAGAAGAAACTAAAACTCCCATCCAGCAACCAGCTGAGGAAGGCCAAAATGGATTACGGATGATTTCCACTCGGAAAGCCAGTGCTACTACTGCTAAGCAAGGTATTCCGGCACCTGTAGTAGGATAAATCGGAAGGAGAACTTGCCAATGAACTCGAAAGCAATGTGGCGTAAAAACACAACAGAATGTAGGGGTGCTGAATGGACTCGGTTATTTCCATGATCTCATTTCTCCCTAATAGCATCATGTGCCCATTGGGTCAGAAAGTTGAACTGCTTTTCTTTCCTTTTGGAGAACAAAACAGGGCCACAGCATGGAGTTTAAATGGCTGCACGTGCAGCCTGGCAACCACTGTTGAAAGCCATATCTAACGATAGAGGGATCTAATATCGTGTCAATGGATTAAAATTAAAACTACAATTTTTACCCTGAAGGGGGAAAGGAGGGGCAAAATGCCATTGATTCTACGGTTCTTTCAGTTGTGAGGAGTGTTGACGGGGTTTATTGTAAATGCTTCTGAAAGTTCCTGAGCACTAAGAAGCCTGAGGATCTGTGGTCCTCAGTGAGTGCCTCTAAGCCTTAGTCTCATTAAGTGTTTTCTGTTTTCAGAGGACGGTCTGAATTTTGGAATAAAAACACTTGAAGAAATCAAATCGCAGAAAATGAAGGAAAAAACTAAGAGACACGGTGGTGAGTTAATATTCCCTACTTTCTTACCCTGTTCACCTTCATCCCGTTTGACGTTCTTTTTTAAAAAAGAAATTCTTCCAGTAATACCGGGTAGCTGGCTATGCTTTGGTGAATCCAACTATTTGCCAAAGAAGTGAAATTTGATTGGCTTCAGAATGGCAGGTGATGGTGGCTGGGAGCTGCTTGAGGGAGAGACTTCCATTTTTAGCTGGGGGCATCGAGCAACCTGATTCTCAGCCAGCTGGTATTCTAGATGGGAATTGCAAGGGCAACCAGAGGCAAATTAGTCACCTCTCTTATTTACATGCTCTGGTCACTGTATGTTTGACAGTAACGGATAATTAAAGTTCTGTGTTCTTTGCGATAGTTTGTTATGTTTGGTAAACTTCCTTATGTTTTGCTTGCTCTGAACAGAAGGTCCTTCAAGATCTTCTCTTCCTCCCGTCGATTCTATGATTTTTCCTGCTCCGGAAAAGGAAAATGTCCGGGCAGGGGTGAGAACTGTGACGCCGTCTACAGAGGAAGGTAATAATTAATGCTTTTGTTTTGATTTCATTCCTCCTAAACTGGAAGGTTAAAACAGGAGCTCCGGAGCTCCCGGGGTCCCGCCAGGGGTCACCGGGGTGGGTCCTCGGGGGCACCTGGGGGCTTGCCGGGGGTCACCGGGGTTTGTACTCGGGGGCGCCTGGGGCTTGCCGGGGGTCACCGGGGTGGGTGCTCGGGGGCGCCTGGGGTCCCGGCGGGGGTCACCGGGGTGGGTCCTCGGGGGCGCCCGGGGGCTTGCCCGTGGTTACTGGGGTGGGTCCTAGGGGGCGCCCGGGGTTTTCCAGGGGTCACCGGTATGGGTCCTTGGGGGTGCCCGGGGGCTTGCCGGGGGTCACCGGGGTGGGTCCTCGGGGACGCACGTGGGCTTGCCGCGGGTCACCAGCGTGGATCCAAGGGGGTGCCCGGGTGCTTGCCGGGGGTCACCGGGGTGGGTCATTGGAGGCGGCCGGGGGCTTGCCGGGGGTCACCGGGGTGGGTCCTCGGGGGCGCCCATGGTCCCGCCGGGGGTCACCGGGGTGGGTCCTCGGAGACGCCCGGGGGCTTGCCATAGGTCACCGGGGAGGGTACTCGGGGGCGCCCAGGGTCCCGCCGGGGTTTACCGGAGTGGGTCCTAGGGGGCACCTGGGGCTTGGCGGGGCTCACCGGGGTGGGTCCTCAGAGGCGCCCGGGGGCTTGGCGGGGGTCACCGGGGAGGGTCCTCGGAGGCGCCCGGGGGCTTGCCGGGGGTCACCGGGATTGGGTCCTCGGGGGCGCCCGGGGGCTTGCCGGGGGTCACCGGGGTGGGTCCTCGGGGCTCCTGGGGTGCCGCCGGGGGTCACCGGGGTGCGTCCTTGGGGGCTCCCGGGGGCCTGCCGGGGGTCACCGGGGTGGGTCCTCGGGGGCTCTCGGGGCCTTGTCGGCGGTCACCGGGGTATGTCCTCGGGGGCGCCCCGGGGCTTGTTGGGGGTCTCCGGGGTGGGTCCTCGGGGGCACCAGGGGTCCCTCTGGGGGTCACCGGGGTGGGTCCTCGGGGGCGCCAGGGGTCCCTCCGGGGGTCACCGGGGTGGGTCCTCGGGGGCGCCCGGGGACTTGCCATGGGTCACCGGGGTGGGTCCTCCGGGGCGCCCAGGGTCCCGCCGGGGGTCACCGGGGTGGGTCCTCGGGGGCGCCCGGGGTCCCTCCGGGGGTCACCTGGATAGGTCCTCAGGGGCGCCTGGGGTTTGCCGGGGGTCACCAGGGTAGGTCCTCTGGGGCGTCCGGGTGCTTGCCGGGGGTCACCGGGGTGGGTCCTCGGGGGCGCCCGGGGGATTGCCGGGGGTAACCGGGGTGGGTCCACAGAGGTGCCCGGGGGCTTGCCGGGGGTCACCGGGGTGGGTCCTCGGGGGTGCCCAGGGTCCCACCAGATGTCAGCAGGAGTGGGTCCTCGGGGGCGCTCGCGGTCCCGCCGGGGGTCACCGGGGTTGGTATTCGGCGGCGCCTGGGGGCTTGCTGGGGGTGACTGGGGTGGGTCCTCGGGGGCCCCCGGGGTCCCACCGGGGGTCACCGGGGTGGGTCCTCGGGGGCACCCGGGGCTTGCCGGGGGTCACCGGGGTGGGTCCTCGGGGGCGCCCGGGGGCTTCCCGGGGGTCACGGGGGTGGATCATCCGGGGCGCCCGGGGGCTTCCCGGGTGTCACCGGGGTGGGTCCTCAGGGGCTCCCGGGGTCCCACCAGGGTTCACTGGGGTGGGTCCTTGGGGGCGCCCGGGGCTTGCCGGGGGTCACCGGGGTGGGTCCTCGGGGGCACCTGGGGGCTTGCCGTGGGTCACTGGGGTGGGTTCTCGGGGGCTCCCAGGGGCTTGCTGGGGGTCAGCGGGGTGGGTCCTCGGGGGCGCCCAGGGTCCCACCAGATGTCAGCGGGGGAGGGTCCTCCGGGGCGCTCGGGGTCCCACCGGGGGTCACTGGGGTTGGTACTCGGGTTCGCCTGGGGGCTTGGGGGGTGACTGTGGTGGGTCCTCGGGGGCGCCCGGGGTCCCACCGGGGGTCACCAGGGTGGGTCCTTGGGGTCACCGGGGTCCCGCCGGGGGTCACTGGGGTGAGTCCTCGGAGGCGCCCAGGGGCTTCAAGGGGGTCACTGGGGTGGGCCCTCGGGGGCGCCCGGAGGCTTGCCAGGGGTCAACGGGGTGGGTCCTCGGGGGCGCCCGGGGTCCCGCCGGGGGTCTCCAGGGTGGGTACTCGGGGGCGCCCGGGGGCTTGCCATAGGTCACCGGGGAGGGTCCTCGGGGGCGCCCGGGGGCTTGCCAGGGGTCACCGGGGAGGGTACTCGGGGTCGCCCGGGGGCTTGCCGGTGGTCACTGGTGTGGGTCGACGGGGGCGCCTGGGGTCCCGCCGGGGGTCACCGGGGTGGGTCCTCGGAGGCAGCTGGGGGTTTGCAGGGGGTCACCGGGGTGGGTCCTCTAAGGCGCCCGGGGGCTTGGCGGGGGTCACCGGAGTGGGTCCTCGGGGGCGCCCGGGGTGCCCCCGGGGGTCACCGGGGTGGGTCCTTGGGGGCTCCCGGGGGCCTGCCGGGGGTCACCGGGGTGGGTCCTCGGGGGCGCCCGGGGGCTTGCCCGTGGTTACCGGGGTGGGTTCTAGGGGGCGCCCGCGGGCATGTCGGGGGTCCCCGGGGTGGGTCCTCGGGGGCACCCAGGGGCTTGTCGGGGGTCTCCGGGGTGGGTCCTCGGAGGCGCCAGGGGTCCCTCCGGGGGTCACCTTGTTGGGTCCTCGGGGGCGCCCGGGGACTTGCCATGGGTCACCGGGGTGGGTCCTCCGGGGCGCCCAGGGTCCCGCCGGGGGTCACCGGTGTGGGTCCTCGGGGGCGCCCGGGGTCCCTCCGGGGGTCACCGGGATAGGTCCTCAGGGGCGCCCGGGGTTTGCCGGGGGTCACCAGGGTAGGTCCTCTGGGGCGTCCAGGGGCTTGCCGGGGGTCACTGGGATGGGTCCTCGGGGACGCCCGGGGGATTGCCGGGGGTAACCGGGGTGGGCCCACGGAGGTGCCCGGGGGCTTGCCTGGGGTCACCGGGGTGGTTCCCGGTGACTCCAGAGAATCCACTGGCACCACTGGGGACCCACCCCGGTGACCCCAGAGAGTCCACTGGCAGCACTGGGGACCCACCCCGGACACTCCAGAGAGTCTACAGGCACCACTGCGGACCCACCCCGGTGACTCCAGAGAGACATCTGGAACCTATGTGGACCCACCCCGGTGACTCCAGAGAGTCCACTTGCACCACTGGGGACCCACCCATGTGACCCCAGAGAGTGCACTGGCACCACAGGGTACCCACCCCGTTTACTCCAGAGAGTCCACTGGCACCTCTGGGGACCCACCCCGGTGACTCCAGAGAGTCCACTGGCACCACGGGGGACCCACCCTGGTGACTTCAGAGAGTCCACTTGCACCACTGGGGACCCACCCCGGTGGCTCCAGAGAGTCCACTTGCACCACTGGGGACCCACCCCGGTGGCTCCAGAGAGTCCACTTGCACCACTGGGGACCCACCCAGGTCACTCCAGAGAGTCCACTTGCGTCACGAGGGACGCACCCCGGTGACTCCAGACAGTCCATTGGCACCACTGGGGACCCACCGTGTTGACTCCAGAGAGTCCACTGGCACCACTGGGGACCCACCACGGTGACTCCAGAGAGTCCACTGCCACCACTTGGGACCCACCCCGGTGACTTCAGAGAATCCACTTGAACCACTGGGGACCGGCCACGGTGACTCCAGAGAGTCGACTGGCACCACTGCGGACCCACCCCGGTGACTCCAGAGAGTCCACTTGCACCACTGGGGACCCACCCAGGTGACTCCAGAGAGTCCACTTGCATCACGATGGACCCACACAGGTGACTCCAGAGAGTCCAGTTGCATCACGAGGGACCCACCCTGTTGACTCCAGAGAGTCTCCTGGCACCACTGGGGACCCACCCCGGTGACAAAAGAGAGTCCAGTTACATCACTGTGGACCCACCCCGCTGACTCCAGAGAGTCCACTGGCAGAACTGGGGACCCACCCTGGTGACTCCACTGGCACTACTAGCACCACTGGAGACCCACCCCGGTGACTCCAGAGAGTCCATTTGCACCACTGGGGACCCACCCCGGTGACTCCAGAGAGTCCATTTGCACCACTGGGGACCCACCCCGGTGACTCCAGAGAGTCCACTGGCACCACCGGGGACCCAGCCTGGTGGCTCCAGAGAGTGCACTGGCGCCACAGGAGACCCACTCCGGTGACTCCAGAGAGTGCACTGGCGCCACCGGGGACCCTCCCTGGCGACTCCAGAGAGTGCACTTGCGCAACTGGGGACGTACAACGGTGACTCCAGAGAGTGCACTGGCACCACTGGGGACGCACCGCCGTGACTCCAGAGCGTGCACTGGCGCCATTGGGTACGCACCGCCGTGACTCCAGAGAGTGCACTGGTACCACAGGGGATGCACCCGGGCGACTCCAGAGAGTGCACTGGCACCACCGGGGATGCACCCCTGGCGACTCCAGAGAGTGCACTGGCACCACCGGAGATGCACTCCGGTGACTCCAGAGAGTGCACTGGCACCACTGGGGATGCACCCCGGAGACTCCAAAGAGTGCAGTGGCATCACCGGGGATGCACCCGGGTGACTCCAGAGAGTGCACTGGCGCCACCGGGGACCCACCCAGGTGACTCCAGAGAGTGCACTGGCACCACCGGGGACCCTCCCTGGCGACTCCAGGGAGTGCACTGGTGCCCCTGGGGACCCACCCCGGCGACTCCAGAGAGTGCACTGGCACCCCTTGGGACGCACCCCGGTGACTCCAGAGGGTGCACTGGCGCCACTGGGGACGCACCGCGGTGACTCCAGAGAGTGCACTGGCTCCACTGGGGACGCACCCCGGTGACTCCAGAGAGTGCCCTGGCGTTACTGGGGACGCACCGCGGTGAGTCCAGAGTGTGCCCTGGCGCCACTGGGGACGCAGCGCCGTGACTCCAGAGAGTGCCCTGGCGCCACTGGGGACGCAGCGCTGTGACTCCAGAGAGTGCCCTGGCGACACTGGGGACGCACCCCGGTGACTCCAGAGAGTGCCCTGGCGCCACCGGGGATGCACCCGGGCGACTCCAGAGAGTGCACTGGCGCCACTGGGGACGCACCGCGGTGAGTCCAGAGAGTGCACTGGCGCCCCTGGGGACGCACACCGGTGACTGCAGAGAGTGCACTGGCACCACCGGGGATGCACCCCGGTGACTCCAGAGAGTACACTGGCGCCACCGGGGACCCAGCCCGGTGACTCTGGAGAGTGCACTGGTGCCACTGGGGACGCACTCCGGTGACTCCAGAGAGTGCACTGGCGCCCCTGGGGACGCACACCAGTGACTCCAGAGAGTGCACTGGCACCACCGGGGATGCACCCTGGTGACTCCAGAGAGTGCACTGGCACCACCGGGGATGCACCCGGGCGACTCCAGAGAGTGCACTGGCAAAACCGGGGACCCACCCCGGTCATTCCAGAGAGTGCACTGGGGCCACCGGGGACCCACCCCGGTGACTCCAGAGAGTGCACTGGCGCCCCTGGGGACCCACTCCGGTGATTCCAGAGAGTGCACTGGCGCCACTGGGGACCCAGCCTTGTGACTCCAGAGAGTGCACTGGCACCACCGGGGACTGACCCCGGTGACTACAGAGAGTGCACTGGCGCCACCGGGGACCCTCCCTGGCGATTCCAGAGAGTGCACTTGCGCAACTGGGGACGTACAACGGTGACTCCAGAGAGTGCACTGGCACCACTGGGGACGCACCGCCGTGACTCCAGAGCGTGCACTGGCGCCATTGGGTACGCACCGCCGTGACTCCAGAGAGTGCACTGGTACCACAGGGGATGCACCCGGGCGACTCCAAAGAGTGCACTGGCACCACCGGTGTTGTACCCTGGCGACTCCAGAGAGTGCACTGGCGCCCCTTGGGACGCACCCCGGTGACTCCAGAGGGTGCACTGGCGCCACTGGGGACGCACCACGGTGACTCCAGAGAGTGCACTGGCGCCACTGGGGACGCACCGCCGTAACTCCAGAGAGTGCCCTGGCGACACTGGGGACGCACCCCGGTGACTCCAGAGAGTGCCCTGGCGCCACCGGGGATGCACCCGGGCGACTCCAGAGAGTGCACTGGCGCCACTGGGGACGCTCCGCGGTGAGTCCAGAGAGTGCACTGGCGCCCCTGGGGACGCACACCGGTGACTGCAGAGAGTGCACTGGCACCGCCGGGGATGCACCCCGGTGACTCCAGAGAGTGCACTGGCGCCACCGGGGACCCAGCCCGGTGACTCTGGAGAGTGCACTGGTGCCACTGGGGACGCACCCCGGTGACTCCAGAGCGTGCACTGGCACCAGTGGGGACGCACCGCCGTGACACCAGAGCGTGCACTGGCTCCACTTGGGACGCACCGCCGTGACTCCAGAGAGTGCACTGGCACCAAAGGGGATGCACCCCCGGAGACTCCACAGAGTGCCCTGGCACCACCTGGGATGCACAACCGGTGACTCCAGAGAGTGCACTGGCGCCCCTGGGGACGCACACCGGTGACTCCAGAGAGTGCACTGGCACCACCGGGGATGCACCCTGGTGACTCCAGAGAGTGCACTGGCACCACCGGGGATGCACCCCGGTGACTCCAGAGAGTGCACTGGCGCCCCTGGGGACCCACTCCGGTGATTCCAGAGAGTGCACTGGCGCCACTGGGGACCCAGCCTTGTGACTCCAGAGAGTGCACTGGCGCCACCGGGGACCGACCCCGGTGACTACAGAGAGTGCACTGGTGCCACCGGGGACCCTCCCGGGCGACTCCAGAGAGTGCACTTGCGCCACTGGGGACGTACACCGGTGACTCCAGAGAGTGCACTGGCACCACTGGGGATGCATCCCTGTGACTCCAGAGAGTGCACTGGCACCACTGGAGATCCACCCCGGTGACTCCAGAGAGTGCACTGGCACCACTGGGGATGCACCCCGGTGACTCCAGAGTGCACTGGCACCACCGGGGATGCACCCTGGTGATTCCAGAGAGTGCACTGGCGCCACAGGGGACCCACCCCGGCGACTCCAGAGAGTGCACTGGCGCCACCCGGGACCCACCCCGGTGACTCCAGAGAGTGCACTGGAACCACCGGGAACGCACCCGGGCGACTCCAGAGAGTGCACTGGCACCATCGGGGACCGACCCCGGTGACTCCAGAGAGTGCACTGGCGCCACCCGGGACCCACCCCGGTGATTCCAGAGAGTGCACTGGCGCCACCGGGGACCCACCCCGGTGACTCCAGAGAGTGCACTGGCGCCACAGGGGACCCACCCAGGTTACTCCAGAGAGTGCACTGGCGCCACCGTAGACGCACCCCGGTGACTCCAGAGAGTGCACTGGCACCACCGGGGACCCTCCCGGTGACTCCAGAGAGTGCCCTGGCGCCCCTGGTAATGCACACCGGCGACTCCACAGAGTGCCCTGGCGCCCCTGGGGAGGCACCCCGGTGACTCCAGAGCATGCCCTGGCGCCACTGGGAACGCACCCCGGCGACTCCAGGGAGTGCCTTCGCGCCACTGGGGACGCAGCGCCGTGACTCCAGAGAGCGCCCTGGCGCCACTCGGGACGCACCCCGGTGACTCCTGAGAGTGCCCTGGCGCCCCTGGGGACGCACCTCGGCGACTCCAGAAAGTGCCCTGGCGCCCCTGGGGACGAACCCCGGTGACTCCAGAGAGTGCACTGGCGCCCCTGGGGACGCGCCCCGGCGACTCCAGATAGTGCACTGGAGCCCCTGGGGACACACCCCGGCGACTCCAGAGAGTGCACAAGCGCACCTGGGGACGCAACCCGGCGACTCCAGAGAGTGCACTGGCACCACCGGGGATGCACCACCGTGACTCCAGAGAGTGCACTGGCAGCACCGGTGATGCACCCCCGGTGACGCCAGAGAGTGCACTGGCACCACTGGGGATGCACGCCGGAGACTCAAAAGAGTGCAGTGGCACCTCCGGGGATGAACCCCGGTGACTCCAGAGAGTGAACTGGAACCACCGGGAACGAACCCGGGCGACTCCAGAGAGTGCACTGGCACCACTGGGGACCGACCCCGGTGACTCCAGAGAGTGCACTGGCGCCACCCGGGACCCAGCCCGGTGACTCCAGAGAGTACACTGACGCCACCGGGGACGCACTCCGGTGACTCCAGAGAGTGCACTGGCGCCACCGGGGACCCACCAGGGTGACTCCAGAGAGTGCAATGGCGCCCCTGGGGACCCTCCCGGGCGACTCCAGGGAGTGCACTGGCGCCACCGGGGACGCACCCCGGTGACTCCAGAGAGTGCACTGGCGCCCCTTGGGATGCACCCCGGTGACTCCAGAGAGTGCCCTGGCGCCCCTGGGGACGCATCGCGGTGACTCCAGGGAGTGCCCTCGCGCCCCTGGGGACGCAGCGCCGTGACTCCAGAAAGTGCCCTGGCGCCCCTGGGGATGAACCCCAGTGACTCCAGAGAGTGCGCTGGCACCAGTGGGGATGCACCCCGGTGACTGCAGAGAGTGCACTGGCGCCACCGGGGACCCAGCGCGGGGACTCCAGAGAGTGCACTGGCGCCACCGGGGACCCAGCCCGGCGACTCTGGAGAGTGCACTGGCGACCCTGGGGACGCGCCCCGGCGTCCAGAGAGTGCACTGGCGACCCTGGGGAAGCGCCCCGGCGACTCCAGAGAGTGCACTGGAGCCCCTGGGGACGCACCCCGGCGACTCCGAGAGTGCACCGGCTCCCCTGGGGACGCACCCCGGTGACTCCAGAGAGTGCACAAGCGCACCTGGGGACGCAACCCGGCGACTCCAGAGAGTGTACTGGCACCACCGGGAATGCACCACCGTGACTCCAGAGAGTGCACTGGCACCACTGGGGATGCAGTGCAGTGAGTCCAGAGAGTGCACTGGCACCACTGGGGATGCAGTGCAGTGAGTGCAGAGAGTGCACTGGCACCACTGGGGATGCAGTGCAGTGAGTCCAGAGAGTGCACTGGCGCCAGTGGGAATGCAGTGCAGTGAGTCCAGAGAGTGCACTGGCAGCAGTGGGGATGCAGTGCAGTGAGTCCAGAGAGTTCACTGGTACCAGTGGGGATGCAGTGCAGTGAGTCCAGAGAGTGCACTGGCACCAGTGGGGATGCAGTGCAGTGAGTCCAGAGAGTGCACTGGCACCACTGGGGTTGCAGTGCAGTGAGTGCAGAGAGTGCACTGGCACCAGTGGGGATGCAGTGCAGTGAGTCCAGAGAGGGCATTGGCACCAGTGGGGATGCAGTGCAGTGAGTCCAGAGAGTGCACTGGCACCAGTGGGGATGCAGTGCAGTGAGTCCAGAGAGTGCACTGGCACCAGTGGGGATGCAGTGCAGTGAGTCCAGAGAGTGCACTGGCACCACTGGGGATGCAGTGCAGTGAGTCCAGAGAGTGCACTGGGACCAGTGGGGATGCAGTGCAGTGAGTCCAGAGAGTGCACTGGCACCACTGCGGATCAGTGCAGTGACTCTAGAGAGTGCACTGGCACCAGTGGGGTTGGAGTGCAGTGACTCTAGAGAGTGCACTGGCACCAGTGGGGATGCAGTGCAGTGAGTCCAGAGAGTGCACTGGCACCAGTGGGGATGCAGTGCAGTGAGTCCAGAGAGTTCACTGGCACCTCTGGCGATGCAGTGCAGTGACTCCGGAGAGTGCACTGGCACCACTGGGGATGCAGTGCAGTGAGTCCAGAGAGTGCACTGGCACCAGTGGGGATGCAGTGCAGTGACTCCAGAGAGTGCACTGGCAGCAGTGGGGATGCAGTGCAGTGAGTCCAGAGAGTGCACTGGCACCACTGGGGATGCAGTGCAGTGACTCCAGAGAGTGCACTGGCAGCAGTGGGGATGCAGTGCAGTGAGTCCAGAGAGTGCACTGGCACCACTGGGGATGCAGTGCAGTGAGTCCAGAGAGTGCACTGGCACCACTGGGGATGCAGTGCAGTGAGTCCAGAGAGTGTACTGGCACCACTGGGGATGCAGTGCAGTGACTCCAGAGAGTGCACTGGCACCACTGGGGATGCAGTGCAGTGAGTCCAGAGAGTGCACTGGCACCAGTGGGGATGCAGTGCAGTGAGTCCAGAGAGTGCACTGGCACCAGTGGGGATGCAGTGCACTGAGTCCAGAGAGTGCACTGGCACCAGTGGGGATGCAGTGCACTGAGTCCAGAGAGTGCACTGGCACCACTGGGGATTCAGTGTAGTGAGTCCAGAGAGTGCACTGGCACCAGTGGGGTTGCAGTGCAGTGAGTCCAGAGAGTGCACTGGCACCACTGGGGATGCAGTGCAGTGAGTGCAGAGAGTGCACTGGCACCAGTGGGGATGCAGTGCAGTGAGTCCAGAGAGTGCACTGGCACCAGTGGGGATGCAGTGCAGTGAGTCCAGAGAGTGCACTGGCACCAGTGGGAATGCAGTGCAGTGAGTTGAGAGAGTGCACAGGAACCAGTGGGGATGCACTGCAGTGTCTCCAGAGAGTGCACTGGCACCACTGGGGATGCAGTGCAGTGAGTCCAGAGAGTGCATTGGCACCAGTGGGAATGCAGTGCAGTGAGTCCAGAGAGTGCACTGGCTCCAGTGGGGATGCAGTGCAGTGACTCCAGCGAGTGCACTGGCACCAGTGGGGATGCAGTGCAGTGACTCCAGAGAGTGCACTGGCAGCAGTGGGGATGCAGTGCAGTGAGTCCAGAGAGTGCACTGGCACCACTGGGGATGCAGTGCAGTGACTCCAGAGAGTGCACTGGCAGCAGTGGGGATGCAGTGCAGTGACTCCAGAGAGTGCACTGGCAGCAGTGGGCATGCAGTGCAGTGAGTCCAGAGAGTGCACTGGCACCAGTGGGGATGCAAAGCAGTGAGTCCAGAGAGTGCACTGGCACCAGTGGGGATGCACTGCAGTGAGTCCAGAGAGTGCATTGGCACCAGTGGGGATGTAGTGCAGTGAGTCCAGAGAGTGCACTGGCACCAGTGGGGATGTAGTGCAGTGAGTCCTTAGACTGCACTGGCACCAGTGGGGATGCAGTGCAGTGAGTCCAGAGAGTGCACTGGCACCACTGGGGATGCAGTGCAGTGACTCCAGAGAGTTCACTGGCACCAGTGGGGATGCAGTGCAGTGAGTCCAGAGAGTGCGCTGGTACCAGTGGGGATGCAGTGCAGTGAGTCCAGAGAGTGCACTGGCACCACTGCGGATCAGTGCAGTGACTCTAGCGAGTGAACTGGCACCAGTGGGGATTCAGTGCAGTGACTCTAGAGAGTGCACTGGCACCAGTGGGGATGCAGTGCAGTGAGTCCAGAGAGTGCACTGGCACCAGTGGGGATGCAGTGCAGTGAGTGCAGAGAGTGCACAGGCACCAGTGGGGATGCAGTGCAGTGAGTCCAGAGAGTGCACTGGCACCAGTGGGCGTGCAGTGCAATGAGTCCAGAGAGTGCACTGGCACCAGTGGGGATTCAGTGCAGTGAGTCCAGAGGGTTCACTGGAACCACTAGGGATGCAGTGCAGTGACTCCAGAAAGTGCACTGGCACTACTGGGGATGCAGTGCAGAGAGTACAGAGAGTGTACTGGCACCAGTGGGGATGCAGTGCAGTGACTCCAGAGAGTGCACTGGCACCAGTAGGGATGCAGTGAAGTGAGTCCAGAGAGTGCACTGGCACCACTGGGGATGCAGTGCAGTGAGTCCAGAGAGTTCACTGGCACCACTGGGGATGCAGTGCAGTGAGTCCAGAGAGTGCACTGGCACCAGTGGGGATGCAGTGCAGTGAGTCCAGAGAGTTCACTGGCACCACTTGGGATGCAGTGCAGTGACTCCAGAAAGTGCACTGGCACCAGTGGGGATGCAGTGCAGCGACTCTAGAGAGTGCACTGGCACCAGTGGGGATGCAGTGCAGTGAGTCCAGAGAGTGCACTGGCACCAGTGGGGATGCAGTGCAGTGAGTCCAGAGAGTGCACTGTCAACAGTGGTTATGCAGTGCAGTGACTCCAGAAAGTGCACTGGCACCAGTGGGGATGCAGAGCAGTGAGAGCAGAGAGTGCACTGGCACCAGTGGGGATGCAGTGCAGTGAGTCCAGAGAGTGCACTGGCACCACTGGGGATGCAGTGCAGTGAGTCCAGAGAGTGCACTGGCACCAGTGGGGATGCAGGGCAGTGAGTCCAGAGAGTGCACTGGTACCAGTGGGGATGCAGTGCAGTGAGTCCAGAGAGTGCACTGGCACCACTGCGGATCAGTGCAGTGACTCTAGAGAGTGAACTGGCACCAGTGGGGATTCAGTGCAGTGACTCTAGAGAGTGCACTGGCACCAGTGGGGATGCAGTGCAGTGAGTCCAGAGAGTGCACTGGCACCAGTGGGGATGCAGTGCAGTGAGTGCAGAGAGTGCACTGGCACCAGTGGGGATGCAGTGCAGTGAGTCCAGAGAGTTCACTGGCACCACTAGGGATGCAGTGCAGTGACTCCAGAAAGTGCACTGGCACTACTGGGGATGCAGTGCAGTGAGTCCAGAGAGTGTACTGGCACCAGTGGGGATGCAGTGCAGTGACTCCAGAGAGTGCACTGGCGCAAGTAGGTATGCAGTGAAGTGAGTCCAGAGAGTGCACTGGCACCACTGGGGATGCAGTGCAGTGAGTCCAGAGAGTTCACTGGCACCACTGGGGATGCAGTGCAGTGAGTCCAGAGAGTGCACTGGCACCAGTGGGGATGCAGTGCAGTGAGTCCAGAGAGTTCATTGGCACCACTTGGGATGCAGTGCAGTGACTCCAGAGAGTGCACTGGCACCAGTGGGGATGCAGTGCAGCGACTCTAGAGAGTGCACTGGCACCAGTGGGGATGCAGTGCAGTGAGTCCAGAGAGTGCACTGGCACCACTGGGGA
Organism: Anser brachyrhynchus; assembly: GCF_964034855.1. NCBI lineage: Eukaryota > Metazoa > Chordata > Aves > Anseriformes > Anatidae > Anser > Anser brachyrhynchus. The sequence goes on along the minus strand of NW_027663523.1, from coordinate 183,866 downwards.
TGCAGTGCAGTGAGTCCAGAGAGTGCATTGGCACCAGTGGGGATGCAGTATAGTGAGTCCAGAGAGTGCACTGTCAACAGTGGTTATGCAGTGCAGTGACTCCAGAAAGTGCACTGGCACCAGTGGGGATGCAGAGCAGTGAGTGCAGAGAGTGCACTGGCACCAGTGGGGATGCAGTGCAGTGAGTCCAGAGAGTGCACTGGCACCAGTGGTGATGCAGTGCAGTGAGTGCAGAGAGTGCACAGGCACCAGTGGGGATGCAGTGCAGTGAGTCCAGAGAGTGCACTGTCACCAGTGGGGATTCAGTGCAGTGAGTCCAGAGTGTTCACTGGCACCACTAGGGATGCAGTGCAGTGACTCCAGAAAGTGCACTGGCACTACTGGGGATGCAGTGCAGTGACTCCAGAGAGTGCACTGGCACCAGTAGGGATGCAGTGAAGTGAGTCCAGAGAGTGCACTGGCACCACTGGGGATGCAGTGCAGTGAGTCCAGAGAGTTCACTGGCACCACTGGGGATGCAGTGCAGTGAGTCCAGAGAGTGCAATGGCACCAGTGGGGATGCAGTGCAGTGAGTCCAGAGAGTGCCCTGGCACCACTGGTGATGCAGTGCAGTGACTCCAGAAAGTGCACTGGCAGCAGTGGGGATGCAGTGCAGCGACTCTAGAGAGTGCACTGGCACCAGTGGGGATGCAGTGCAGTGAGTCCAGAGAGTGCACTGGCACCACTGGGGATGCAGTGCAGTGAGTCCAGAGAGTGCACTGGCACCAGTGGGAATGCAGCGCAGTGACTCCAGAGAGTGCACTAGCAACAACTGGGGATGCACTGCAGTGTCTCCGGAGAGTGCACTGGCACCACTGGGGATGCAGTGCAGTGAGTTCAGATAGTGCACTGGCACCAGTGGGGATGCAGTGCAGTGAGTCCAGAGAGTGCACTGGCATCTGTGGGGATGCAGTGCAGTGACTCCAGAGAGTGCATTGGCACCACTGGGGATGCAGTGCAGTGAGTCCAGAGAGTGCACTGGCACCAGTGGGGATGCAGTGCAGTGAGTCCAGAGAGTGCACTGGCACCACTGTGGATAAGTGCAGTGACTCCATAGAGTGCACTGGCACCAGTGGGGTTGGAGTGCAGTGACTCTAGAGAGTGCACTGGCAGCAGTGGGGATTCAGTGCAGTGAGTCCAGAGAGTGCACTGGCACCAGTGGGGATGCAGTGCAGTGAGTGCAGAGAGTGCACTGGCACCAGTGGGGATGCAGTGCAGTGAGTCCAGAGAGTGCAGTGGCACCAGTGGGGATGCAGTGCAGTGAGTCCAGAGAGTGCACTGGCACCAGTGGGGATGCAGTGCAGTGAGTCCAGAGAGTTCACTGGCACCAGTGGGGATGCAGTGCAGTGAGTCCAGAGAGTGCACTGGCACCACTGGGGATGCAGTGCAGTGACTCCAGAGAGTTCACTGGCACCACTGGGGATGCAGTGCAGTGCAGTGAGTCCTTAGAGTGCACTGGCAGCAGTGGGGATGCAGTGCAGTGAGTCCAGAGAGTGCATTGGCACCAGTGGGGATGCAGTGCAGTGACTCCAGAGAGTGCACTGGCAGCAGTGGGGATGCAGTGCAGTGAGTCCAGAGAGTGCACTGGCACCACTGGGGATGCAGTGCAGTGAGTCCAGAGAGTGCACTGGCACCACTGGGGATGCAGTGCAGTGAGTCCAGAGAGTGCACTGGCACTACTGGGGATGCAGTGCAGTGAGTCCAGAGAGTGCACTGGCACCAGTGGGGATGCAGTGCAGTGAGTCCAGAGAGTGCACTGGCACCAGTGGGGATGCAGTGCAGTGAGTCCAGAGAGTTCACTGGCACCAGTGGGGATGCAGTGCAGTGTAGTGAGTCCTTAGAGTGCACTGGCACCAGTGGGGATGCAGTGCAGTGAGTCCAGAGAGTGCACTGGCACCACTGGGGATGCACTGCAGTGACTCCAGAGAGTGCACTGGCACCAGTGGGGATGCAGTGCAGTGAGTCCAGAGAGTGCACTGGCACCACCGGGGATTCAGTGCAGTGAGTCCAGAGAGTTCACTGGCACCACTAGGGATGCAGTGCAGTGACTCCAGAAAGTGCACTGGCACTACTGGGGATGCAGTGCAGTGAGTCCAGAGAGTGCACTGGCACCAGTGGGGATTCAGTGCAGTGAGTCGAGAGAGTGCACTGGCACCAGTGGGGATGCAGTGCAGTGAGTCCAGAGAGTTCACTGGCACCAGTGGGGATGCAGTGCAGTGAGTCCTTAGACTGCACTGGCACCAGTGGGGATGCAGTGCAGTGAGTCCATAGAGTGCACTGGCACCAGTGGGGATGCAGTGCAGTGACTCCAGAGAGTGCACTGGCACCAGTGGGGATGCAGTGCAGTGAGTCCAGAGAGTGCACTGGCACCAGTGGGGATGCAGTGCAGTGAGTCCAGAGAGTGCACTGGCACCACTGCGAATGCACTGCAGTGAGTCCGGAGAGTGCCCTGGCACCACTGGGGATGCAGTGCAGTGAGTCCAGAGAGTGCACTGGCACCACTGGGGATGCAGTGCAGTGAGTCCAGAGAGGTCACTGGCACCACTTGGGATGCGGTGCAGTGACTCCAGAAAGTGCACTGGCACTACTGGGGATGCAGTGCAGTGAGTCCAGAGAGTGCACTGGCACCAGTGGAGATGCAGTGCAGTGAGTCCAGAGAGTGCACTGGCACCAGTGGGGATGCAGTGTAGTGAGTCCAGAGAGTGCACTGGCACCACTGGGGTTGCAGTGCAGTGAGTGCAGAGAGTGCACTGGCACCAGTGGGGATGCAGTGCAGTGACTCCAGAGAGTGCACTAGCACCAGTGGGGATGCACTGCAGTGACTCCAGAGAGTGCACTGGCACCAGTGGGCATGCAGTGCAGTGAGTTCTTATAGTGCACTGGCACCAGTGGGGATGCAGTGCAGTGAGTCCAGAGAGTGCATTGGCACCAGTGGGGATGCAGTGCAGTGAGTCCAGAGAGTTCACTGGCACCAGTGGGGATGCAGTGCAGTGAGTGCAGAGAGTGCACTGGCACCAGTGGGGATGCAGTGCAGTGAGTCCAGAGAGTGCACTGGCACCACTGGGGATGCAGTGCAGTGAGTCCAGAGAGTGCACTGGCACCACTGCGGATCAGTGCAGTGACTCTAGAGAGTGCACTGGCACCAGTGGGGTTGGAGTGCAGTGACTCTAGAGAGTGCACTGGCACCAGTGGGGATGCAGTGCAGTGAGTCCAGAGAGTGCACTGGCACCACTGGGGATGCAGTGCAGTGAGTCCAGAGAGTTCACTGGCACCAGTGGGGATGCAGTGCAGTGACTCCGGAGAGTGCACTGGCACCAGTGGGGATGCAGTGCAGTGAGTCCAGAGAGTGCACTGGCACCAGTGGGGATGTAGTGCAGTGACTCCAGAGAGTGCACTCGCAGCAGTGGGGATGCAGTGCAGTGAGTCCAGAGAGTGCACTGGCACCACTGGGGATGCAGTGCAGTGACTCCAGAGAGTGCACTGGCAGCAGTGGGGATGCAGTGCAGTGAGTCCAGAGAGTGCACTGGCACCACTGGGGATGCAGTGCAGTGAGTCCAGAGAGTGCACTGGCACCACTGGGGATGCAGTGCAGTGAGTCCAGAGAGTGCACTGGCACCACTGGGGATGCAGTGCAGTGACTCCAGAGAGTGCACTGGCACCACTGGGGATGCAGTGCAGTGAGTCCAGAGAGTGCACTGGCACCAGTGGGGATGCAGTGCAGTGAGTCCAGAGAGTGCACTGGCACCAGTGGGGATGCAGTGCACTGAGTCCAGAGAATGCACTGGCACCAGTGGGGATGCAGTGCAGTGAGTCCAGAGAGTGCACTGGCACCACTGGGGATGCAGTGTAGTGAGTCCAGAGAGTGCACTGGCACCAGTGGGGTTGCAGTGCAGTGAGTCCAGAGAGTGCACTGGCACCACTGGGGATGCAGTGCAGTGAGTGCAGAGAGTGCACTGGCACCAGTGGGGATGCAGTGCAGTGAGTCCAGAGAGTGCAATGGCGCCAGTGGGGATGCAAAGCAGTGAGTCCAGAGAGTGCACTGGCACCAGTGGGAATGCAGTGCAGTGAGTTGAGAGAGTGCACAGGAACCAGTGGGGATGCACTGCAGTGTCTCCAGAGAGTGCACTGGCACCACTGGGGATGCAGTGCAGTGAGTCCAGAGAGTGCATTGGCACCAGTGGGGATGCAGTGCAGTGACTCCAGAGAGTCCACTGGCTCCAGTGGGGATGCAGTGCAGTGACTCCAGCGAGTGCACTGGCACCAGTGGGGATGCAGTGCAGTGAGTCCAGAGAGTGCACTGGCACCAGTGGGGTTGCAGAGCAGTGAGTGCAGAGAGTGCACTGGCACCAGTGGGGATGCAGTGCAGTGAGTCCAGAGAGTTCACTGGCACCAGTGGGGATGCAGTGCAGTGACTCCAGAGAGTGCACTGGCAGCAGTGGGCATGCAGTGCAGTGAGTCCAGAGAGTGCACTGGCACCAGTGGGGATGCAAAGCAGTGAGTCCAGAGAGTGCACTGGCACCAGTGGGGATGCACTGCAGTGAGTCCAGAGAGTGCATTGGCACCAGTGGGGATGTAGTGCAGTGAGTCCAGAGAGTGCACTGGCACCAGTGGGGATGTAGTGCAGTGAGTCCTTAGACTGCACTGGCACCAGTGGGGATGCAGTGCAGTGAGTCCAGAGAGTGCGCTGGTACCAGTGGGGATGCAGTGCAGTGAGTCCAGAGAGTGCACTGGCACCACTGCGGATCAGTGCAGTGACTCTAGCGAGTGAACTGGCACCAGTGGGGATTCAGTGCAGTGACTCTAGAGAGTGCACTGGCACCAGTGGGGATGCAGTGCAGTGAGTCCAGAGAGTGCACTGGCACCAGTGGGGATGCAGTGAAGTGAGTGCAGAGAGTGCACAGGCACCAGTGGGGATGCAGTGCAGTGAGTCCAGAGAGTGCACTGGCACCACCGGGGATTCAGTGCAGTGAGTCCAGAGAGTTCACTGGCACCACTAGGGATGCAGTGCAGTGACTCCAGAAAGTGCACTGGCACTACTGGGGATGCAGTGCAGAGAGTACAGAGAGTGTACTGGCACCAGTGGGGATGCAGTGCAGTGACTCCAGAGAGTGCACTGGCACCAGTAGGGATGCAGTGAAGTGAGTCCAGAGAGTGCACTGGCACCACTGGGGATGCAGTGCAGTGAGTCCAGAGAGTTCACTGGCACCACTGGGGATGCAGTGCAGTGAGTCCAGAGAGTGCACTGGCACCAGTGGGGATGCAGTGCAGTGAGTCCAGAGAGTTCACTGGCACCACTTGGGATGCAGTGCAGTGAGTCCAGAGAGTGCACTGGCACCAGTGGGGATGCAGTGCAGCGACTCTAGAGAGTGCACTGGCACCAGTGGGGATGCAGTGCAGTGAGTCCAGAGAGTGCACTGTCAACAGTGGTTATGCAGTGCAGTGACTCCAGAAAGTGCACTGGCACCAGTGGGGATGCAGAGCAGTGAGTGCAGAGAGTGCACTGGCACAAGTGGGGATGCAGTGCAGTGAGTCCAGAGAGTGCACTGGCACCACTGGGGATGCAGTGCAGTGAGTCCAGAGAGTGCACTGGCACCAGTGGGGATGCAGTGCAGTGAGTCCAGAGAGTGCACTGGTACCAGTGGGGATGCAGTGCAGTGAGTCCAGAGAGTGCACTGGCACCACTGCGGATCAGTGCAGTGACTCTAGAGAGTGAACTGGCACCAGTGGGGATTCAGTGCAGTGACTCTAGAGAGTGCACTGGCACCAGTGGGGATGCAGTGCAGTGAGTCCAGAGAGTGCACTGGCACCAGTGGGGATGCAGTGCAGTGAGTGCAGAGAGTGCACTGGCACCAGTGGGGATGCAGTGCAGTGAGTCCAGAGAGTTCACTGGCACCACTAGGGATGCAGTGCAGTGACTCCAGAAAGTGCACTGGCACTACTGGGGATGCAGTGCAGTGAGTCCAGAGAGTGTACTGGCACCAGTGGGGATGCAGTGCAGTGACTCCAGAGAGTGCACTGGCGCAAGTAGGTATGCAGTGAAGTGAGTCCAGAGAGTGCACTGGCACCACTGGGGATGCAGTGCAGTGAGTCCAGAGAGTTCACTGGCACCACTGGGGATGCAGTGCAGTGAGTCCAGAGAGTGCCCTGGCACCACTGGGGATGCAGTGCAGTGAGTCCAGAGAGTGCACTGGCACCACTGGGGATGCAGTGCAGTGAGTCCAGAGAGGTCACTGGCACCACTTGGGATGCGGTGCAGTGACTCCAGAAAGTGCACTGGCACTACTGGGGATGCAGTGCAGTGAGTCCAGAGAGTGCACTGGCACCAGTGGAGATGCAGTGCAGTGAGTCCTGAGAGTGCACTGGCACCAGTGGGGATGCAGTGTAGTGAGTCCAGAGAGTGCACTGGCACCAGTGGGGTTGCAGTGCAGTGAGTCCAGAGAGTGCACTGGCACCAGTGGGGATGCACTGCAGTGTCTCCAGAGAATGCACTGGCACCACTGGGGATGCATTGCAGTGACTCCAGAGAGTGCACTGGCACCAGTGGGGATGCAGTGCAGTGAGTCCAGAGAGTGCACTGGTACCAGTGGGGATGCAGTGCAGTGAGTCCAGAGAGTGCACTGGCACCACTGTGGATCAGTGCAGTGACTCTAGAGAGTGAACTGGCACCAGTGGGGATGCAGTGCAGTGAGTCTAGAGAGTGCAGTGGTACTACTGGGGATGCAGTGCAGTGAGTCCAGAGAGTGCACTGGCACCAGTGGGGATGCAGTGCAGTGAGTGCAGAGAGTGCACTGGCACCAGTGGGGATGCAGTGCAGTGAGTCCAGAGAGTGCACTGGCACCAGTGGGCGTGCAGTGCAATGAGTCCAGAGAGTGCACTGGCACCAGTGGGGATGCAGTGCAATGACTCCAGAGAGTTCACTGGCACCAGTGGGGATGCAGTGCAGTGAGTCCAGAGAGAGCACTGGCACCAGTGGGGATGCAGTGCAGTGACTCCAGAGAGTGCACTGGCACCACTAGGGATGCAGTGCAGTGAGTCCAGAAAGTGCACTGGCACTACTGGGGATGCAGTGCAGTGAGTCCAGAGAGTGCACTGGCACCAGTGGGGATGCAGTGCAGTGAGTCCAGAGAGTGCACTGGCACCACTGGGGATGCAGTGCAGTGAGTCCAGAGAGTGCACTGGCACCACCAGGGATGCAGTGCAGTGACTCCAGAGAGTGCACTGGCACCAGTGGGGATGCACTGCAGTGAGTCCAGAGAGTGCCATGGCACCACTGGGGATGCAGTGCAGTGAGTCCAGAGAGTGCACTGGCACCACTAGGGATGCAGTGCAGTGACTCCAGAAAGTGCACTGGCACTACTGGAGATGCAGTGCAGTGAGTCCAGAGAGTGCACTGGCACCAGTCGGGATGCAGTGCAGTGAGTCCAGAGAGTGCACTGGCACCACTGGGGATGCAGTGCAGTGAGTCCAGAGAGTGCACTGGCACCAGTGGGGATGCAGTGTAGTGAGTCCAGAGAGTGCACTGGCACCAGTGGGTTTGCAGTGCAGTGAGTCCAGAGAGTGCACTGGCACCAGTGGGGATGCACTGCAGTGTCTCCAGAGAGTGCACTGGCACCACTGGGGATGCATTGCAGTGACTCCAGAGAGTGCACTGGCACCAGTGGGGATGCAGTGCAGTGAGTCCAGAGAGTGCACTGGTACCAGTGGGGATGCAGTGCAGTGAGTCCAGAGAGTGCACTGGCACCACTGCGGATCAGTGCAGTGACTCTAGAGAGTGCACTGGCACCAGTGGGAATGCAGTGCAGTGAGTCCAGAGAGTGCACTGGCACCAGTGGGGATGCAGTGCAGTGAGTGCAGAGACTGCACTGGCACCAGTGGGGATGCAGTGCAGTGAGTCCCGAGAGTGCACTGGCACCAGTGGGCGTGCAGTGCAATGAGTCCAGAGAGTGCACTGGCACCAGTGGGGATGCAGTGCAGTGAGTCCAGAGAGTTCACTGGCACTACTGGGGATGCAGTGCAGTGAGTCCAGAGAGTGCACTGGCACCAGTGGGGATGCAGTGCAGTGAGTCCAGAGAGTTCACTGGCACCAGTGGGGATGCAGTGCAGTGACTCCAGAGAGTGCACTGGCACCAGTGGTGATGCACTGCAGTGAGTCCAGACAGTGCACTGGCACCAGTGGGGATGCAGTGCAGTGAGTCCAGAGAGTGCACTGGCACCAGTGGGGATGCAGTGCAGTGAGTCCAGAGAGTGCACTGGCACCAGTGGGGATGCAGTGCAGTGACTCCAGAGAGTGCACTGGCACCAGTGGTGATGCAGTGCAGTGAGTGCAGAGAGTGCACAGGCACCAGTGGGGATGCAGTGCAGTGAGTCCAGAGAGTGCACTGGCACCACTAGATGCAGTGCAGTGACTCCAGAAAGTGCACTGGCACTACTGGAGATGCAGTGCAGTGACTCCAGAAAGTGCACTGGCACTACTGGGGATGCAGTGCAGTGAGTCCAGAGAGTGCACTGGCACCAGTGGAGATGCAGTGCAGTGAGTCCAGAGAGTGCACTGGCACCAGTGGGGATGCAGTGTAGTGAGTCCAGAGAGTGCACTGGCACCAGTGGGGTTGCAGTGCAGTGAGTGCAGAGAGTGCACTGGCACCAGTGGGAATGCAGTGCAGTGAGTCCAGAGAGTGCACTGGCACCACTGGGGATGCATTGCAGTGACTCCAGAGAGTGCACTGGCACCAGTGGGGATGCAGTGCAGTGAGTCCAGAGAGTGCACTGGTACCAGTGGGGATGCAGTGCAGTGAGTCCAGAGAGTGCACTGGCACCACTGCGGATCAGTGCAGTGACTCTAGAGAGTGAACTGGCACCAGTGGGGATGCAGTGCAGTGACTCTAGAGAGTGCACTGGCACCAGTGGGGATGCAGTGCAGTGAGTCCAGAGAGTGCACTGGCAGCAGTGGGGATGCAGTGCAATGAGTCCAGAGAGTGCACTGGCACCAGTGGGGATGCAGTGCAGTGAGTGCAGAGAGTGCACTGGCACCAGTGGACGTGCAGTGCAATGAGTGCAGAGAGTGCACTGGCACCAGTGGGGATGCAGTGCAGTGAGTCCAGAGAGTTCACTGGCACTACTGGGGATGCAGTGCAGTGAGTCCAGAGAGTGCACTGGCAGCAGTGGGCATGCAGTGCAGTGAGTCCAGAGAGTTCACTGGCACCAGTGGGGATGCAGTGCAGTGACTCCAGAAAGTGCACTGGCACCAGTGGGGATGCAGTGCAGTGAGTCCAGACAGTGCACTGGCACCAGTGGGGATGCAGTGCAGTGACTCCAGAGAGTGCACTGGCACCAGTGGGGATGCACTGCAGTGAGTCCAGAGAGTGCACTGGCACCAGTGGGGATGCAGTGCAGTGACTCCAGAGAGTGCACTGGCACCAGTGGGGATGCAGTGCAGTGAGTCCAGAGAGTGCCGTGGCACCACTGGGGATGCAGTGCAGTGAGTCCAGAGAGTGCACTGGCACCACTAGGGATGCAGTGCAGTGACTCCAGAAAGTGCACTGGCACTACTGGAGATGCAGTGCAGTGACTCCAGAAAGTGCACTGGCACTACTGGGGATGCAGTGCAGTGAGTCCAGAGAGTGCACTGGCACCAGTGGAGATGCAGTGCAATGAGTCCAGAGAGTGCACTGGCACCAGTGGGGATGCAGTGTAGTGAGTCCAGAGAGTGCACTGGCACCAGTGGGGTTGCAGTGCAGTGAGTCCAGAGAGTGCACAGGCACCAGTGGGGATGCACTGCAGTGTCTCCAGAGAGTGCACTGGCACCACTGGGGATGCATTGCAGTGACTCCAGAGAGTGCACTGGCACCAGTGTGGATGCAGTGCAGTGAGTCCAGAGAGTGCACTGGTACCAGTGGGGATGCAGTGCAGTGAGTCCAGAGAGTGCACTGGCACCACTGCGGATCAGTGCAGTGACTCTAGAGAGTGAACTGGCACCAGTGGGGATTCAGTGCAGTGACTCTAGAGAGTGCACTGGCACCAGTGGGGATGCAGTGCAGTGAGTCCAGAGAGTGCACTGGCACCCGTGGGGATGCAGTGCAGTGAGTGCAGAGAGTGCACTGGCACCAGTGGGGATGCAGTGCAGTGAGTCCCGAGAGTGCACTGGCACCAGTGGGCGTGCAGTGCAATGAGTCCAGAGAGTGCACTGGCACCAGTGGGGATGCAGTGCAGTGAGTCCAGAGAGTTCACTGGCACCACTAGGGATGCAGTGCAGTGACTCCAGAAAGTGCACTGGCACTACTGGGGATGCAGTGCAGAGAGTACAGAGAGTGTACTGGCACCAGTGGGGATGCAGTGCAGTGACTCCAGAGAGTGCACTGGCACCAGTAGGGATGCAGTGAAGTGAGTCCAGAGAGTGCACTGGCACCACTGGGGATGCAGTGCAGTGAGTCCAGAGAGTTCACTGGCACCACTGGGGATGCAGTGCAGTGAGTCCAGAGAGTGCACTGGCACCAGTGGGGATGCAGTGCAGTGAGTCCAGAGAGTTCACTGGCACCACTTGGGATGCAGTGCAGTGAGTCCAGAGAGTGCACTGGCACCAGTGGGGATGCAGTGCAGCGACTCTAGAGAGTGCACTGGCACCAGTGGGGATGCAGTGCAGTGAGTCCAGAAAGTGCACTGGCACCAGTGGGGATGCAGAGCAGTGAGTGCAGAGAGTGCACTGGCACAAGTGGGGATGCAGTGCAGTGAGTCCAGAGAGTGCACTGGCACCACTGGGGATGCAGTGCAGTGAGTCCAGAGAGTGCACTGTCAACAGTGGTTATGCAGTGCAGTGACTCCAGAAAGTGCACTGGCACCAGTGGGGATGCAGAGCAGTGAGTGCAGAGAGTGCACTGGCACAAGTGGGGATGCAGTGCAGTGAGTCCAGAGAGTGCACTGGCACCACTGGGGATGCAGTGCAGTGAGTCCAGAGAGTGCACTGGCACCAGTGGGGATGCAGTGCAGTGAGTCCAGAGAGTGCACTGGTACCAGTGGGGATGCAGTGCAGTGAGTCCAGAGAGTGCACTGGCACCACTGCGGATCAGTGCAGTGACTCTAGAGAGTGAACTGGCACCAGTGGGGATTCAGTGCAGTGACTCTAGAGAGTGCACTGGCACCAGTGGGGATGCAGTGCAGTGAGTCCAGAGAGTGCACTGGCACCAGTGGGGATGCAGTGCAGTGAGTGCAGAGAGTGCACTGGCACCAGTGGGGATGCAGTGCAGTGAGTCCAGAGAGTTCACTGGCACCACTAGGGATGCAGTGCAGTGACTCCAGAAAGTGCACTGGCACTACTGGGGATGCAGTGCAGTGAGTCCAGAGAGTGTACTGGCACCAGTGGGGATGCAGTGCAGTGACTCCAGAGAGTGCACTGGCGCAAGTAGGTATGCAGTGAAGTGAGTCCAGAGAGTGCACTGGCACCACTGGGGATGCAGTGCAGTGAGTCCAGAGAGTTCACTGGCACCACTGGGGATGCAGTGCAGTGAGTCCAGAGAGTGCCCTGGCACCACTGGGGATGCAGTGCAGTGAGTCCAGAGAGTGCACTGGCACCACTGGGGATGCAGTGCAGTGAGTCCAGAGAGGTCACTGGCACCACTTGGGATGCGGTGCAGTGACTCCAGAAAGTGCACTGGCACTACTGGGGATGCAGTGCAGTGAGTCCAGAGAGTGCACTGGCACCAGTGGAGATGCAGTGCAGTGAGTCCTGAGAGTGCACTGGCACCAGTGGGGATGCAGTGTAGTGAGTCCAGAGAGTGCACTGGCACCAGTGGGGTTGCAGTGCAGTGAGTCCAGAGAGTGCACTGGCACCAGTGGGGATGCACTGCAGTGTCTCCAGAGAATGCACTGGCACCACTGGGGATGCATTGCAGTGACTCCAGAGAGTGCACTGGCACCAGTGGGGATGCAGTGCAGTGAGTCCAGAGAGTGCACTGGTACCAGTGGGGATGCAGTGCAGTGAGTCCAGAGAGTGCACTGGCACCACTGTGGATCAGTGCAGTGACTCTAGAGAGTGAACTGGCACCAGTGGGGATGCAGTGCAGTGAGTCTAGAGAGTGCAGTGGTACTACTGGGGATGCAGTGCAGTGAGTCCAGAGAGTGCACTGGCACCAGTGGGGATGCAGTGCAGTGAGTGCAGAGAGTGCACTGGCACCAGTGGGAATGCAGTGCAGTGAGTCCAGAGAGTGCACTGGCACCAGTGGGCGTGCAGTGCAATGAGTCCAGAGAGTGCACTGGCACCAGTGGGGATGCAGTGCAATGACTCCAGAGAGTTCACTGGCACCAGTGGGGATGCAGTGCAGTGAGTCCAGAGAGAGCACTGGCACCAGTGGGGATGCAGTGCAGTGACTCCAGAGAGTGCACTGGCACCACTAGGGATGCAGTGCAGTGAGTCCAGAAAGTGCACTGGCACTACTGGGGATGCAGTGCAGTGAGTCCAGAGAGTGCACTGGCACCAGTGGGGATGCAGTGCAGTGAGTCCAGAGAGTGCACTGGCACCACTGGGGATGCAGTGCAGTGAGTCCAGAGAGTGCACTGGCACCACCAGGGATGCAGTGCAGTGACTCCAGAGAGTGCACTGGCACCAGTGGGGATGCACTGCAGTGAGTCCAGAGAGTGCCATGGCACCACTGGGGATGCAGTGCAGTGAGTCCAGAGAGTGAACTGGCACCACTAGGGATGCAGTGCAGTGACTCCAGAAAGTGCACTGGCACTACTGGAGATGCAGTGCAGTGAGTCCAGAGAGTGCACTGGCACCAGTCGGGATGCAGTGCAGTGAGTCCAGAGAGTGCACTGGCACCACTGGGGATGCAGTGCAGTGAGTCCAGAGAGTGCACTGGCACCAGTGGGGATGCAGTGTAGTGAGTCCAGAGAGTGCACTGGCACCAGTGGGTTTGCAGTGCAGTGAGTCCAGAGAGTGCACTGGCACCAGTGGGGATGCACTGCAGTGTCTCCAGAGAGTGCACTGGCACCACTGGGGATGCATTGCAGTGACTCCAGAGAGTGCACTGGCACCAGTGGGGATGCAGTGCAGTGAGTCCAGAGAGTGCACTGGTACCAGTGGGGATGCAGTGCAGTGAGTCCAGAGAGTGCACTGGCACCACTGCGGATCAGTGCAGTGACTCTAGAGAGTGCACTGGCACCAGTGGGAATGCAGTGCAGTGAGTCCAGAGAGTGCACTGGCACCAGTGGGGATGCAGTGCAGTGAGTGCAGAGACTGCACTGGCACCAGTGGGGATGCAGTGCAGTGAGTCCCGAGAGTGCACTGGCACCAGTGGGCGTGCAGTGCAATGAGTCCAGAGAGTGCACTGGCACCAGTGGGGATGCAGTGCAGTGAGTCCAGAGAGTTCACTGGCACTACTGGGGATGCAGTGCAGTGAGTCCAGAGAGTGCACTGGCACCAGTGGGGATGCAGTGCAGTGAGTCCAGAGAGTTCACTGGCACCAGTGGGGATGCAGTGCAGTGACTCCAGAGAGTGCACTGGCACCAGTGGTGATGCACTGCAGTGAGTCCAGACAGTGCACTGGCACCAGTGGGGATGCAGTGCAGTGAGTCCAGAGAGTGCACTGGCACCAGTGGGGATGCAGTGCAGTGAGTCCAGAGAGTGCACTGGCACCAGTGGGGATGCAGTGCAGTGAGTCCAGAGAGTGCACTGGCACCAGTGGTGATGCAGTGCAGTGAGTGCAGAGAGTGCACAGGCACCAGTGGGGATGCAGTGCAGTGAGTCCAGAGAGTGCACTGGCACCACTAGATGCAGTGCAGTGACTCCAGAAAGTGCACTGGCACTACTGGAGATGCAGTGCAGTGACTCCAGAAAGTGCACTGGCACTACTGGGGATGCAGTGCAGTGAGTCCAGAGAGTGCACTGGCACCAGTGGAGATGCAGTGCAGTGAGTCCAGAGAGTGCACTGGCACCAGTGGGGATGCAGTGTAGTGAGTCCAGAGAGTGCACTGGCACCAGTGGGGTTGCAGTGCAGTGAGTGCAGAGAGTGCACTGGCACCAGTGGGAATGCAGTGCAGTGAGTCCAGAGAGTGCACTGGCACCACTGGGGATGCATTGCAGTGACTCCAGAGAGTGCACTGGCACCAGTGGGGATGCAGTGCAGTGAGTCCAGAGAGTGCACTGGTACCAGTGGGGATGCAGTGCAGTGAGTCCAGAGAGTGCACTGGCACCACTGCGGATCAGTGCAGTGACTCTAGAGAGTGAACTGGCACCAGTGGGGATGCAGTGCAGTGACTCTAGAGAGTGCACTGGCACCAGTGGGGATGCAGTGCAGTGAGTCCAGAGAGTGCACTGGCAGCAGTGGGGATGCAGTGCAGTGAGTCCAGAGAGTGCACTGGCACCAGTGGGGATGCAGTGCAGTGAGTGCAGAGAGTGCACTGGCACCAGTGGACGTGCAGTGCAATGAGTGCAGAGAGTGCACTGGCACCAGTGGGGATGCAGTGCAGTGAGTCCAGAGAGTTCACTGGCACTACTGGGGATGCAGTGCAGTGAGTCCAGAGAGTGCACTGGCAGCAGTGGGCATGCAGTGCAGTGAGTCCAGAGAGTTCACTGGCACCAGTGGGGATGCAGTGCAGTGACTCCAGAAAGTGCACTGGCACCAGTGGGGATGCAGTGCAGTGAGTCCAGACAGTGCACTGGCACCAGTGGGGATGCAGTGCAGTGACTCCAGAGAGTGCACTGGCACCAGTGGGGATGCACTGCAGTGAGTCCAGAGAGTGCACTGGCACCAGTGGGGATGCAGTGCAGTGACTCCAGAGAGTGCACTGGCACCAGTGGGGATGCAGTGCAGTGAGTCCAGAGAGTGCCGTGGCACCACTGGGGATGCAGTGCAGTGAGTCCAGAGAGTGCACTGGCACCACTAGGGATGCAGTGCAGTGACTCCAGAAAGTGCACTGGCACTACTGGAGATGCAGTGCAGTGACTCCAGAAAGTGCACTGGCACTACTGGGGATGCAGTGCAGTGAGTCCAGAGAGTGCACTGGCACCAGTGGAGATGCAGTGCAATGAGTCCAGAGAGTGCACTGGCACCAGTGGGGATGCAGTGTAGTGAGTCCAGAGAGTGCACTGGCACCAGTGGGGTTGCAGTGCAGTGAGTCCAGAGAGTGCACAGGCACCAGTGGGGATGCACTGCAGTGTCTCCAGAGAGTGCACTGGCACCACTGGGGATGCATTGCAGTGACTCCAGAGAGTGCACTGGCACCAGTGTGGATGCAGTGCAGTGAGTCCAGAGAGTGCACTGGTACCAGTGGGGATGCAGTGCAGTGAGTCCAGAGAGTGCACTGGCACCACTGCGGATCAGTGCAGTGACTCTAGAGAGTGAACTGG
Source organism: Anser brachyrhynchus (assembly GCF_964034855.1). Lineage (NCBI taxonomy): Eukaryota > Metazoa > Chordata > Aves > Anseriformes > Anatidae > Anser > Anser brachyrhynchus. Next base: position 168,490 of record NW_027663523.1, on the reverse strand, counting down.
CACCAGTGGGGATTCAGTGCAGTGACTCTAGAGAGTGCACTGGCACCAGTGGGGATGCAGTGCAGTGAGTCCAGAGAGTGCACTGGCACCCGTGGGGATGCAGTGCAGTGAGTGCAGAGAGTGCACTGGCACCAGTGGGGATGCAGTGCAGTGAGTCCCGAGAGTGCACTGGCACCAGTGGGCGTGCAGTGCAATGAGTCCAGAGAGTGCACTGGCACCAGTGGGGATGCAGTGCAGTGAGTCCAGAGAGTTCACTGGCACTACTGGGGATGCAGTGCAGTGAGTCCAGAGAGTGCACTGGCACCAGTGGGCATGCAGTGCAGTGAGTCCAGAGAGTTCACTGGCACCAGTGGGGATGCAGTGCAGTGACTCCAGAGAGTGCACTGGCACCAGTGGGGATGCAGTGCAGTGAGTCCAGACAGTGCACTGGCACCAGTGGGGATGCAGTGCAGTGACTCCAGAGAGTGCACTGGCACCAGTGGGGATGCAGTGCAGTGAGTCCAGAGAGTGCCGTGGCACCACTGGGGATGCAGTGCAGTGAGTCCAGAGAGTGCACTGGCACCACTAGGGATGCAGTGCAGTGACTCCAGAAAGTGCACTGGCACTACTGGAGATGCAGTGCAGTGAGTCCAGAGAGTGCACTGGCACCAGTCGGGATGCAGTGCAGTGAGTCCAGAGAGTGCACTGGCACCACTGGGGATGCAGTGCAGTGAGTCCAGAGAGTGCACTGGCACCAGTGGGGATGCAGTGTAGTGAGTCCAGAGAGTGCACTGGCACCAGTGGGGTTGCAGTGCAGTGAGTCCAGAGAGTGCACTGGCACCAGTTCGGATGCAGTGCAGTGAGTCCAGAGAGTGCACTGGCATCTGTGGGGATGCAGTGCAGTGAGTCCAGAGAGTGCACTGGCACCACTGGGGATGCAGTGCAGTGACTCCAGAGAGTGCACTGGCACCAGTGGGGATGCAGTGCAGTGAGTCCAGAGAGTCCACTGGCACCAGTGGGGATGCAGTTCAGTGAGCCCAGAGAGTGCACTGGCACCAGTGGGGATGCAGTGCAGTGAGTACAGAGAGTGCACTGGCACAAGTGGGGATGCAGTGCAGTCAGTCCAGACAGTGCAATGGCACCAGTGGGGATGCAGTGCAGTGAGTCCAGAGAGTGCACTGGCACCAGTGGGAATGCAGTGCAGTGAGTTGAGAGAGTGCACTGGAACCAGTGCGGATGCACTGCAGTGTCTCCAGAGAGTGCACTGGCAGCAGTGGTTATGCAGTGCAGTGAGTCCAGAGAGTGCATTGGCACCAGTGGGGATGCAGTGCAGTGAGTCCAGAGAGTGCACTGGCACCAGTGGGGATGCAGTGCAGTGAGTCCAGAGAGTGCACAGGTACCAGTGGGGATGCAGTGCAGTGAGTCCAGAGAGTGCACTGGCACCACTGCGGATCAGTGCAGTGACTCTAGAGAGTGCACTGGCACCAGTGGGAATGCAGTGCAGTGAGTCCAGAGAGTGCACTGGCACCAGTGGGGATGCAGTGCAGTGAGTGCAGAGACTGCACTGGCACCAGTGGGGATGCAGTGCAGTGAGTCCAGAGAGTGCACTGGCACCAGTGGGCGTGCAGTGCAATGAGTCCAGAGAGTGCACTGGCACCAGTGGGGTTGCAGTGCAGTGAGTGCAGAGAGTGCACTGGCACCAGTGGGAATGCAGTGCAGTGAGTCCAGAGAGTGCACTGGCACCACTGGGGATGCATTGCAGTGACTCCAGAGAGTGCACTGGCACCAGTGGGGATGCAGTGCAGTGAGTCCAGAGAGTGCACTGGTACCAGTGGGGATGCAGTGCAGTGAGTCCAGAGAGTGCACTGGCACCACTGCGGATCAGTGCAGTGACTCTAGAGAGTGAACTGGCACCAGTGGGGATGCAGTGCAGTGACTCTAGAGAGTGCACTGGCACCAGTGGGGATGCAGTGCAGTGAGTCCAGAGAGTGCACTGGCAGCAGTGGGGATGCAGTGCAATGAGTCCAGAGAGTGCACTGGCACCAGTGGGGATGCAGTGCAGTGAGTGCAGAGAGTGCACTGGCACCAGTGGACGTGCAGTGCAATGAGTGCAGAGAGTGCACTGGCACCAGTGGGGATGCAGTGCAGTGAGTCCAGAGAGTTCACTGGCACTACTGGGGATGCAGTGCAGTGAGTCCAGAGAGTGCACTGGCAGCAGTGGGCATGCAGTGCAGTGAGTCCAGAGAGTTCACTGGCACCAGTGGGGATGCAGTGCAGTGACTCCAGAAAGTGCACTGGCACCAGTGGGGATGCAGTGCAGTGAGTCCAGACAGTGCACTGGCACCAGTGGGGATGCAGTGCAGTGACTCCAGAGAGTGCACTGGCACCAGTGGGGATGCACTGCAGTGAGTCCAGAGAGTGCACTGGCACCAGTGGGGATGCAGTGCAGTGACTCCAGAGAGTGCACTGGCACCAGTGGGGATGCAGTGCAGTGAGTCCAGAGAGTGCCGTGGCACCACTGGGGATGCAGTGCAGTGAGTCCAGAGAGTGCACTGGCACCACTAGGGATGCAGTGCAGTGACTCCAGAAAGTGCACTGGCACTACTGGAGATGCAGTGCAGTGACTCCAGAAAGTGCACTGGCACTACTGGGGATGCAGTGCAGTGAGTCCAGAGAGTGCACTGGCACCAGTGGAGATGCAGTGCAATGAGTCCAGAGAGTGCACTGGCACCAGTGGGGATGCAGTGTAGTGAGTCCAGAGAGTGCACTGGCACCAGTGGGGTTGCAGTGCAGTGAGTCCAGAGAGTGCACAGGCACCAGTGGGGATGCACTGCAGTGTCTCCAGAGAGTGCACTGGCACCACTGGGGATGCATTGCAGTGACTCCAGAGAGTGCACTGGCACCAGTGTGGATGCAGTGCAGTGAGTCCAGAGAGTGCACTGGTACCAGTGGGGATGCAGTGCAGTGAGTCCAGAGAGTGCACTGGCACCACTGCGGATCAGTGCAGTGACTCTAGAGAGTGAACTGGCACCAGTGGGGATTCAGTGCAGTGACTCTAGAGAGTGCACTGGCACCAGTGGGGATGCAGTGCAGTGAGTCCAGAGAGTGCACTGGCACCCGTGGGGATGCAGTGCAGTGAGTGCAGAGAGTGCACTGGCACCAGTGGGGATGCAGTGCAGTGAGTCCCGAGAGTGCACTGGCACCAGTGGGCGTGCAGTGCAATGAGTCCAGAGAGTGCACTGGCACCAGTGGGGATGCAGTGCAGTGAGTCCAGAGAGTTCACTGGCACCACTAGGGATGCAGTGCAGTGACTCCAGAAAGTGCACTGGCACTACTGGGGATGCAGTGCAGAGAGTACAGAGAGTGTACTGGCACCAGTGGGGATGCAGTGCAGTGACTCCAGAGAGTGCACTGGCACCAGTAGGGATGCAGTGAAGTGAGTCCAGAGAGTGCACTGGCACCACTGGGGATGCAGTGCAGTGAGTCCAGAGAGTTCACTGGCACCACTGGGGATGCAGTGCAGTGAGTCCAGAGAGTGCACTGGCACCAGTGGGGATGCAGTGCAGTGAGTCCAGAGAGTTCACTGGCACCACTTGGGATGCAGTGCAGTGAGTCCAGAGAGTGCACTGGCACCAGTGGGGATGCAGTGCAGCGACTCTAGAGAGTGCACTGGCACCAGTGGGGATGCAGTGCAGTGAGTCCAGAAAGTGCACTGGCACCAGTGGGTATGCAGAGCAGTGAGTGCAGAGAGTGCACTGGCACAAGTGGGGATGCAGTGCAGTGAGTCCAGAGAGTGCACTGGCACCACTGGGGATGCAGTGCAGTGAGTCCAGAGAGTGCACTGTCAACAGTGGTTATGCAGTGCAGTGACTCCAGAAAGTGCACTGGCACCAGTGGGGATGCAGAGCAGTGAGTGCAGAGAGTGCACTGGCACAAGTGGGGATGCAGTGCAGTGAGTCCAGAGAGTGCACTGGCACCACTGGGGATGCAGTGCAGTGAGTCCAGAGAGTGCACTGGCACCAGTGGGGATGCAGTGCAGTGAGTCCAGAGAGTGCACTGGTACCAGTGGGGATGCAGTGCAGTGAGTCCAGAGAGTGCACTGGCACCACTGCGGATCAGTGCAGTGACTCTAGAGAGTGAACTGGCACCAGTGGGGATTCAGTGCAGTGACTCTAGAGAGTGCACTGGCACCAGTGGGGATGCAGTGCAGTGAGTCCAGAGAGTGCACTGGCACCAGTGGGGATGCAGTGCAGTGAGTGCAGAGAGTGCACTGGCACCAGTGGGGATGCAGTGCAGTGAGTCCAGAGAGTTCACTGGCACCACTAGGGATGCAGTGCAGTGACTCCAGAAAGTGCACTGGCACTACTGGGGATGCAGTGCAGTGAGTCCAGAGAGTGTACTGGCACCAGTGGGGATGCAGTGCAGTGACTCCAGAGAGTGCACTGGCGCAAGTAGGTATGCAGTGAAGTGAGTCCAGAGAGTGCACTGGCACCACTGGGGATGCAGTGCAGTGAGTCCAGAGAGTTCACTGGCACCACTGGGGATGCAGTGCAGTGAGTCCAGAGAGTGCCCTGGCACCACTGGGGATGCAGTGCAGTGAGTCCAGAGAGTGCACTGGCACCACTGGGGATGCAGTGCAGTGAGTCCAGAGAGGTCACTGGCACCACTTGGGATGCGGTGCAGTGACTCCAGAAAGTGCACTGGCACTACTGGGGATGCAGTGCAGTGAGTCCAGAGAGTGCACTGGCACCAGTGGAGATGCAGTGCAGTGAGTCCTGAGAGTGCACTGGCACCAGTGGGGATGCAGTGTAGTGAGTCCAGAGAGTGCACTGGCACCAGTGGGGTTGCAGTGCAGTGAGTCCAGAGAGTGCACTGGCACCAGTGGGGATGCACTGCAGTGTCTCCAGAGAATGCACTGGCACCACTGGGGATGCATTGCAGTGACTCCAGAGAGTGCACTGGCACCAGTGGGGATGCAGTGCAGTGAGTCCAGAGAGTGCACTGGTACCAGTGGGGATGCAGTGCAGTGAGTCCAGAGAGTGCACTGGCACCACTGTGGATCAGTGCAGTGACTCTAGAGAGTGAACTGGCACCAGTGGGGATGCAGTGCAGTGAGTCTAGAGAGTGCAGTGGTACTACTGGGGATGCAGTGCAGTGAGTCCAGAGAGTGCACTGGCACCAGTGGGGATGCAGTGCAGTGAGTGCAGAGAGTGCACTGGCACCAGTGGGAATGCAGTGCAGTGAGTCCAGAGAGTGCACTGGCACCAGTGGGCGTGCAGTGCAATGAGTCCAGAGAGTGCACTGGCACCAGTGGGGATGCAGTGCAATGACTCCAGAGAGTTCACTGGCACCAGTGGGGATGCAGTGCAGTGAGTCCAGAGAGAGCACTGGCACCAGTGGGGATGCAGTGCAGTGACTCCAGAGAGTGCACTGGCACCACTAGGGATGCAGTGCAGTGAGTCCAGAAAGTGCACTGGCACTACTGGGGATGCAGTGCAGTGAGTCCAGAGAGTGCACTGGCACCAGTGGGGATGCAGTGCAGTGAGTCCAGAGAGTGCACTGGCACCACTGGGGATGCAGTGCAGTGAGTCCAGAGAGTGCACTGGCACCACCAGGGATGCAGTGCAGTGACTCCAGAGAGTGCACTGGCACCAGTGGGGATGCACTGCAGTGAGTCCAGAGAGTGCCATGGCACCACTGGGGATGCAGTGCAGTGAGTCCAGAGAGTGAACTGGCACCACTAGGGATGCAGTGCAGTGACTCCAGAAAGTGCACTGGCACCAGTGGGGTTGCAGTGCAGTGAGTCCAGAGAGTGCACTGGCACCAGTCGGGATGCAGTGCAGTGAGTCCAGAGAGTGCACTGGCACCACTGGGGATGCAGTGCAGTGAGTCCAGAGAGTGCACTGGCACCAGTGGGGATGCAGTGTAGTGAGTCCAGAGAGTGCACTGGCACCAGTGGGTTTGCAGTGCAGTGAGTCCAGAGAGTGCACTGGCACCAGTGGGGATGCAGTGCAGTGACTCCAGAGAGTGCACTGGCACCAGTGGTGATGCAGTGCAGTGAGTGCAGAGAGTGCACAGGCACCAGTGGGGATGCAGTGCAGTGAGTCCAGAGAGTGCACTGGCACCACTAGATGCAGTGCAGTGACTCCAGAAAGTGCACTGGCACTACTGGAGATGCAGTGCAGTGACTCCAGAAAGTGCACTGGCACTACTGGGGATGCAGTGCAGTGAGTCCAGAGAGTGCACTGGCACCAGTGGAGATGCAGTGCAGTGAGTCCAGAGAGTGCACTGGCACCAGTGGGGATGCAGTGTAGTGAGTCCAGAGAGTGCACTGGCACCAGTGGGGTTGCAGTGCAGTGAGTGCAGAGAGTGCACTGGCACCAGTGGGAATGCAGTGCAGTGAGTCCAGAGAGTGCACTGGCACCACTGGGGATGCATTGCAGTGACTCCAGAGAGTGCACTGGCACCAGTGGGGATGCAGTGCAGTGAGTCCAGAGAGTGCACTGGTACCAGTGGGGATGCAGTGCAGTGAGTCCAGAGAGTGCACTGGCACCACTGCGGATCAGTGCAGTGACTCTAGAGAGTGAACTGGCACCAGTGGGGATGCAGTGCAGTGACTCTAGAGAGTGCACTGGCACCAGTGGGGATGCAGTGCAGTGAGTCCAGAGAGTGCACTGGCAGCAGTGGGGATGCAGTGCAGTGAGTCCAGAGAGTGCACTGGCACCAGTGGGGATGCAGTGCAGTGAGTGCAGAGAGTGCACTGGCACCAGTGGACGTGCAGTGCAATGAGTGCAGAGAGTGCACTGGCACCAGTGGGGATGCAGTGCAGTGAGTCCAGAGAGTTCACTGGCACTACTGGGGATGCAGTGCAGTGAGTCCAGAGAGTGCACTGGCAGCAGTGGGCATGCAGTGCAGTGAGTCCAGAGAGTTCACTGGCACCAGTGGGGATGCAGTGCAGTGACTCCAGAAAGTGCACTGGCACCAGTGGGGATGCAGTGCAGTGAGTCCAGACAGTGCACTGGCACCAGTGGGGATGCAGTGCAGTGACTCCAGAGAGTGCACTGGCACCAGTGGGGATGCACTGCAGTGAGTCCAGAGAGTGCACTGGCACCAGTGGGGATGCAGTGCAGTGACTCCAGAGAGTGCACTGGCACCAGTGGGGATGCAGTGCAGTGAGTCCAGAGAGTGCCGTGGCACCACTGGGGATGCAGTGCAGTGAGTCCAGAGAGTGCACTGGCACCACTAGGGATGCAGTGCAGTGACTCCAGAAAGTGCACTGGCACTACTGGAGATGCAGTGCAGTGACTCCAGAAAGTGCACTGGCACTACTGGGGATGCAGTGCAGTGAGTCCAGAGAGTGCACTGGCACCAGTGGAGATGCAGTGCAATGAGTCCAGAGAGTGCACTGGCACCAGTGGGGATGCAGTGTAGTGAGTCCAGAGAGTGCACTGGCACCAGTGGGGTTGCAGTGCAGTGAGTCCAGAGAGTGCACAGGCACCAGTGGGGATGCACTGCAGTGTCTCCAGAGAGTGCACTGGCACCACTGGGGATGCATTGCAGTGACTCCAGAGAGTGCACTGGCACCAGTGTGGATGCAGTGCAGTGAGTCCAGAGAGTGCACTGGTACCAGTGGGGATGCAGTGCAGTGAGTCCAGAGAGTGCACTGGCACCACTGCGGATCAGTGCAGTGACTCTAGAGAGTGAACTGGCACCAGTGGGGATTCAGTGCAGTGACTCTAGAGAGTGCACTGGCACCAGTGGGGATGCAGTGCAGTGAGTCCAGAGAGTGCACTGGCACCCGTGGGGATGCAGTGCAGTGAGTGCAGAGAGTGCACTGGCACCAGTGGGGATGCAGTGCAGTGAGTCCCGAGAGTGCACTGGCACCAGTGGGCGTGCAGTGCAATGAGTCCAGAGAGTGCACTGGCACCAGTGGGGATGCAGTGCAGTGAGTCCAGAGAGTTCACTGGCACTACTGGGGATGCAGTGCAGTGAGTCCAGAGAGTGCACTGGCACCAGTGGGCATGCAGTGCAGTGAGTCCAGAGAGTTCACTGGCACCAGTGGGGATGCAGTGCAGTGACTCCAGAGAGTGCACTGGCACCAGTGGGGATGCAGTGCAGTGAGTCCAGACAGTGCACTGGCACCAGTGGGGATGCAGTGCAGTGACTCCAGAGAGTGCACTGGCACCAGTGGGGATGCAGTGCAGTGAGTCCAGAGAGTGCCGTGGCACCACTGGGGATGCAGTGCAGTGAGTCCAGAGAGTGCACTGGCACCACTAGGGATGCAGTGCAGTGACTCCAGAAAGTGCACTGGCACTACTGGAGATGCAGTGCAGTGAGTCCAGAGAGTGCACTGGCACCAGTCGGGATGCAGTGCAGTGAGTCCAGAGAGTGCACTGGCACCACTGGGGATGCAGTGCAGTGAGTCCAGAGAGTGCACTGGCACCAGTGGGGATGCAGTGTAGTGAGTCCAGAGAGTGCACTGGCACCAGTGGGGTTGCAGTGCAGTGAGTCCAGAGAGTGCACTGGCACCAGTTCGGATGCAGTGCAGTGAGTCCAGAGAGTGCACTGGCATCTGTGGGGATGCAGTGCAGTGAGTCCAGAGAGTGCACTGGCACCACTGGGGATGCAGTGCAGTGACTCCAGAGAGTGCACTGGCACCAGTGGGGATGCAGTGCAGTGAGTCCAGAGAGTCCACTGGCACCAGTGGGGATGCAGTTCAGTGAGCCCAGAGAGTGCACTGGCACCAGTGGGGATGCAGTGCAGTGAGTACAGAGAGTGCACTGGCACAAGTGGGGATGCAGTGCAGTCAGTCCAGACAGTGCAATGGCACCAGTGGGGATGCAGTGCAGTGAGTCCAGAGAGTGCACTGGCACCAGTGGGAATGCAGTGCAGTGAGTTGAGAGAGTGCACTGGAACCAGTGCGGATGCACTGCAGTGTCTCCAGAGAGTGCACTGGCAGCAGTGGTTATGCAGTGCAGTGAGTCCAGAGAGTGCATTGGCACCAGTGGGGATGCAGTGCAGTGAGTCCAGAGAGTGCACTGGCACCAGTGGGGATGCAGTGCAGTGAGTCCAGAGAGTGCACAGGTACCAGTGGGGATGCAGTGCAGTGAGTCCAGAGAGTGCACTGGCACCACTGCGGATCAGTGCAGTGACTCTAGAGAGTGCACTGGCACCAGTGGGAATGCAGTGCAGTGAGTCCAGAGAGTGCACTGGCACCAGTGGGGATGCAGTGCAGTGAGTGCAGAGACTGCACTGGCACCAGTGGGGATGCAGTGCAGTGAGTCCAGAGAGTGCACTGGCACCAGTGGGCGTGCAGTGCAATGAGTCCAGAGAGTGCACTGGCACCAGTGGGGATGCACTGCAGTGAGTCCAGACAGTGCACTGGCACCAGTGGGGATGCAGTGCAGTGACTCCAGAGAGTGCACTGGCACCAGTGGGGATGCAGTGCAGTGAGTCCAGAGAGTGCCCTGGCACCACTGTGGATGCAGTGCAGTGACTCCAGAGAGTGCACTGGCACCAGTGGGGATGCAGCGCAGTGAGTCCAGAGAGTGCCGTGGCACCACTGGGGATGCAGTGCAGTGACTCCAGAGAGTGCACTGGCACCAGTGGGGATGCAGTGCAGTGAGTCCAGAGAGTGCCGTGGCACCACTGGGGATGCAGTGCAGTGAGTCCAGAGAGTGCACAGGCACCAGTGGGGATGCACTGCAGTGTCTCCAGAGAGTGCACTGGCACCACTGGGGATGCATTGCAGTGACTCCAGAGAGTGCACTGGCACCAGTGGGGATGCAGTGCAGTGAGGCCAGAGAGTGCACTGGTACCAGTGGGGATGCAGTGCAGTGAGTCCAGAGAGTGCACTGGCACCACTGCGGATCAGTGCAGTGACTCTAGAGAGTGAACTGGCACCAGTGGGGATTCAGTGCAGTGACTCTAGAGAGTGCACTGGCACCAGTGGGGATGCAGTGCAGTGAGTCCAGAGAGTGCACTGGCACCAGTGGGGATGCAGTGCAGTGAGTGCAGAGAGTGCACTGGCACCACTGGGGATGCAGTGCAGTGAGTCCCGAGAGTGCACTGGCACCAGTGGGCGTGCAGTGCAATGAGTCCAGAGAGTGCACTGGCAGCAGTGGGGATGCAGTGCAGTGAGTCCAGAGAGTTCACTGGCACTACTGGGGATGCAGTGCAGTGAGTCCAGAGAGTGCACTGGCAGCAGTGGGCATGCAGTGCAGTGACTCCAGAGAGTTCACTGGCACCAGTGGGGATGCAGTGCAGTGACTCCAGAGAGTGCACTGGCACCAGTGGGGATGCAGTGTAGTGAGTCCAGAGAGTGCACTGGCACCAGTGGGGATGCAGTGTAGTGAGTCCAGAGAGTGCACTGGCACCAGTGGGGATGCAGTGTAGTGAGTCCAGAGAGTGCACTGGCACCAGTGGGGTTGCAGTGCAGTGAGTCCAGAGAGTGCACAGGCACCAGTGGGGATGCACTGCAGTGTCTCCAGAGAGTGCACTGGCACCACTGGGGATTCAGTGCAGTGACTCTAGAGAGTGCACTGGCACCAGTGGGGATGCAGTGCAGTGAGTCCAGAGAGTGCACTGGTACCAGTGGGGATGCAGTGCAGTGAGTCCAGAGAGTGCACTGGCACCACTGCGGATCAGTGCAGTGACTCTAGAGAGTGAACTGGCACCAGTGGGGATGCAGTGCAGTGAGTCCAGAGAGTGCACTGGCACCAGTGGGGATGCAGTGCAGTGAGTCCAGAGAGTGCACTGGCACTTTGGGGATGCAGTGCAGTGAGTGCAGAGAGTGCACTGGCAGCACTGGGGATGCAGTGCAGTGAGTCCCGAGAGTGCACTGGCACCAGTGGGCGTGCAGTGCAATGAGTCCAGAGAGTGCACTGGCAGCAGTGGGGATGCAGTGCAGTGAGTCCAGAGAGTTCACTGGCACTACTGGGGATGCAGTGCAGTGAGTCCAGAGAGTGCACTGGCAGCAGTGGGCGTGCAGTGCAGTGACTCCAGAGAGTTCACTGGCACCAGTGGGGATGCAGTGCAGTGACTCCAGAGAGTGCACTGGCACCAGTGGGGATGCAGTGCAGTGAGTCCAGACAGTGCACTGGCACCAGTGGGGATGCAGTGCAGTGACTCCAGAGAGTGCACTGGCACCAGTGGGGATGCACTGCAGTGAGTCCAGAGAGTGCACTGGCACCAGTGGGGATGCAGTGCAGTGACTCCAGAGAGTGCACTGGCACCACTGGGGATGCAGTGCAGTGAGTCCAGAGAGTGCACTGGCACCAGTGGGGATGCAGTGCAGTGAGTCCAGAGAGTGCACTGGCACCACTAGGGATGCAGTGCAGTGACTCCAGAAAGTGCACTGGCACTACTGGAGATGCAGTGCAGTGACTCCAGAAAGTGCACTGGCACTACTGGGGATGCAGTGCAGTGAGTCCAGAGAGTGCACTGGCACCAGTGGAGATGCAGTGCAGTGAGTCCAGAGTGTGCACTGGCACCAGTGGGGATGCAGTGTAGTGAGTCCAGAGAGTGCACTGGCACCAGTGGGGTTGCAGTGCAGTGAGTCCAGAGAGTGCACAGGCACCAGTGGGGATGCACTGCAGTGTCTCCAGAGAGTGCACTGGCACCAGTGGGGATGCATTGCAGTGACTCCAGAGAGTGCACTGGCACCAGTGGGGATGCAGTGCAGTGAGTCCAGAGAGTGCACTGGTACCAGTGGGGATGCAGTGCAGTGAGTCCAGAGAGTGCACTGGCACCACTGCGGATCAGTGCAGTGACTCTAGAGAGTGAACTGGCACCAGTGGGGATGCAGTGCAGTGACTCTAGAGAGTGCACTGGCACCAGTGGGGATGCAGTGCAGTGAGTCCAGAGAGTGCACTGGCACCAGTGGGGATGCAGTGCAGTGAGTGCAGAGAGTGCACTGGCACCAGTGGGGATGCAGTGCAGTGAGTCCCGAGAGTGCACTGGCACCAGTGAGCGTGCAGTGCAATGAGTCCAGAGAGTGCACTGGCACCAGTGGGGATGCAGTGCAGTGAGTCCAGAGAGTTCACTGGCACTACTGGGGATGCAGTGCAGTGAGTCCAGAGAGTGCACTGGCACCAGTGGGCATGCAGTGCAGAGAGTCCAGAGAGTTCACTGGCACCAGTGGGGATGCAGTGCAGTGAGTCCAGAGAGTGCACTGGCACCAGTGGGGATGCAGTGCAGTGAGTCCAGACAGTGCACTGGCACCAGTGGGGATGCAGTGCAGTGACTCCAGAGAGTGCACTGGCACCAGTGGGGATGCAGTGCAGTGAGTCCAGAGAGTGCCGTGGCACCACTGGGGATGCAGTGCAGTGAGTCCAGAGAGTGCACTGGCACCACTAGGGATGCAGTGCAGTGACTCCAGAAAGTGCACTGGCACTACTGGAGATGCAGTGCAGTGAGTCCAGAGAGTGCACTGGCACCAGTCGGGATGCAGTGCAGTGAGTCCAGAGAGTGCACTGGCACCACTGGGGATGCAGTGCAGTGAGTCTAGAGAGTGCACTGGCACCAGTGGGGATGCAGTGTAGTGAGTCCAGAGAGTGCACTGGCACCAGTGGGGTTGCAGTGCAGTGAGTCCAGAGAGTGCACTGGCACCAGTGGGGATGCAGTGCAGTGAGTCCAGAGAGTGCACTGGCAGCAGTGGGGATGCAGTGCAGTGAGTCCAGAGAGTGCACTGGCACCAGTGGGGATGCAGTGCAGTGACTCCAGAGAGTGCACTGGCACCAGTGGGGATGCAGTGCAGTGAGTCCAGAGAGTCCACTGGCACCAGTGGGGATGCAGTGCAGTGAGTCCAGAGAGTGCACTGGCACCAGTGGGGATGCAGTGCAGTGAGTCCAGAGAGTGCACTGGCACCAGTGGGGATGCAGTGCAGTGAGTCCAGAGAGTGCACTGGCACCAGTGGGGATGTAGTGCAGTGAGTCCAGAGAGTGCACTGGCACCAGTGGGGATGCAGTGCAGTGAGTCCAGAGAGTGCACTGGCACCAGTGGGGATGCAGTGCAGTGAGTCCAGAGAGTGCACTGGCACCACTAGGGATGCAGTGCAGTGAGTCCAGAGAGTTCACTGGCACCACTGGGGATGCAGTGCAGTGTAGTGAGTCCTTAGAGTGTACTGGCACCAGTGGGGATGCAGTGCAATGAGTCCAGAGAGTGCACTGGCACCAGTGGGGATGCAGTGTAGTGAGTCCAGAGAGTGCACTGGCACCAGTGGGGTTGCAGTGCAGTGAGTCCAGAGAGTGCACAGGCACCAGTGGGGATGCACTGCAGTGTCTCCAGAGAGTGCACTGGCACCACTGGGGATGCATTGCAGTGACTCCAGAGAGTGCACTGGCACCAGTGTGGATGCAGTGCAGTGAGTCCAGAGAGTGCACTGGTACCAGTGGGGATGCAGTGCAGTGAGTCCAGAGAGTGCACTGGCACCACTGCGGATCAGTGCAGTGACTCTAGAGAGTGAACTGGCACCAGTGGGGATTCAGTGCAGTGACTCTAGAGAGTGCACTGGCACCAGTGGGGATGCAGTGCAGTGAGTCCAGAGAGTGCACTGGCACCCGTGGGGATGCAGTGCAGTGAGTGCAGAGAGTGCACTGGCACCAGTGGGGATGCAGTGCAGTGAGTCCCGAGAGTGCACTGGCACCAGTGGGCGTGCAGTGCAATGAGTCCAGAGAGTGCACTGGCACCAGTGGGGATGCAGTGCAGTGAGTCCAGAGAGTTCACTGGCACTACTGGGGATGCAGTGCAGTGAGTCCAGAGAGTGCACTGGCACCAGTGGGCATGCAGTGCAGTGAGTCCAGAGAGTTCACTGGCACCAGTGGGGATGCAGTGCAGTGACTCCAGAGAGTGCACTGGCACCAGTGGGGATGCAGTGCAGTGAGTCCAGACAGTGCACTGGCACCAGTGGGGATGCAGTGCAGTGACTCCAGAGAGTGCACTGGCACCAGTGGGGATGCAGTGCAGTGAGTCCAGAGAGTGCCGTGGCACCACTGGGGATGCAGTGCAGTGAGTCCAGAGAGTGCACTGGCACCACTAGGGATGCAGTGCAGTGACTCCAGAAAGTGCACTGGCACTACTGGAGATGCAGTGCAGTGAGTCCAGAGAGTGCACTGGCACCAGTCGGGATGCAGTGCAGTGAGTCCAGAGAGTGCACTGGCACCACTGGGGATGCAGTGCAGTGAGTCCAGAGAGTGCACTGGCACCAGTGGGGATGCAGTGTAGTGAGTCCAGAGAGTGCACTGGCACCAGTGGGGTTGCAGTGCAGTGAGTCCAGAGAGTGCACTGGCACCAGTTCGGATGCAGTGCAGTGAGTCCAGAGAGTGCACTGGCATCTGTGGGGATGCAGTGCAGTGAGTCCAGAGAGTGCACTGGCACCACTGGGGATGCAGTGCAGTGACTCCAGAGAGTGCACTGGCACCAGTGGGGATGCAGTGCAGTGAGTCCAGAGAGTCCACTGGCACCAGTGGGGATGCAGTTCAGTGAGCCCAGAGAGTGCACTGGCACCAGTGGGGATGCAGTGCAGTGAGTACAGAGAGTGCACTGGCACAAGTGGGGATGCAGTGCAGTCAGTCCAGACAGTGCAATGGCACCAGTGGGGATGCAGTGCAGTGAGTCCAGAGAGTGCACTGGCACCAGTGGGAATGCAGTGCAGTGAGTTGAGAGAGTGCACTGGAACCAGTGCGGATGCACTGCAGTGTCTCCAGAGAGTGCACTGGCAGCAGTGGTTATGCAGTGCAGTGAGTCCAGAGAGTGCATTGGCACCAGTGGGGATGCAGTGCAGTGAGTCCAGAGAGTGCACTGGCACCAGTGGGGATGCAGTGCAGTGAGTCCAGAGAGTGCACAGGTACCAGTGGGGATGCAGTGCAGTGAGTCCAGAGAGTGCACTGGCACCACTGCGGATCAGTGCAGTGACTCTAGAGAGTGCACTGGCACCAGTGGGAATGCAGTGCAGTGAGTCCAGAGAGTGCACTGGCACCAGTGGGGATGCAGTGCAGTGAGTGCAGAGACTGCACTGGCACCAGTGGGGATGCAGTGCAGTGAGTCCAGAGAGTGCACTGGCACCAGTGGGCGTGCAGTGCAATGAGTCCAGAGAGTGCACTGGCACCAGTGGGGATGCACTGCAGTGAGTCCAGACAGTGCACTGGCACCAGTGGGGATGCAGTGCAGTGACTCCAGAGAGTGCACTGGCACCAGTGGGGATGCAGTGCAGTGAGTCCAGAGAGTGCCCTGGCACCACTGTGGATGCAGTGCAGTGACTCCAGAGAGTGCACTGGCACCAGTGGGGATGCAGCGCAGTGAGTCCAGAGAGTGCCGTGGCACCACTGGGGATGCAGTGCAGTGACTCCAGAGAGTGCACTGGCACCAGTGGGGATGCAGTGCAGTGAGTCCAGAGAGTGCCGTGGCACCACTGGGGATGCAGTGCAGTGAGTCCAGAGAGTGCACAGGCACCAGTGGGGATGCACTGCAGTGTCTCCAGAGAGTGCACTGGCACCACTGGGGATGCATTGCAGTGACTCCAGAGAGTGCACTGGCACCAGTGGGGATGCAGTGCAGTGAGGCCAGAGAGTGCACTGGTACCAGTGGGGATGCAGTGCAGTGAGTCCAGAGAGTGCACTGGCACCACTGTGGATCAGTGCAGTGACTCTAGAGAGTGAACTGGCACCAGTGGGGATTCAGTGCAGTGACTCTAGAGAGTGCACTGGCACCAGTGGGGATGCAGTGCAGTGAGTCCAGAGAGTGCACTGGCACCAGTGGGGATGCAGTGCAGTGAGTGCAGAGAGTGCACTGGCACCACTGGGGATGCAGTGCAGTGAGTCCCGAGAGTGCACTGGCACCAGTGGGCGTGCAGTGCAATGAGTCCAGAGAGTGCACTGGCAGCAGTGGGGATGCAGTGCAGTGAGTCCAGAGAGTTCACTGGCACTACTGGGGATGCAGTGCAGTGAGTCCAGAGAGTGCACTGGCAGCAGTGGGCATGCAGTGCAGTGACTCCAGAGAGTTCACTGGCACCAGTGGGGATGCAGTGCAGTGACTCCAGAGAGTGCACTGGCACCAGTGGGGATGCAGTGTAGTGAGTCCAGAGAGTGCACTGGCACCAGTGGGGATGCAGTGTAGTGAGTCCAGAGAGTGCACTGGCACCAGTGGGGATGCAGTGTAGTGAGTCCAGAGAGTGCACTGGCACCAGTGGGGTTGCAGTGCAGTGAGTCCAGAGAGTGCACAGGCACCAGTGGGGATGCACTGCAGTGTCTCCAGAGAGTGCACTGGCACCACTGGGGATTCAGTGCAGTGACTCTAGAGAGTGCACTGGCACCAGTGGGGATGCAGTGCAGTGAGTCCAGAGAGTGCACTGGTACCAGTGGGGATGCAGTGCAGTGAGTCCAGAGAGTGCACTGGCACCACTGCGGATCAGTGCAGTGACTCTAGAGAGTGAACTGGCACCAGTGGGGATGCAGTGCAGTGAGTCCAGAGAGTGCACTGGCACCAGTGGGGATGCAGTGCAGTGAGTCCAGAGAGTGCACTGGCACTTTGGGGATGCAGTGCAGTGAGTGCAGAGAGTGCACTGGCAGCACTGGGGATGCAGTGCAGTGAGTCCCGAGAGTGCACTGGCACCAGTGGGCGTGCAGTGCAATGAGTCCAGAGAGTGCACTGGCAGCAGTGGGGATGCAGTGCAGTGAGTCCAGAGAGTTCACTGGCAGCAGTGGGCATGCAGTGCAGTGACTCCAGAGAGTTCACTGGCACCAGTGGGGATGCAGTGCAGTGACTCCAGAGAGTGCACTGGCACCAGTGGGGATGCAGTGCAGTGAGTCCAGACAGTGCACTGGCACCAGTGGGGATGCAGTGCAGTGACTCCAGAGAGTGCACTGGCACCAGTGGGGATGCACTGCAGTGAGTCCAGAGAGTGCACTGGCACCAGTGGGGATGCAGTGCAGTGACTCCAGAGAGTGCACTGGCACCACTGGGGATGCAGTGCAGTGAGTCCAGAGAGTGCACTGGCACCAGTGGGGATGCAGTGCAGTGAGTCCAGAGAGTGCACTGGCACCACTAGGGATGCAGTGCAGTGACTCCAGAAAGTGCACTGGCACTACTGGAGATGCAGTGCAGTGACTCCAGAAAGTGCACTGGCACTACTGGGGATGCAGTGCAGTGAGTCCAGAGAGTGCACTGGCACCAGTGGAGATGCAGTGCAGTGAGTCCAGAGTGTGCACTGGCACCAGTGGGGATGCAGTGTAGTGAGTCCAGAGAGTGCACTGGCACCAGTGGGGTTGCAGTGCAGTGAGTCCAGAGAGTGCACAGGCACCAGTGGGGATGCACTGCAGTGTCTCCAGAGAGTGCACTGGCACCAGTGGGGATGCATTGCAGTGACTCCAGAGAGTGCACTGGCACCAGTGGGGATGCAGTGCAGTGAGTCCAGAGAGTGCACTGGTACCAGTGGGGATGCAGTGCAGTGAGTCCAGAGAGTGCACTGGCACCACTGCGGATCAGTGCAGTGACTCTAGAGAGTGAACTGGCACCAGTGGGGATGCAGTGCAGTGACTCTAGAGAGTGCACTGGCACCAGTGGGGATGCAGTGCAGTGAGTCCAGAGAGTGCACTGGCACCAGTGGGGATGCAGTGCAGTGAGTGCAGAGAGTGCACTGGCACCAGTGGGGATGCAGTGCAGTGAGTCCCGAGAGTGCACTGGCACCAGTGAGCGTGCAGTGCAATGAGTCCAGAGAGTGCACTGGCACCAGTGGGGATGCAGTGCAGTGAGTCCAGAGAGTTCACTGGCACTACTGGGGATGCAGTGCAGTGAGTCCAGAGAGTGCACTGGCACCAGTGGGCATGCAGTGCAGAGAGTCCAGAGAGTTCACTGGCACCAGTGGGGATGCAGTGCAGTGAGTCCAGAGAGTGCACTGGCACCAGTGGGGATGCAGTGCAGTGAGTCCAGACAGTGCACTGGCACCAGTGGGGATGCAGTGCAGTGACTCCAGAGAGTGCACTGGCACCAGTGGGGATGCAGTGCAGTGAGTCCAGAGAGTGCCGTGGCACCACTGGGGATGCAGTGCAGTGAGTCCAGAGAGTGCACTGGCACCACTAGGGATGCAGTGCAGTGACTCCAGAAAGTGCACTGGCACTACTGGAGATGCAGTGCAGTGAGTCCAGAGAGTGCACTGGCACCAGTCGGGATGCAGTGCAGTGAGTCCAGAGAGTGCACTGGCACCACTGGGGATGCAGTGCAGTGAGTCTAGAGAGTGCACTGGCACCAGTGGGGATGCAGTGTAGTGAGTCCAGAGAGTGCACTGGCACCAGTGGGGTTGCAGTGCAGTGAGTCCAGAGAGTGCACTGGCACCAGTGGGGATGCAGTGCAGTGAGTCCAGAGAGTGCACTGGCAGCAGTGGGGATGCAGTGCAGTGAGTCCAGAGAGTGCACTGGCACCAGTGGGGATGCAGTGCAGTGACTCCAGAGAGTGCACTGGCACCAGTGGGGATGCAGTGCAGTGAGTCCAGAGAGTCCACTGGCACCAGTGGGGATGCAGTGCAGTGAGTCCAGAGAGTGCACTGGCACCAGTGGGGATGCAGTGCAGTGAGTCCAGAGAGTGCACTGGCACCAGTGGGGATGCAGTGCAGTGAGTCCAGAGAGTGCACTGGCACCAGTGGGGATGTAGTGCAGTGAGTCCAGAGAGTGCACTGGCACCAGTGGGGATGCAGTGCAGTGAGTCCAGAGAGTGCACTGGCACCAGTGGGGATGCAGTGCAGTGAGTCCAGAGAGTGCACTGGCACCACTAGGGATGCAGTGCAGTGAGTCCAGAGAGTTCACTGGCACCACTGGGGATGCAGTGCAGTGTAGTGAGTCCTTAGAGTGTACTGGCACCAGTGGGGATGCAGTGCAGTGAGTCCAGACAGTGCACTGGCACCACTGGGGATGCAGTGCAGTGAGTCCAGAGAGTGCACTGGCACCAGTGGGGATGCAGTGTAGTGAGTCCAGAGAGTGCACTGGCACCAGTGGGGTTGCAGTGCAGTGAGTCCAGAGAGTGCACTGGCACCAGTGGGGATGCAGTGCAGTGAGTCCAGAGAGTGCACTGGCAGCAGTGGGGATGCAGTGCAGTGAGTCCAGAGAGTGCACTGGCACCACTGGGGATGAAGTGCAGTGACTCCAGAGAGTGCACTGGCACCAGTGGGGATGCAGTGCAGTGAGTCCAGAGAGTCCACTGGCACCAGTGGGGATGCAGTGCAGTGAACCCAGAGAGTGCACTGGCACCACTGGGGATGCAGTGCAGTGAGTCCAGAGAGTGCACTGGCACCAGTGGGGATGCAGTGCAGTGAGTCCAGAGAGTGCACTGGCACCAGTGGGGATGCAGTGCAGTGAGTCCAGAGAGTGCACTGGCAGCAGTGGGGATGCAGTGCAGTGAGTCTAGAGAGTGCACTGGCACCAGTGGGGATGCAGTGCAGTGACTCCAGAGAGTGCACTGGCACCAGTGGGGATGCAGTGCAGTGACTCCAGAGAGTGCTCTGGCAGCAGTGGGGATGCAGTGCAGTGAGTCCAGAGAGTGCACTTGCACCAGTGGGGATGCAGTGCAGTGAGTCCAGAGAGTGCACTGGCACCAGTGGGGATGTAGTGCAGTGAGTCCAGAGAGTGCACTGGCACTAGTGGGGATGCAAAGCAGTGACTCCAGAGAGTGCACTGGCACCACTGGGGATGCAGTGCAGTGAGTCCAGAGAGTGCACTGGCACCACTGGGGATGCAGTGCAGTGAGTCCAGAGAGTTCACTGGCACCACTGGGGATGCAGTGCAGTGTAGTGAGTCCTTAGAGTGTACTGGCACCAGTGGGGTTGCAGTGCAGTGAGTCCAGAGAGTGCACTGGCACCACTGGGGATGCAGTGCAGTGAGTCCAGAGAGTGCACTGGCACCACCGGGGATTCAGTGCAGTGAGTCCAGAGAGTGCACTGGCACCACTAGGGATGCAGTGCAGTGACTCCAGAAAGTGCACTGGCACTCTTGGGGATGCAGTGCAGTGAGTCCAGAGAGTGCACTGGCACCAGTGGGGATGCAGTGCAGTCAGTCCAGAGAGTGCACTGGCACCAGTGGGGATGCAAAGCAGTGACACCAGAGAGTGCACTGGCACCACTGGGGATGCACTGCAGTGTCTCCATAGAGTGCACTGGCACCACTGGGGATGCAGTGCAGTGAGTCCAGAGAGTGCACTGGCATCACTGGGGATGCAGTGCAGTGACTCCAGAGAGTGCACTGGCACCAGTGGGGATGCAGTGCAGTGAGTCCAGAGAGTGCACTGGCACCACTGGGGATGCATTGCAGTGACTCCAGAGAGTGCACTGGCACCAGTGGGGATGTCGTGCAGTGACTCCAGAGAGTGCACTGGCACCAGTGGGGATGCAGTGCAGTGAGTCCAGAGAGTGCACTGGCACCACTGGGGATGCAGTGCAGTGAGTCCAGAGAGTGCACTGGCACCACTGGGGATGCAGTGCAGTGAGTGCAGAGAGTGCACTGGCACCAGTGGGGATGCAGTGCAGTGAGTCCAGGGAGTGCACTGGCACCAGTGGGGATGCACTGCAGTGAGTCCAGACAGTGCACTGGCACCAGTGGGGATGCAGAGCAGTGACTCCAGAGAGTGCACTGGCACCAGTGGGGAGGCAGTGCAGTGAGTCCAGAGAGTGCACTGGCACCACTGGGGATGCAGTGCAGTGACTCCAGAGAGTGCACTGGCACCACTAGGGATGCAGTGAAGTGACTCCAGAAAGTGCACTGGCACTACTGGGGATGCAGTGCAGTGAGTCCAGAGAGTGCACTGGCACCAGTGGGGATGCAGTGTAGTGAGTCCAGAGAGTGCACTGGCACCAGTGGGGATGTAGTGCAGTGAGTCCAGAGAGTGCACTGGCACCAGTGGGGATGCAAAGCAGTGACTCCAGAGAGTGCACTGGCACCAGTGGGGATGCAAAGCAGTGAGTCCAGAGAGTGCACTGGCACCAGTGGGGATGTAGTGCAGTGAGTCCAGAGAGTGCACTGGCACCAGTGGTGATGCCGTGCAGTGAGTCCGGAGAGTGCAATGGCACCAGTGGGGATGCAAAGCAGTGAGTCCAGAGAGTGCACTGGCACCAGTGGGAATGCAGTGCAGTGAGTCCAGAGAGTGCACTGGCACCACTGGGGATGCAGTGCAGTGACTCCAGAAAGTGCACTGGCACTACTGGAGATGCAGTGCAGTGAGTCCAGAGAGTGCACTGGCACCAGTGGGGATGCAGTGCAGTGAGTCCAGAGAGTGCACTGGCACCAGTGGGGATGCAGTGCAGTGAGTCCAGAGAGTGCACTGGCACCAGTGGGGATGCAGTGCAGTGAGTCCAGAGAGTGCAATGGCACCAGTGGGAATGCAAAGCAGTGAGTCCAGAGAGTGCACTGGCACCAGTGGGAATGCAGTGCAGTGAGTTGAGAGAGTGCACTGGAACCAGTGCGGATGCACTGCAGTGTCTCCAGAGAGTGCACTGGCACCACTGGGGATGCAGTGCAGTGAGTCCAGAGAGTGCATTGGCACCAGTGGGGATGCAGTGCACTGACTCCAGAGAGTGCACTGGCACCAGTGGGGATGCAGTGCAGTGAGTCCAGAGAGTGCACTGGCACCAGTGGGGTTGCAGTGCAGTGAGTCCAGAGAGTGCACTGGCACCAGTGGGGATGCAGTGCAGTGAGTCTAGAGAGTGCACTTGCAGCAGTGGTGATGCAGTGCAGTGAGTCCAGAGAGTGCACTGGCACCACTAGGGATGCAGTGCAGTGACTCCAGAGAGTGCTCTGGCAGCAGTGGGGATGCAGTGCAGTGAGTCCAGAGAGTGCACTGGCACCAGTGGTGATGCAGTGCAGTGAGTCCAGAGAGTGCACTGGCACCAGTGGGGATGCAGTGCAGTGACTCCAGAGAGTGCTCTGGCAGCAGTGGGGATGCAGTGCAGTGAGTCCAGAGAGTGCACTGGCACCAGTGGGGATGCAGTGCAGTGAGTCCAGAGAGTGCACTGGCACCAGTGGGGATGTAGTGCAGTGAGTCCAGAGAGTGCACTGGCACCAGTGGGGATGCAGTGCAGTGAGTCCAGAGAGTGCACTGGCACCACTGGGGATGCAGTGCAGTGAGTCCAGAGAGTTCATTGGCACCACTGGGGATGCAGTGCAGTGAGTCCAGAGAGTTCACTGGCACCACTGGGGATGCAGTGCAGTGTAGTGAGTCGTTAGAGTGCACTGGGACCAGTGGGGATGCAGTGCAGTGAGTCCAGAGAGTGCACTGGCACCAGTGGGGATGCACTGCAGTGACTCCAGAGAGTGCACTGGCACCACTGGGGATGCAGTGCAGTGAGTCCAGAGAGTGCACTGGCACCACCGGGGATTCAGTGCAGTGAGTCCAGAGAGTTCACTGGCACCACTAGGGATGCAGTGCAGTGACTCCAGAAAGTGCACTGGCACCAGTGGGGATGCAGTGCAGTGAGTCCAGAGAGTGCACTGGCACCACTGGGAATGCAGTGCAGTGAGTCCAGAGAGTGCACTGGCACCAGTGGGGATGCACTGCAGTGACTCCAGAGAGTGCACTGGCACCAGTGGGGATGCAGTGCAGTGAGTCCAGAGAGTGCACTGGCACCACCGGGGATTCAGTGCAGTGAGTCCAGAGAGTTCACTGGCACCACTAGGGATGCAGTGCAGTGACTCCAGAGAGTGCACTGTCACCAGTGGGGATGCAGTGCAGTCAGTCCAGAGAGTGCACTGGCACCACTGGGAATGCAGAGCACTGAGTCCAGAGAGTGCACTGGCACCAGTGGGGATGTAGTGCAGTGAGTCCAGAGAGTGCACTGGCACCAGTGGGGATGCAAAGCAGTGACTCCAGAGAGTGCACTGGCACCACTAGGGATGCAGTGCAGTGAGTCCAGAGAGTGCACTGGCACCACTGGGGATGTAGTGCAGTGAGTCCAGAGAGTGCACTGGCAGCAGTGGTTATGCAGTGCAGTGAGTCCAGAGAGTGCACTGGCACCAGTGGGGATGCAAAGCAGTGAGTCCAGAGAGTGCACTGGCACCAGTGGGAATGCAGTGCAGTGAGTCCAGAGAGTGCACTGGCACCACTGGGGATGCAGTGCAGTGACTCCAGAAAGTGCACTGGCACTACTGGAGATGCAGTGCAGTGAGTCCAGAGAGTGCACTGGCACCATTGGGGATGCAGTGCAGTGAGTCCAGAGAGTGCACTGGCACCAGTGGGGATGCAGTGCAGTGAGTCCAGAGAGTGCACTGGCACCAGTGGGGATGCAGTGCAGTGAGTCCAGAGAGTGCAATGGCACCAGTGGGAATGCAAAGCAGTGAGTCCAGAGAGTGCACTGGCACCAGTGGGAATGCAGTGCAGTGAGTTGAGAGAGTGCACTGGAACCAGTGCGGATGCACTGCAGTGTCTCCAGAGAGTGCACTGGCACCACTTGTGATGCAGTGCAGTGAGTCCAGAGAGTGCATTGGCACCAGTGGGGATGCAGTGCACTGACTCCAGAGAGTGCACTGGCACCAGTGGGGATGCAGTGCAGTGAGTCCAGAGAGTGCACTGGCACCAGTGGGGTTGCAGTGCAGTGAGTCCAGAGAGTGCACTGGCACCAGTGGGGATGCAGTGCAGTGAGTCTAGAGAGTGCACTGGCAGCAGTGGTGATGCAGTGCAGTGAGTCCAGAGAGTGCACTGGCACCAGTGGGGATGCAGTGCAGTGACTCCAGAGAGTGCTCTGGCAGCAGTGGGGATGCAGTGCAGTGAGTCCAGAGAGTGCACTGGCACCAGTGGGGATGCAGTGCAGTGAGTCCAGAGAGTGCACTGGCACCAGTGGTGATGTAGTGCAGTGAGTCCAGAGAGTGCACTGGCACCAGTGGGGATGCAAAGCAGTGACTCCAGAGAGTGCACTGGCACTCTTGGGGATGCAGTGCAGTGAGTCCAGAGAGTGCACTGGCACCAGTGGGGATGTAGTGCAGTGAGTCCAGAGAGTGCACTGGCACCAGTGGGGATGCAGTGCAGTGAGTCCAGAGAGTGCACTGGCACCACTGGGGATGCAGTGCAGTGAGTCCAGAGAGTTCACTGGCACCACTGGGGATGCAGTGCAGTGAGTCCAGAGAGTTCACTGGCACCACTGGGGATGCAGTGCAGTGTAGTGAGTCCTTAGAGTGCACTGCCACCAGTGGGGATGCAGTGCAGTGAGTCCAGAGAGTGCACTGGCACCAGTGGGGATGCACTGCAGTGACTCCAGAGAGTGCACTGGCACCAGTGGGGATGCAGTGCAGTGAGTCCAGAGAGTGCACTGGCACCACCGGGGATTCAGTGCAGTGAGTCCAGAGAGTTCACTGGCACCACTAGGGATGCAGTGCAGTGACTCCAGAAAGTGCACTGGCACCAGTGGGGATGCAGTGCAGTGAGTCCAGAGAGTGCACTGGCACCACTGGGAATGCAGTGCAGTGAGTCCAGAGAGTTCACTGGCACCAGTGGGGATGCAGTGCAGTGAGTCCAGAGAGTTCACTGGCACCAGTGGGGATGCAGTGCAGTGACTCCAGAGAGTGCACTGGCACCAGTGGGGATGCACTGCAGTGAGTCCAGAAAGTGCACTGGCACCAGTGGGGATGCAGTGCAGTGAGTCCAGAGAGTGCACTGGCACCACTGGGATTGCAGTGCAGTGAGTCCAGAGAGTTCACTGGCACCAGTGGGGATGCACTGCAGTGAGTCCAGAAAGTGCACTGGCACTACTGGGGATGCAGTGCAGTGAGTCCAGAGAGTGCACTGGCACCAGTGGAGATGCAGTGCAGTGAGTCCAGAGAGTGCACTGGCACCACTGGGGATGCAGTGTAGTGAGTCCAGAGAGTGCTCTGGCTCCAGTGGGGTTGCAGTGCAGTGACTCCAGAGAGTGCACTGGCACCAGTGGGTATGCAGTGCAGTGAGTGCAGAGAGTGCACTGGCACCAGTGGGGATGCAGTGCAGTCAGTCCAGAGAGTTCACTGGCACCAGTGGGGATGCAAAGCAGTGACTCCAGAGAGTGCACTGGCAACACTGGGGATGCACTGCAGTGTCTCCAGAGAGTGCACTGGCACCAGTGGGGATGCAGTGCAGTGAGTCCAGAGAGTGCACTGGCATCACTGGGGATGCAGTGCAGTGACTCCAGAGAGTGCACTGGCACCACTGGGGTTGCAGTGCAGTGACTCCAGAGAGTGCACTGGCACCACTGGGAATGCATTGCAGTGAGTCCAGAGAGTGCACTGGCACCAGTGGGGATGCAGTGCAGTGAGTCCTGAGAGTGCACTGGCACCAGTGGGAATGCAGTGCAGTGACTCCAGAGAGTGCACTGGCACCAGTCGGGATGCAGTGCAGTGAGTCCAGACAGTGCACTGGCACCACTGGGGATGCACTGCAGTGAGTCCAGAGAGTGCACTGGCACCAGTGGGGATGCAGTGCAGTGAGTCCAGAGAGTTCACTGGCACCAGTGGGGATGCAGTGCAGTGAGTCCAGAGAGTGCACTGTCACCAGTGGGGATGCAGTGCAGTGACTCCAGAGAGTGCACTGGCAGCAGTGGGGATGCAGTGCAGTGACTCCAGAGAGTGCACTGGCACCAGTGGGGATGCAGTGCAGTGAGTCCAGAGAGTGCACTGGCACCACTGGGGATGCACTGCAGTGACTCCAGAGAGTGCACTGGCACCAGTGGGGATGCAGTGCAGTGACTCCAGAGAGTGCACTGGCACCAGTGGGTATGCAGTGCAGTGAGTGCAGAGAGTGCACTGGCACCAGTGGGGATGCAGTGCAGTCAGTCCAGAGAGTGCACTGGCACCAGTGGGTATGCAGTGCAGTGAGTCCAGAGAGTTCACTGGCACCAGTGGGGATGCAGTGCAGTGACTCCAGAGAGTGCACTGGCACCAGTGGGGATGCACTGCAGTGTCTCCAGAGAGTGCACTGGCACCAGTGGGGATGCAGTGCAGTGAGTCCAGAGAGTGCACTGGCATCACTGGGGATGCAGTGCAGTGACTCCAGAGAGTGCACTGGCACCAGTGGGGTTGCAGTGCAGTGACTCCAGAGAGTGCACTGGCACCACTGGGGATGCATTGCAGTGAGTCCAGAGAGTGCACTGGCACCAGTGGGGATGCAGTGCAGTGAGTCCTGAGAGTGCACTGGCACCAGTGGGAATGCAGTGCAGTGACTCCAGAGAGTGCACTGGCACCAGTCGGGATGCAGTGCAGTGAGTCCAGACAGTGCACTGGCACCACTGGGGATGCACTGCAGTGAGTCCAGAGAGTGCACTGGCACCACTGGGGATGCAGTGCAGTGAGTCCAGAGAGTTCACTGGCACCAGTGGGGATGCAGTGCAGTGAGTCCAGAGAGTGCACTGTCACCAGTGGGGATGCAGTGCAGTGAGTCCAGAGAGTGCACTGGCACCACTAGGGATGCAGTGCAGTGAGTCCAGAAAGTGCACTGGCACTACTGGGGATGCAGTGCAGTGAGTCCAGAGAGTGCACTGGCACCAGTGGGGATGCAGTGCAGTGAGTCCAGAGAGTTCACTGGCACCAGTGGGGATGCAGTGCAGTGACTCCAGAGAGTGCACTGGCACCAGTGGGGATGCACTGCAGTGAGTCCAGAGAGTGCACTGGCACCAGTGGGGATGCAGTGCAGTGAGTCCAGAGAGTGCACTGGCTCCACTAGGGATGCAGTGCAGTGACTCCATAAAGTGCACTGGCACTACTGGGTATGCAGTGCAGTGAGTCCAGAGAGTGCACTGGCACCAGTGGGGATGCAGTGCAGTCAGTCCAGAGAGTGCACTGGCACCACTGGGGATGCAGTGCAGTGAGTCCAGAGAGTGCACTGGCACCAGTGGGGTTGCAGTGCAGTGAGTCCAGAGAGTGCACTGGCAGCAGTGGGAATGCAGTGCAGTGAGTCCAGAGAGTGCACTGGCACCAGTGGGGATGCAGTGTAGTGAGTCCAGAGAGTGCACTGGCACCAGTGGGGTTGCAGTGCAGTGAGTCCAGAGAGTGCACTGGCAGCAGTGGGAATACAGTGCAGTGAGTCCAGAGAGTGCACTGGCAGCAGTGGGTATGCAGTGCAGTGAGTCCAGAGAGTGCACTGGCACCAGTGGGGATGCAGTGCAGTGAGTGCAGAGAGTGCCGTGGCACCACTGGGGATGCAGTGCAGTGAGTCCAGAGAGTGCACTGGCACCACTAGGGATGCAGTGCAGTGACTCCAGAAAGTGCACTGGCACTACTGGAGATGCAGTGCAGTGAGTCCAGAGAGTGCACTGGCACCAGTCGGGATGCAGTGCAGTGAGTCCAGAGAGTGCACTGGCACCACTGGGGATGCAGTGCAGTGAGTCCAGAGAGTGCACTGGCACCAGTGGGGATGCAGTGTAGTGAGTCCAGAGAGTGCACTGGCACCAGTGGGGTTGCAGTGCAGTGAGTCCAGAGAGTGCACTGGCACCAGTGGGGATGCAGTGCAGTGAGTCCAGAGAGTGCACTGGCATCTGTGGGGATGCAGTGCAGTGAGTCCAGAGAGTGCACTGGCACCACTGGGGATGCAGTGCAGTGACTCCAGAGAGTGCACTGGCACCAGTGGGGATGCAGTGCAGTGAGTCCAGAGAGTCCACTGGCACCAGTGGGGATGCAGTTCAGTGAGCCCAGAGAGTGCACTGGCACCAGTGGGGATGCAGTGCAGTGAGTACAGAGAGTGCACTGGCACAAGTGGGGATGCAGTGCAGTCAGTCCAGACAGTGCAATGGCACCAGTGGGGATGCAAAGCAGTGAGTCCAGAGAGTGCACTGGTACCAGTGGGGATGCAGTGCAGTGAGTCCAGAGAGTGCACTGGCACCACTGCGGATCAGTGCAGTGACTCTAGAGAGTGCACTGGCACCAGTGGGAATGCAGTGCAGTGAGTCCAGAGAGTGCACTGGCACCAGTGGGGATGCAGTGCAGTGAGTGCAGAGAGTGCACTGGCACCAGTGGGGATGCAGTGCAGTGAGTCCCGAGAGTGCACTGGCACCAGTGGGCGTGCAGTGCAATGAGTCCAGAGAGTGCACTGGCACCAGTGGGGATGCAGTGCAGTGAGTCCAGAGAGTTCACTGGCACTACTGGGGATGCAGTGCAGTGAGTCCAGAGAGTGCACTGGCAACAGTGGGCATGCAGTGCAGTGAGTCCAGAGAGTTCACTGGCACCAGTGGGGATGCAGTGCAGTGACTCCAGAGAGTGCACTGGCACCAGTGGGGATGCACTGCAGTGAGTCCAGACAGTGCACTGGCACCAGTGGGGATGCAGTGCAGTGAGTCCAGAGAGTGCACTGGCACCAGTGGGGATGCAGTGTAGTGACTCTAGAGAGTGCACTGGCACCAGTGGGGATGCAGTGCAGTGAGTCCAGAGAGTGCACTGGCACCAGTGGGGATGCAGTGCAGTGAGTCCCGAGAGTGCACTGGCACCAGTGGGCGTGCAGTGCAATGAGTCCAGAGAGTGCACTGTCACCAGTGGGGATGCAGTGCAGTGAGTCCAGAGAGTGCCGTGGCACCACTGGGGATGCACTGCAGTGAGTCCAGAGAGTGCACTGGCACCACTAGGGATGCAGTGCAGTGACTCCAGAGAGTGCACTGGCACCAGTGGGGATGCAGTGCAGTGAGTCCCGAGAGTGCACTGGCACCACCGGGGATTCAGTGCAGTGAGTCCAGAGAGTTCACTGGCACCACTAGGGATGCAGTGCAGTGACTCCAGAAAGTGCACTGGCACCAGTGGGGATGCAGTGCAGTGAGTCCAG
The DNA here is from genome assembly GCF_964034855.1 of Anser brachyrhynchus. NCBI lineage: Eukaryota > Metazoa > Chordata > Aves > Anseriformes > Anatidae > Anser > Anser brachyrhynchus. The sequence goes on along the minus strand of NW_027663523.1, from coordinate 139,774 downwards.
AGAGTGCACTGGCACCAGTGGGAATGCAGTGCAGTGAGTCCAGAGAGTGCACTGGCACCAGTGGGGATGCACTGCAGTGAGTCCAGAGAGTGCACTGGCACCAGTGGGGATGCAGTGCAGTGAGTCCAGAGAGTGCACTGGCACCACCGGGGATTCAGTGCAGTGAGTCCAGAGAGTTCACTGGCACCACTAGGGATGCAGTGCAGTGACTCCAGAAAGTGCACTGGCACCAGTGGGGATGCAGTGCAGTGAGTCCAGAGAGTGCACTGGCACCAGTGGGGATGCAGTGCAGTGAGTCCAGAGAGTTCACTGGCACCAGTGGGGATGCAGTGCATTGACTCCAGAGAGTGCACTGGCACCAGTGGGGATGCACTGCAGTGAGTCCAGAGAGTGCACTGGCACCACTGGGGATGCAGTGCAGTGACTCCATAGACTGCACTGGCACCAGTGGGGATGCAGTGCAGTGAGTCCAGAGAGTGCACTGGCACCAGTGGGGATGCAGTGCAGTGAGTCCAGAGAGTGCACTGGCTCCACTAGGGATGCAGTGCAGTGACTCCATAAAGTGCACTGGCACTACTGGGTATGCAGTGCAGTGAGTCCAGAGAGTGCACTGGCACCAGTGGGGATGCAGTGCAGTCAGTCCAGAGAGTGCACTGGCACCACTGGGGATGCAGTGCAGTGAGTCCAGAGAGTGCACTGGCACCAGTGGGGTTGCAGTGCAGTGAGTCCAGAGAGTGCACTGGCAGCAGTGGGAATGCAGTGCAGTGAGTCCAGAGAGTGCACTGGCACCAGTGGGGATGCAGTGTAGTGAGTCCAGAGAGTGCACTGGCACCAGTGGGGTTGCAGTGCAGTGAGTCCAGAGAGTGCACTGGCAGCAGTGGGAATACAGTGCAGTGAGTCCAGAGAGTGCACTGGCAGCAGTGGGTATGCAGTGCAGTGAGTCCAGAGAGTGCACTGGCACCAGTGGGGATGCAGTGCAGTGAGTGCAGAGAGTGCCGTGGCACCACTGGGGATGCAGTGCAGTGAGTCCAGAGAGTGCACTGGCACCACTAGGGATGCAGTGCAGTGAGTCCAGAGAGTGCACTGGCACCAGTGGGGATGCAGTGCAGTGAGTCCAGAGAGTGCACTGGCATCTGTGGGGATGCAGTGCAGTGAGTCCAGAGAGTGCACTGGCACCACTGGGGATGCAGTGCAGTGACTCCAGAGAGTGCACTGGCACCAGTGGGGATGCAGTGCAGTGAGTCCAGAGAGTCCACTGGCACCAGTGGGGATGCAGTTCAGTGAGCCCAGAGAGTGCACTGGCACCAGTGGGGATGCAGTGCAGTGAGTACAGAGAGTGCACTGGCACAAGTGGGGATGCAGTGCAGTCAGTCCAGACAGTGCAATGGCACCAGTGGGGATGCAAAGCAGTGAGTCCAGAGAGTGCACTGGCACCAGTGGGAATGCAGTGCAGTGAGTTGAGAGAGTGCACTGGAACCAGTGCGGATGCACTGCAGTGTCTCCAGAGAGTGCACTGGCAGCAGTGGTTATGCAGTGCAGTGAGTCCAGAGAGTGCATTGGCACCAGTGGGGATGCAGTGCAGTGAGTCCAGAGAGTGCACTGGCACCAGTGGGGATGCAGTGCAGTGAGTCCAGAGAGTGCACTGGTACCAGTGGGGATGCAGTGCAGTGAGTCCAGAGAGTGCACTGGCACCACTGCGGATCAGTGCAGTGACTCTAGAGAGTGCACTGGCACCAGTGGGAATGCAGTGCAGTGAGTCCAGAGAGTGCACTGGCACCAGTGGGGATGCAGTGCAGTGAGTGCAGAGAGTGCACTGGCACCAGTGGGGATGCAGTGCAGTGAGTCCCGAGAGTGCACTGGCACCAGTGGGCGTGCAGTGCAATGAGTCCAGAGAGTGCACTGGCACCAGTGGGGATGCAGTGCAGTGAGTCCAGAGAGTTCACTGGCACTACTGGGGATGCAGTGCAGTGAGTCCAGAGAGTGCACTGGCAACAGTGGGCATGCAGTGCAGTGAGTCCAGAGAGTTCACTGGCACCAGTGGGGATGCAGTGCAGTGACTCCAGAGAGTGCACTGGCACCAGTGGGGATGCACTGCAGTGAGTCCAGACAGTGCACTGGCACCAGTGGGGATGCAGTGCAGTGAGTCCAGAGAGTGCACTGGCACCAGTGGGGATGCAGTGTAGTGACTCTAGAGAGTGCACTGGCACCAGTGGGGATGCAGTGCAGTGAGACCAGAGAGTGCACTGGCACCAGTGGGGATGCAGTGCAGTGAGTCCAGAGAGTGCACTGGCACCAGTGGGGATGCAGTGCAGTGAGTCCCGAGAGTGCACTGGCACCAGTGGGCGTGCAGTGCAATGAGTCCAGAGAGTGCACTGTCACCAGTGGGGATGCAGTGCAGTGAGTCCAGAGAGTGCCGTGGCACCACTGGGGATGCACTGCAGTGAGTCCAGAGAGTGCACTGGCACCACTAGGGATGCAGTGCAGTGACTCCAGAGAGTGCACTGGCACCAGTGGGGATGCAGTGCAGTGAGTCCAGAGAGTGCACTGGCACCACCGGGGATTCAGTGCAGTGAGTCCAGAGAGTTCACTGGCACCACTAGGGATGCAGTGCAGTGACTCCAGAAAGTGCACTGGCACCAGTGGGGATGCAGTGCAGTGAGTCCAGAGAGTGCACTGGCACCAGTGGGAATGCAGTGCAGTGAGTCCAGAGAGTGCACTGGCACCAGTGGGGATGCACTGCAGTGACTCCAGAGAGTGCACTGGCACCAGTGGGGATGCAGTGCAGTGAGTCCAGAGAGTGCACTGGCACCACCGGGGATTCAGTGCAGTGAGTCCAGAGAGTTCACTGGCACCACTAGGGATGCAGTGCAGTGACTCCAGAAAGTGCACTGGCACCAGTGGGGATGCAGTGCAGTGAGTCCAGAGAGTGCACTGGCACCAGTGGGGATGCAGTGCAGTGAGTCCAGAGAGTTCACTGGCACCAGTGGGGATGCAGTGCATTGACTCCAGAGAGTGCACTGGCACCAGTGGGGATGCACTGCAGTGAGTCCAGAGAGTGCACTGGCACCACTGGGGATGCAGTGCAGTGACTCCATAGACTGCACTGGCACCAGTGGGGATGCAGTGCAGTGAGTCCAGAGAGTGCACTGGCACCAGTGGGGATGCAGTGCAGTGAGTCCAGAGAGTGCACTGGCTCCACTAGGGATGCAGTGCAGTGACTCCATAAAGTGCACTGGCACTACTGGGTATGCAGTGCAGTGAGTCCAGAGAGTGCACTGGCACCAGTGGGGATGCAGTGCAGTCAGTCCAGAGAGTGCACTGGCACCACTGGGGATGCAGTGCAGTGAGTCCAGAGAGTGCACTGGCACCAGTGGGGTTGCAGTGCAGTGAGTCCAGAGAGTGCACTGGCAGCAGTGGGAATGCAGTGCAGTGAGTCCAGAGAGTGCACTGGCACCAGTGGGGTTGCAGTGCAGTGAGTCCAGAGAGTGCACTGGCAGCAGTGGGAATACAGTGCAGTGAGTCCAGAGAGTGCACTGGCAGCAGTGGGTATGCAGTGCAGTGAGTCCAGAGAGTGCACTGGCACCAGTGGGGATGCAGTGCAGTGAGTGCAGAGAGTGCCGTGGCACCACTGGGGATGCAGTGCAGTGAGTCCAGAGAGTGCACTGGCACCACTAGGGATGCAGTGCAGTGACTCCAGAAAGTGCACTGGCACTACTGGAGATGCAGTGCAGTGAGTCCAGAGAGTGCACTGGCACCAGTCGGGATGCAGTGCAGTGAGTCCAGAGAGTGCACTGGCACCACTGGGGATGCAGTGCAGTGAGTCCAGAGAGTGCACTGGCACCAGTGGGGATGCAGTGTAGTGAGTCCAGAGAGTGCACTGGCACCAGTGGGGTTGCAGTGCAGTGAGTCCAGAGAGTGCACTGGCACCAGTGGGGATGCAGTGCAGTGAGTCCAGAGAGTGCACTGGCATCTGTGGGGATGCAGTGCAGTGAGTCCAGAGAGTGCACTGGCACCACTGGGGATGCAGTGCAGTGACTCCAGAGAGTGCACTGGCACCAGTGGGGATGCAGTGCAGTGAGTCCAGAGAGTCCACTGGCACCAGTGGGGATGCAGTTCAGTGAGCCCAGAGAGTGCACTGGCACCAGTGGGGATGCAGTGCAGTGAGTACAGAGAGTGCACTGGCACAAGTGGGGATGCAGTGCAGTCAGTCCAGACAGTGCAATGGCACCAGTGGGGATGCAAAGCAGTGAGTCCAGAGAGTGCACTGGTACCAGTGGGGATGCAGTGCAGTGAGTCCAGAGAGTGCACTGGCACCACTGCGGATCAGTGCAGTGACTCTAGAGAGTGCACTGGCACCAGTGGGAATGCAGTGCAGTGAGTCCAGAGAGTGCACTGGCACCAGTGGGGATGCAGTGCAGTGAGTGCAGAGAGTGCACTGGCACCAGTGGGGATGCAGTGCAGTGAGTCCCGAGAGTGCACTGGCACCAGTGGGCGTGCAGTGCAATGAGTCCAGAGAGTGCACTGGCACCAGTGGGGATGCAGTGCAGTGAGTCCAGAGAGTTCACTGGCACTACTGGGGATGCAGTGCAGTGAGTCCAGAGAGTGCACTGGCAACAGTGGGCATGCAGTGCAGTGAGTCCAGAGAGTTCACTGGCACCAGTGGGGATGCAGTGCAGTGACTCCAGAGAGTGCACTGGCACCAGTGGGGATGCACTGCAGTGAGTCCAGACAGTGCACTGGCACCAGTGGGGATGCAGTGCAGTGAGTCCAGAGAGTGCACTGGCACCAGTGGGGATGCAGTGTAGTGACTCTAGAGAGTGCACTGGCACCAGTGGGGATGCAGTGCAGTGAGTCCAGAGAGTGCACTGGCACCAGTGGGGATGCAGTGCAGTGAGTCCCGAGAGTGCACTGGCACCAGTGGGCGTGCAGTGCAATGAGTCCAGAGAGTGCACTGTCACCAGTGGGGATGCAGTGCAGTGAGTCCAGAGAGTGCCGTGGCACCACTGGGGATGCACTGCAGTGAGTCCAGAGAGTGCACTGGCACCACTAGGGATGCAGTGCAGTGACTCCAGAGAGTGCACTGGCACCAGTGGGGATGCAGTGCAGTGAGTCCCGAGAGTGCACTGGCACCACCGGGGATTCAGTGCAGTGAGTCCAGAGAGTTCACTGGCACCACTAGGGATGCAGTGCAGTGACTCCAGAAAGTGCACTGGCACCAGTGGGGATGCAGTGCAGTGAGTCCAGAGAGTGCACTGGCACCAGTGGGAATGCAGTGCAGTGAGTCCAGAGAGTGCACTGGCACCAGTGGGGATGCACTGCAGTGAGTCCAGAGAGTGCACTGGCACCAGTGGGGATGCAGTGCAGTGAGTCCAGAGAGTGCACTGGCACCACCGGGGATTCAGTGCAGTGAGTCCAGAGAGTTCACTGGCACCACTAGGGATGCAGTGCAGTGACTCCAGAAAGTGCACTGGCACCAGTGGGGATGCAGTGCAGTGAGTCCAGAGAGTGCACTGGCACCAGTGGGGATGCAGTGCAGTGAGTCCAGAGAGTTCACTGGCACCAGTGGGGATGCAGTGCATTGACTCCAGAGAGTGCACTGGCACCAGTGGGGATGCACTGCAGTGAGTCCAGAGAGTGCACTGGCACCACTGGGGATGCAGTGCAGTGACTCCAGAGAGTGCACTGGCACCAGTGGGGATGCACTGCAGTGAGTCCAGACAGTGCACTGGCACCAGTGGGGATGCAGTGCAGTGAGTCCAGAGAGTGCACTGGCACCAGTGGGGATGCAGTGTAGTGACTCTAGAGAGTGCACTGGCACCAGTGGGGATGCAGTGCAGTGAGTCCAGAGAGTGCACTGGCACCAGTGGGGATGCAGTGCAGTGAGTCCCGAGAGTGCACTGGCACCAGTGGGCGTGCAGTGCAATGAGTCCAGAGAGTGCACTGTCACCAGTGGGGATGCAGTGCAGTGAGTCCAGAGAGTGCCGTGGCACCACTGGGGATGCACTGCAGTGAGTCCAGAGAGTGCACTGGCACCACTAGGGATGCAGTGCAGTGACTCCAGAGAGTGCACTGGCACCAGTGGGGATGCAGTGCAGTGAGTCCCGAGAGTGCACTGGCACCACCGGGGATTCAGTGCAGTGAGTCCAGAGAGTTCACTGGCACCACTAGGGATGCAGTGCAGTGACTCCAGAAAGTGCACTGGCACCAGTGGGGATGCAGTGCAGTGAGTCCAGAGAGTGCACTGGCACCAGTGGGAATGCAGTGCAGTGAGTCCAGAGAGTGCACTGGCACCAGTGGGGATGCACTGCAGTGAGTCCAGAGAGTGCACTGGCACCAGTGGGGATGCAGTGCAGTGAGTCCAGAGAGTGCACTGGCACCACCGGGGATTCAGTGCAGTGAGTCCAGAGAGTTCACTGGCACCACTAGGGATGCAGTGCAGTGACTCCAGAAAGTGCACTGGCACCAGTGGGGATGCAGTGCAGTGAGTCCAGAGAGTGCACTGGCACCAGTGGGGATGCAGTGCAGTGAGTCCAGAGAGTTCACTGGCACCAGTGGGGATGCAGTGCATTGACTCCAGAGAGTGCACTGGCACCAGTGGGGATGCACTGCAGTGAGTCCAGAGAGTGCACTGGCACCACTGGGGATGCAGTGCAGTGACTCCATAGACTGCACTGGCACCAGTGGGGATGCAGTGCAGTGAGTCCAGAGAGTGCACTGGCACCAGTGGGGATGCAGTGCAGTGAGTCCAGAGAGTGCACTGGCTCCACTAGGGATGCAGTGCAGTGACTCCATAAAGTGCACTGGCACTACTGGGTATGCAGTGCAGTGAGTCCAGAGAGTGCACTGGCACCAGTGGGGATGCAGTGCAGTCAGTCCAGAGAGTGCACTGGCACCACTGGGGATGCAGTGCAGTGAGTCCAGAGAGTGCACTGGCACCAGTGGGGTTGCAGTGCAGTGAGTCCAGAGAGTGCACTGGCAGCAGTGGGAATGCAGTGCAGTGAGTCCAGAGAGTGCACTGGCACCAGTGGGGATGCAGTGTAGTGAGTCCAGAGAGTGCACTGGCACCAGTGGGGTTGCAGTGCAGTGAGTCCAGAGAGTGCACTGGCAGCAGTGGGAATACAGTGCAGTGAGTCCAGAGAGTGCACTGGCAGCAGTGGGTATGCAGTGCAGTGAGTCCAGAGAGTGCACTGGCACCAGTGGGGATGCAGTGCAGTGAGTGCAGAGAGTGCCGTGGCACCACTGGGGATGCAGTGCAGTGAGTCCAGAGAGTGCACTGGCACCACTAGGGATGCAGTGCAGTGACTCCAGAAAGTGCACTGGCACTACTGGAGATGCAGTGCAGTGAGTCCAGAGAGTGCACTGGCACCAGTCGGGATGCAGTGCAGTGAGTCCAGAGAGTGCACTGGCACCACTGGGGGTGCAGTGCAGTGAGTCCAGAGAGTGCACTGGCACCAGTGGGGATGCAGTGTAGTGAGTCCAGAGAGTGCACTGGCACCAGTGGGGATGCAGTGCAGTGAGTCCAGAGAGTGCACTGGCACCAGTGGGGATGCAGTGCAGTGAGTCCAGAGAGTGCACTGGCATCTGTGGGGATGCAGTGCAGTGAGTCCAGAGAGTGCACTGGCACCACTGGGGATGCAGTGCAGTGACTCCAGAGAGTGCACTGGCACCAGTGGGGATGCAGTGCAGTGAGTCCAGAGAGTCCACTGGCACCAGTGGGGATGCAGTTCAGTGAGCCCAGAGAGTGCACTGGCACCAGTGGGGATGCAGTGCAGTGAGTACAGAGAGTGCACTGGCACAAGTGGGGATGCAGTGCAGTCAGTCCAGACAGTGCAATGGCACCAGTGGGGATGCAAAGCAGTGAGTCCAGAGAGTGCACTGGCACCAGTGGGAATGCAGTGCAGTGAGTTGAGAGAGTGCACTGGAACCAGTGCGGATGCACTGCAGTGTCTCCAGAGAGTGCACTGGCAGCAGTGGTTATGCAGTGCAGTGAGTCCAGAGAGTGCATTGGCACCAGTGGGGATGCAGTGCAGTGAGTCCAGAGAGTGCACTGGCACCAGTGGGGATGCAGTGCAGTGAGTCCAGAGAGTGCACTGGTACCAGTGGGGATGCAGTGCAGTGAGTCCAGAGAGTGCACTGGCACCACTGCGGATCAGTGCAGTGACTCTAGAGAGTGCACTGGCACCAGTGGGAATGCAGTGCAGTGAGTCCAGAGAGTGCACTGGCACCAGTGGGGATGCAGTGCAGTGAGTGCAGAGAGTGCACTGGCACCAGTGGGGATGCAGTGCAGTGAGTCCCGAGAGTGCACTGGCACCAGTGGGCGTGCAGTGCAATGAGTCCAGAGAGTGCACTGGCACCAGTGGGGATGCAGTGCAGTGAGTCCAGAGAGTTCACTGGCACTACTGGGGATGCAGTGCAGTGAGTCCAGAGAGTGCACTGGCAACAGTGGGCATGCAGTGCAGTGAGTCCAGAGAGTTCACTGGCACCAGTGGGGATGCAGTGCAGTGACTCCAGAGAGTGCACTGGCACCAGTGGGGATGCACTGCAGTGAGTCCAGACAGTGCACTGGCACCAGTGGGGATGCAGTGCAGTGAGTCCAGAGAGTGCACTGGCACCAGTGGGGATGCAGTGTAGTGACTCTAGAGAGTGCACTGGCACCAGTGGGGATGCAGTGCAGTGAGTCCAGAGAGTGCACTGGCACCAGTGGGGATGCAGTGCAGTGAGTCCAGAGAGTGCACTGGCACCAGTGGGGATGCAGTGCAGTGAGTCCCGAGAGTGCACTGGCACCAGTGGGCGTGCAGTGCAATGAGTCCAGAGAGTGCACTGTCACCAGTGGGGATGCAGTGCAGTGAGTCCAGAGAGTGCCGTGGCACCACTGGGGATGCACTGCAGTGAGTCCAGAGAGTGCACTGGCACCACTAGGGATGCAGTGCAGTGACTCCAGAGAGTGCACTGGCACCAGTGGGGATGCAGTGCAGTGAGTCCAGAGAGTGCACTGGCACCACCGGGGATTCAGTGCAGTGAGTCCAGAGAGTTCACTGGCACCACTAGGGATGCAGTGCAGTGACTCCAGAAAGTGCACTGGCACCAGTGGGGATGCAGTGCAGTGAGTCCAGAGAGTGCACTGGCACCAGTGGGAATGCAGTGCAGTGAGTCCAGAGAGTGCACTGGCACCAGTGGGGATGCACTGCAGTGACTCCAGAGAGTGCACTGGCACCAGTGGGGATGCAGTGCAGTGAGTCCAGAGAGTGCACTGGCACCACCGGGGATTCAGTGCAGTGAGTCCAGAGAGTTCACTGGCACCACTAGGGATGCAGTGCAGTGACTCCAGAAAGTGCACTGGCACCAGTGGGGATGCAGTGCAGTGAGTCCAGAGAGTGCACTGGCACCAGTGGGGATGCAGTGCAGTGAGTCCAGAGAGTTCACTGGCACCAGTGGGGATGCAGTGCATTGACTCCAGAGAGTGCACTGGCACCAGTGGGGATGCACTGCAGTGAGTCCAGAGAGTGCACTGGCACCACTGGGGATGCAGTGCAGTGACTCCATAGACTGCACTGGCACCAGTGGGGATGCAGTGCAGTGAGTCCAGAGAGTGCACTGGCACCAGTGGGGATGCAGTGCAGTGAGTCCAGAGAGTGCACTGGCTCCACTAGGGATGCAGTGCAGTGACTCCATAAAGTGCACTGGCACTACTGGGTATGCAGTGCAGTGAGTCCAGAGAGTGCACTGGCACCAGTGGGGATGCAGTGCAGTCAGTCCAGAGAGTGCACTGGCACTACTGGAGATGCAGTGCAGTGAGTCCAGAGAGTGCACTGGCACTACTGGAGATGCAGTGCAGTGAGTCCAGAGAGTGCACTGGCACCAGTCGGGATGCAGTGCAGTGAGTCCAGAGAGTGCACTGGCACCACTGGGGGTGCAGTGCAGTGAGTCCAGAGAGTGCACTGGCACCAGTGGGGATGCAGTGTAGTGAGTCCAGAGAGTGCACTGGCACCAGTGGGGTTGCAGTGCAGTGAGTCCAGAGAGTGCACTGGCACCAGTGGGGATGCAGTGCAGTGAGTCCAGAGAGTGCACTGGCATCTGTGGGGATGCAGTGCAGTGAGTCCAGAGAGTGCACTGGCACCACTGGGGATGCAGTGCAGTGACTCCAGAGAGTGCACTGGCACCAGTGGGGATGCAGTGCAGTGAGTCCAGAGAGTCCACTGGCACCAGTGGGGATGCAGTTCAGTGAGCCCAGAGAGTGCACTGGCACCAGTGGGGATGCAGTGCAGTGAGTACAGAGAGTGCACTGGCACAAGTGGGGATGCAGTGCAGTCAGTCCAGACAGTGCAATGGCACCAGTGGGGATGCAAAGCAGTGAGTCCAGAGAGTGCACTGGCACCAGTGGGAATGCAGTGCAGTGAGTTGAGAGAGTGCACTGGAACCAGTGCGGATGCACTGCAGTGTCTCCAGAGAGTGCACTGGCAGCAGTGGTTATGCAGTGCAGTGAGTCCAGAGAGTGCATTGGCACCAGTGGGGATGCAGTGCAGTGAGTCCAGAGAGTGCACTGGCACCAGTGGGGATGCAGTGCAGTGAGTCCAGAGAGTGCACTGGTACCAGTGGGGATGCAGTGCAGTGAGTCCAGAGAGTGCACTGGCACCACTGCGGATCAGTGCAGTGACTCTAGAGAGTGCACTGGCACCAGTGGGAATGCAGTGCAGTGAGTCCAGAGAGTGCACTGGCACCAGTGGGGATGCAGTGCAGTGAGTGCAGAGAGTGCACTGGCACCAGTGGGGATGCAGTGCAGTGAGTCCCGAGAGTGCACTGGCACCAGTGGGCGTGCAGTGCAATGAGTCCAGAGAGTGCACTGGCACCAGTGGGGATGCAGTGCAGTGAGTCCAGAGAGTTCACTGGCACTACTGGGGATGCAGTGCAGTGAGTCCAGAGAGTGCACTGGCAACAGTGGGCATGCAGTGCAGTGAGTCCAGAGAGTTCACTGGCACCAGTGGGGATGCAGTGCAGTGACTCCAGAGAGTGCACTGGCACCAGTGGGGATGCACTGCAGTGAGTCCAGACAGTGCACTGGCACCAGTGGGGATGCAGTGCAGTGAGTGCAGAGAGTGCACTGGCACCAGTGGGGATGCAGTGTAGTGACTCTAGAGAGTGCACTGGCACCAGTGGGGATGCAGTGCAGTGAGTCCAGAGAGTGCACTGGCACCAGTGGGGATGCAGTGCAGTGAGTGCAGAGAGTGCACTGGCACCAGTGGGGATGCAGTGCAGTGAGTCCCGAGAGTGCACTGGCACCAGTGGGCGTGCAGTGCAATGAGTCCAGAGAGTGCACTGGCACCAGTGGGGATGCAGTGCAGTGAGTCCAGAGAGTGCCGTGGCACCACTGGGGATGCAGTGCAGTGAGTCCAGAGAGTGCACTGGCACCACTAGGGATGCAGTGCAGTGACTCCAGAGAGTGCACTGGCACCAGTGGGGATGCAGTGCAGTGAGTCCAGAGAGTGCACTGGCACCACCGGGGATTCAGTGCAGTGAGTCCAGAGAGTTCACTGGCACCACTAGGGATGCAGTGCAGTGACTCCAGAAAGTGCACTGGCACCAGTGGGGATGCAGTGCAGTGAGTCCAGAGAGTGCACTGGCACCAGTGGGAATGCAGTGCAGTGAGTCCAGAGAGTGCACTGGCACCAGTGGGGATGCACTGCAGTGACTCCAGAGAGTGCACTGGCACCAGTGGGGATGCAGTGCAGTGAGTCCAGAGAGTGCACTGGCACCACCGGGGATTCAGTGCAGTGAGTCCAGAGAGTTCACTGGCACCACTAGGGATGCAGTGCAGTGACTCCAGAAAGTGCACTGGCACCAGTGGGGATGCAGTGCAGTGAGTCCAGAGAGTGCACTGGCACCACTGGGAATGCAGTGCAGTGAGTCCAGAGAGTGCACTGGCACCAGTGGGGATGTAGTGCAGTGAGTCCAGAGAGTGCACTGGCACCAGTGGGGATGCAAAGCAGTGACTCCAGAGAGTGCACTGGCACCACTAGGGATGCAGTGCAGTGAGTCCAGAGAGTGCACTGGCACCAGTGGGGATGTAGTGCAGTGAGTCCAGAGAGTGCACTGGCACCAGTGGGAATGCAGTGCAGTGAGTCCAGAGAGTGCACTGGCACCAGTGGGGATGCAAAGCAGTGAGTCCAGAGAGTGCACTGGCACCAGTGGGGATGCAGTGCAGTGAGTCCAGAGAGTGCACTGGCACCAGTGGGGATGCAGTGCAGTGAGTCCAGAGAGTGCAATGGCACCAGTGGGAATGCAAAGCAGTGAGTCCAGAGAGTGCACTGGCACCAGTGGGAATGCAGTGCAGTGAGTTGAGAGAGTGCACTGGAACCAGTGCGGATGCACTGCAGTGTCTCCAGAGAGTGCACTGGCACCACTTCTGATGCAGTGCAGTGAGTCCAGAGAGTGCATTGGCACCAGTGGGGATGCAGTGCACTGACTCCAGAGAGTGCACTGGCACCAGTGGGGATGCAGTGCAGTGAGTCCAGAGAGTGCACTGGCACCAGTGGGGTTGCAGTGCAGTGAGTCCAGAGAGTGCACTGGCACCAGTGGGGATGCAGTGCAGTGAGTCTAGAGAGTGCACTGGCAGCAGTGGTGATGCAGTGCAGTGAGTCCACAGAGTGCACTGGCACCAGTGGGGATGCAGTGCAGTGACTCCAGAGAGTGCTCTGGCAGCAGTGGGGATGCAGTGCAGTGAGTCCAGAGAGTGCACTGGCACCAGTGGGGATGCAGTGCAGTGAGTCCAGAGAGTGCACTGGCACCAGTGGGGATGTAGTGCAGTGAGTCCAGAGAGTGCACTGGCACCAGTGGGGATGCAAAGCAGTGACTCCAGAGAGTGCACTGGCACTCTTGGGGATGCAGTGCAGTGAGTCCAGAGAGTGCACTGGCACCAGTGGGGATGTAGTGCAGTGAGTCCAGAGAGTGCACTGGCACCAGTGGGGATGCAGTGCAGTGAGTCCAGAGAGTGCACTGGCACCACTGGGGATGCAGTGCAGTGAGTCCAGAGAGTTCACTGGCACCACTGGGGATGCAGTGCAGTGAGTCCAGAGAGTTCACTGGCACCACTGGGGATGCAGTGCAGTGTAGTGAGTCCTTAGAGTGCACTGGCACCAGTGGGGATGCAGTGCAGTGAGTCCAGAGAGTGCACTGGCACCAGTGGGGATGCACTGCAGTGACTCCAGAGAGTGCACTGGCACCAGTGGGGATGCAGTGCAGTGAGTCCAGAGAGTGCACTGGCACCACCGGGGATTCAGTGCAGTGAGTCCAGAGAGTTCACTGGCACCACTAGGGATGCAGTGCAGTGACTCCAGAAAGTGCACTGGCACCAGTGGGGATGCAGTGCAGTGAGTCCAGAGAGTGCACTGGCACCACTGGGAATGCAGTGCAGTGAGTCCAGAGAGTTCACTGGCACCAGTGGGGATGCAGTGCAGTGAGTCCAGAGAGTTCACTGGCACCAGTGGGGATGCAGTGCAGTGAGTCCAGAGAGTTCACTGGCACCAGTGGGGATGCACTGCAGTGAGTCCAGAAAGTGCACTGGCACCAGTGGGGATGCAGTGCAGTGAGTCCAGAGAGTGCACTGGCACCACTGGGAATGCAGTGCAGTGAGTCCAGAGAGTTCACTGGCACCAGTGGGGATGCAGTGCAGTGACTCCAGAGAGTGCACTGGCACCAGTGGGGATGCAGTGCAGTGAGTCCAGAGAGTGCACTGGCACCAGTGGAGATGCAGTGCAGTGAGTCCAGAGAGTGCACTGGCACCACTGGGGATGCAGTGTAGTGAGTCCAGAGAGTGCACTGGCACCAGTGGGGTTGCAGTGCAGTGACTCCAGAGAGTGCACTGGCACCAGTGGGTATGCAGTGCAGTGAGTGCAGAGAGTGCACTGGCACCAGTGGGGATGCAGTGCAGTCAGTCCAGAGAGTTCACTGGCACCAGTGGGGATGCAAAGCAGTGACTCCAGAGAGTGCACTGGCAACACTGGGGATGCACTGCAGTGTCTCCAGAGAGTGCACTGGCACCAGTGGGGATGCAGTGCAGTGAGTCCAGAGAGTGCACTGGCATCACTGGGGATGCAGTGCAGTGACTCCAGAGAGTGCACTGGCACCACTGGGGTTGCAGTGCAGTGACTCCAGAGAGTGCACTGGCACCACTGGGAATGCATTGCAGTGAGTCCAGAGAGTGCACTGGCACCAGTGGGGATGCAGTGCAGTGAGTCCTGAGAGTGCACTGGCACCAGTGGGGATGCAGTGCAGTGACTCCAGAGAGTGCACTGGCACCAGTCGGGATGCAGTGCAGTGAGTCCAGACAGTGCACTGGCACCACTGGGGATGCACTGCAGTGAGTCCAGAGAGTGCACTGGCACCAGTGGGGATGCAGTGCAGTGAGTCCAGAGAGTTCACTGGCACCAGTGGGGATGCAGTGCAGTGAGTCCAGAGAGTGCACTGTCACCAGTGGGGATGCAGTGCAGTGACTCCAGAGAGTGCACTGGCAGCAGTGGGGATGCAGTGCAGTGACTCCAGAGAGTGCACTGGCACCAGTGGGGATGCAGTGCAGTGAGTCCAGAGAGTGCACTGGCACCACTGGGGATGCACTGCAGTGACTCCAGAGAGTGCACTGGCACCAGTGGGGATGCAGTGCAGTGACTCCAGAGAGTGCACTGGCACCAGTGGGTATGCAGTGCAGTGAGTGCAGAGAGTGCACTGGCACCAGTGGGGATGCAGTGCAGTCAGTCCAGAGAGTGCAATGGCACCAGTGGGGATGCAAAGCAGTGACTCCAGAGAGTGCACTGGCACCAGTGGGGATGCACTGCAGTGTCTCCAGAGAGTGCACTGGCACCAGTGGGGATGCAGTGCAGTGAGTCCAGAGAGTGCACTGGCATCACTGGGGATGCAGTGCAGTGACTCCAGAGAGTGCACTGGCACCAGTGGGGTTGCAGTGCAGTGACTCCAGAGAGTGCACTGGCACCACTGGGGATGCATTGCAGTGAGTCTAGAGAGTGCACTGGCACCAGTGGGGATGCAGTGCAGTGAGTCCTGAGAGTGCACTGGCACCAGTGGGAATGCAGTGCAGTGACTCCAGAGAGTGCACTGGCACCAGTCGGGATGCAGTGCAGTGAGTCCAGACAGTGCACTGGCACCACTGGGGATGCACTGCAGTGAGTCCAGAGAGTGCACTGGCACCACTGGGGATGCAGTGCAGTGAGTCCAGAGAGTTCACTGGCACCAGTGGGGATGCAGTGCAGTGAGTCCAGTGAGTGCACTGTCACCAGTGGGGATGCAGTGCAGTGAGTCCAGAGAGTGCACTGGCACCACTAGGGATGCAGTGCAGTGAGTCCAGAAAGTGCACTGGCACTACTGGGGATGCAGTGCAGTGAGTCCAGAGAGTGCACTGGCACCAGTGGGGATGCAGTGCAGTGAGTCCAGAGAGTTCACTGGCACCAGTGGGGATGCAGTGCAGTGACTCCAGAGAGTGCACTGGCACCAGTGCGGATGCACTGCAGTGAGTCCAGACAGTGCACTGGCACCAGTGGGGATGCAGTGCAGTGAGTCCATAGAGTGCACTGGCACCAGTGGGGATGCAGTGCAGTGAGTCCAGAGAGTGCACTGGCACCAGTGGGGATGCAGTGCAGTGAGTCCAGAGAGTGCACTGGCTCCACTAGGGATGCAGTGCAGTGACTCCATAAAGTGCACTGGCACTACTGGGTATGCAGTGCAGTGAGTCCAGAGAGTGCACTGGCACCAGTGGGGATGCAGTGCAGTCAGTCCAGAGAGTGCACTGGCACCACTGGGGATGCAGTGCAGTGAGTCCAGAGAGTGCACTGGCACCAGTGGGGTTGCAGTGCAGTGAGTCCAGAGAGTGCACTGGCACCAGTGGGAATGCAGTGCAGTGAGTCCAGAGAGTGCACTGGCACCAGTGGGGATGCAGTGTAGTGAGTCCAGAGAGTGCACTGGCACCAGTGGGGTTGCAGTGCAGTGAGTCCAGAGAGTGCACTGTCACCAGTGGGAATACAGTGCAGTGAGTCCAGAGAGTGCACTGGCAGCAGTGGGTATGCAGTGCAGTGAGTCCAGAGAGTGCACTGGCACCAGTGGGGATGCAGTGCAGTGAGTCCAGAGAGTGCCGTGACACCACTGGGGATGCAGTGCAGTGAGTCCAGAGAGTGCACTGGCACCACTAGGGATGCAGTGCAGTGACTCCAGAAAGTGCACTGGCACTACTGGAGATGCAGTGCAGTGAGTCCAGAGAGTGCACTGGCACCAGTCGGGATGCAGTGCAGTGAGTCCAGAGAGTGCACTGGCACCACTGGGGATGCAGTGCAGTGAGTCCAGAGAGTGCACTGGCACCAGTGGGGATGCAGTGTAGTGAGTCCAGAGAGTGCACTGGCACCAGTGGGGTTGCAGTGCAGTGAGTCCAGAGAGTGCACTGGCACCAGTGGGGATGCAGTGCAGTGAGTCCAGAGAGTGCACTGGCATCTGTGGGGATGCAGTGCAGTGAGTCCAGAGAGTGCACTGGCACCACTGGGGATGCAGTGCAGTGACTCCAGAGAGTGCACTGGCACCAGTGGGGATGCAGTGCAGTGAGTCCAGAGAGTCCACTGGCACCAGTGGGGATGCAGTTCAGTG
This sequence comes from Anser brachyrhynchus, assembly GCF_964034855.1. Taxonomy (NCBI): domain Eukaryota; kingdom Metazoa; phylum Chordata; class Aves; order Anseriformes; family Anatidae; genus Anser; species Anser brachyrhynchus. Next base: position 123,139 of record NW_027663523.1, on the reverse strand, counting down.
AGCCCAGAGAGTGCACTGGCACCAGTGGGGATGCAGTGCAGTGAGTACAGAGAGTGCACTGGCACAAGTGGGGATGCAGTGCACTCAGTCCAGACAGTGCAATGGCACCAGTGGGGATGCAAAGCAGTGAGTCCAGAGAGTGCACTGGCACCAGTGGGAATGCAGTGCAGTCAGTTGAGAGAGTGCACTGGAACCAGTGCGGATGCACTGCAGTGTCTCCAGAGAGTGCACTGTCAGCAGTGGTTATGCAGTGCAGTGAGTCCAGAGAGTGCATTGGCACCAGTGGGGATGCAGTGCAGTGAGTCCAGAGAGTGCACTGGCACCAGTGGGGATGCAGTGCAGTGAGTCCAGAGAGTGCACTGGCACCACTGGGGATGCAGTGCAGTGAGTCCAGAGAGTGCACTGGCACCACTGCGGATCAGTGCAGTGACTCTAGAGAGTGCACTGGCACCAGTGGGAATGCAGTGCAGTGAGTCCAGAGAGTGCACTGGCACCACTGGGGATGCAGTGCAGTGAGTCCAGAGAGTGCACTGGCACCAGTGGGGATGCAGTGCAGTGAGTCCCGAGAGTGCACTGGCACCAGTGGGCGTGCAGTGCAATGAGTCCAGAGAGTGCACTGGCACCAGTGGGGATGCAGTGCAGTGAGTCCAGAGAGTTCACTGGCACTACTGGGGATGCAGTGCAGTGAGTCCAGAGAGTGCACTGGCAACAGTGGGCATGCAGTGCAGTGAGTCCAGAGAGTTCACTGGCACCAGTGGGGATGCAGTGCAGTGACTCCAGAGAGTGCACTGGCACCAGTGGGGATGCACTGCAGTGAGTCCAGACAGTGCACTGGCACCAGTGGGGATGCAGTGCAGTGAGTGCAGAGAGTGCACTGGCACCAGTGGGGATGCAGTGTAGTGACTCTAGAGAGTGCACTGGCACCAGTGGGGATGCAGTGCAGTGAGTCCAGAGAGTGCACTGGCACCAGTGGGGATGCAGTGCAGTGAGTCCAGAGAGTGCACTGGCACCAGTGGGGATGCAGTGCAGTGAGTCCCGAGAGTGCACTGGCACCAGTGGGCGTGCAGTGCAATGAGTCCAGAGAGTGCACTGGCACCAGTGGGGATGCAGTGCAGTGAGTCCAGAGAGTGCCGTGGCACCACTGGGGATGCAGTGCAGTGAGTCCAGAGAGTGCACTGGCACCACTAGGGATGCAGTGCAGTGACTCCAGAAAGTGCACTGGCACTACTGGAGATGCAGTGCAGTGACTCCAGAAAGTGCACTGGCACTACTGGGGATGCAGTGCAGTGAGTCCAGAGAGTGCACTGGCACCAGTGGAGATGCAGTGCAGTGAGTCCAGAGTGTGCACTGGCACCAGTGGGGATGCAGTGTAGTGAGTCCAGAGAGTGCACTGGCACCAGTGGGGTTGCAGTGCAGTGAGTCCAGAGAGTGCACAGGCACCAGTGGGGATGCACTGCAGTGTCTCCAGAGAGTGCACTGGCACCACTGGGGATGCATTGCAGTGAGTCCAGAGAGTGCACTGGCACCAGTGGGGATGCAGTGCAGTGAGTCCAGAGAGTGCACTGGTACCAGTGGGGATGCAGTGCAGTGAGTCCAGAGAGTGCACTGGCACCACTGGGGATGCAGTGCAGTGAGTCCAGAGAGTTCACTGGCACGACTGGGGATGCAGTGCAGTGAGTCCAGAGAGTTCATTGGCACCACTGGGGATGCAGTGCAGTGTAGTGAGTCCTTAGAGTGCACTGGCACCAGTGGGGATGCAGTGCAGTGAGTCCAGAGAGTGCACTGGCACCAGTGGGGATGCACTGCAGTGACTCCAGAGAGTGCACTGGCACCAGTGGGGATGCAGTGCAGTGAGTCCAGAGAGTGCACTGGCACCACCGGGGATTCAGTGCAGTGAGTCCAGAGAGTTCACTGGCACCACTAGGGATGCAGTGCAGTGACTACAGAAAGTGCACTGGCACCAGTGGGGATGCAGTGCAGTGAGTCCAGAGAGTGCACTGGCACCACTGGGAATGCAGTGCAGTGAGTCCAGAGAGTTCACTGGCACCAGTGGGGATGCAGTGCAGTGAGTCCAGAGAGTTCACTGGCACCACTGGGGATGCAGTGCAGTGACTCCAGAGAGTGCACTGGCACCAGTGGGGATGCAGTGCAGTGAGTCCAGAAAGTGCACTGGCACCAGTGGGGATGCAGTGCAGTGAGTCCAGAGAGTGCACTGGCACCACTGGGAATGCAGTGCAGTGAGTCCAGAGAGTTCACTGGCACCAGTGGGGACGCACTGCAGTGAGTCCAGAAAGTGCACTGGCACTACTGGGGATGCAGTGCAGTGAGTCCAGAGAGTGCACTGGCACCAGTGGAGATGCAGTGCAGTGAGTCCAGAGAGTGCACTGGCACCACTGGGGATGCAGTGTAGTGAGTCCAGAGAGTGCACTGGCACCAGTGGGGTTGCAGTGCAGTGACTCCAGAGAGTGCACTGGCACCAGTGGGTATGCAGTGCAGTGAGTGCAGAGAGTGCACTGGCACCAGTGGGGATGCAGTGCAGTCAGTCCAGAGAGTTCACTGGCACCAGTGGGGATGCAAAGCAGTGACTCCAGAGAGTGCACTGGCAACACTGGGGATGCACTGCAGTGTCTCCAGAGAGTGCACTGGCACCAGTGGGGATGCAGTGCAGTGAGTCCAGAGAGTGCACTGGCATCACTGGGGATGCAGTGCAGTGACTCCAGAGAGTGCACTGGCACCACTGGGGTTGCAGTGCAGTGACTCCAGAGAGTGCACTGGCACCACTGGGAATGCATTGCAGTGAGTCCAGAGAGTGCACTGGCACCAGTGGGGATGCAGTGCAGTGAGTCCTGAGAGTGCACTGGCACCAGTGGGGATGCAGTGCAGTGACTCCAGAGAGTGCACTGGCACCAGTCGGGATGCAGTGCAGTGAGTCCAGACAGTGCACTGGCACCACTGGGGATGCACTGCAGTGAGTCCAGAGAGTGCACTGGCACCAGTGGGGATGCAGTGCAGTGAGTCCAGAGAGTGCACTGGCACCACTGGGGATGCAGTGCAGTGAGTCCAGAGAGTGCACTGGCACCACTGGGGATGCAGTGCAGTGAGTCCAGAGAGTGCACTGGCAGCAGTGGGGATGCAGTGCAGTGACTCCAGAGAGTGCACTGGCACCAGTGGGGATGCAGTGCAGTGAGTCCAGAGAGTGCACTGGCACCACTGGGGATGCACTGCAGTGACTCCAGAGAGTGCACTGGCACCAGTGGGGATGCAGTGCAGTGACTCCAGAGAGTGCACTGGCACCAGTGGGGATGCACTGCAGTGAGTCCAGACAGTGCACTGGCACCAGTGGGGATGCAGTGCAGTCAGTCCAGAGAGTGCAATGGCACCAGTGGGGATGCAAAGCAGTGACTCCAGAGAGTGCACTGGCACCAGTGGGGATGCACTGCAGTGTCTCCAGAGAGTGCACTGGCACCAGTGGGGATGCAGTGCAGTGAGTCCAGAGAGTGCACTGGCATCACTGGGGATGCAGTGCAGTGACTCCAGAGAGTGCACTGGCACCAGTGGGGTTGCAGTGCAGTGACTCCAGAGAGTGCACTGGCACCACTGGGGATGCATTGCAGTGAGTCTAGAGAGTGCACTGGCACCAGTGGGGATGCAGTGCAGTGAGTCCAGAGAGTGCACTGGCACCAGTGGGAATGCAGTGCAGTGACTCCAGAGAGTGCACTGGCACCAGTCGGGATGCAGTGCAGTGAGTCCAGACAGTGCACTGGCACCACTGGGGATGCACTGCAGTGAGTCCAGAGAGTGCACTGGCACCACTGGGGATGCAGTGCAGTGAGTCCAGAGAGTTCACTGGCACCAGTGGGGATGCAGTGCAGTGAGTCCAGAGAGTGCACTGTCACCAGTGGGGATGCAGTGCAGTGAGTCCAGAGAGTGCACTGGCACCACTAGGGATGCAGTGCAGTGAGTCCAGAAAGTGCACTGGCACTACTGGGGATGCAGTGCAGTGAGTCCAGAGAGTGCACTGGCACCAGTGGGGATGCAGTGCAGTGAGTCCAGAGAGTTCACTGGCACCAGTGGGGATGCAGTGCAGTGACTCCAGAGAGTGCACTGGCACCAGTGCGGATGCACTGCAGTGAGTCCAGACAGTGCACTGGCACCAGTGGGGATGCAGTGCAGTGAGTCCATAGAGTGCACTGGCACCAGTGGGGATGCAGTGCAGTGAGTCCAGAGAGTGCACTGGCACCAGTGGGGATGCAGTGCAGTGAGTCCAGAGAGTGCACTGGCTCCACTAGGGATGCAGTGCAGTGACTCCATAAAGTGCACTGGCACTACTGGGTATGCAGTGCAGTGAGTCCAGAGAGTGCACTGGCACCAGTGGGGATGCAGTGCAGTGAGTCCAGAGAGTGCACTGGCACCAGTGGGGTTGCAGTGCAGTGAGTCCAGAGAGTGCACTGGCACCAGTGGGAATGCAGTGCAGTGAGTCCAGAGAGTGCACTGGCACCAGTGGGGATGCAGTGTAGTGAGTCCAGAGAGTGCACTGGCACCAGTGGGGTTGCAGTGCAGTGAGTCCAGAGAGTGCACTGTCACCAGTGGGAATACAGTGCAGTGAGTCCAGAGAGTGCACTGGCAGCAGTGGGTATGCAGTGCAGTGAGTCCAGAGAGTGCACTGGCACCAGTGGGGATGCAGTGCAGTGAGTCCAGAGAGTGCCGTGACACCACTGGGGATGCAGTGCAGTGAGTCCAGAGAGTGCACTGGCACCAGTAGGGATGCAGTGCAGTGACTCCAGAAAGTGCACTGGCACTACTGGAGATGCAGTGCAGTGAGTCCAGAGAGTGCACTGGCACCAGTCGGGATGCAGTGCAGTGAGTCCAGAGAGTGCACTGGCACCACTGGGGATGCAGTGCAGTGAGTCCAGAGAGTGCACTGGCACCAGTGGGGATGCAGTGTAGTGAGTCCAGAGAGTGCACTGGCACCAGTGGGGTTGCAGTGCAGTGAGTCCAGAGAGTGCACTGGCACCAGTGGGGATGCAGTGCAGTGAGTCCAGAGAGTGCACTGGCATCTGTGGGGATGCAGTGCAGTGAGTCCAGAGAGTGCACTGGCACCACTGGGGATGCAGTGCAGTGACTCCAGAGAGTGCACTGGCACCAGTGGGGATGCAGTGCAGTGAGTCCAGAGAGTCCACTGGCACCAGTGGGGATGCAGTTCAGTGAGCCCAGAGAGTGCACTGGCACCAGTGGGGATGCAGTGCAGTGAGTACAGAGAGTGCACTGGCACAAGTGGGGATGCAGTGCAGTCAGTCCAGACAGTGCAATGGCACCAGTGGGGATGCAAAGCAGTGAGTCCAGAGAGTGCACTGGCACCAGTGGGAATGCAGTGCAGTGAGTTGAGAGAGTGCACTGGAACCAGTGCGGATGCACTGCAGTGTCTCCAGAGAGTGCACTGTCAGCAGTGGTTATGCAGTGCAGTGAGTCCAGAGAGTGCATTGGCACCAGTGGGGATGCAGTGCAGTGAGTCCAGAGAGTGCACTGGCACCAGTGGGGATGCAGTGCAGTGAGTCCAGAGAGTGCACTGGTACCAGTGGGGATGCAGTGCAGTGAGTCCAGAGAGTGCACTGGCACCACTGCGGATCAGTGCAGTGACTCTAGAGAGTGCACTGGCACCAGTGGGAATGCAGTGCAGTGAGTCCAGAGAGTGCACTGGCACCACTGGGGATGCAGTGCAGTGAGTCCAGAGAGTGCACTGGCACCAGTGGGGATGCAGTGCAGTGAGTCCCGAGAGTGCACTGGCACCAGTGGGCGTGCAGTGCAATGAGTCCAGAGAGTGCACTGGCACCAGTGGGGATGCAGTGCAGTGAGTCCAGAGAGTTCACTGGCACTACTGGGGATGCAGTGCAGTGAGTCCAGAGAGTGCACTGGCAACAGTGGGCATGCAGTGCAGTGAGTCCAGAGAGTTCACTGGCACCAGTGGGGATGCAGTGCAGTGACTCCAGAGAGTGCACTGGCACCAGTGGGGATGCACTGCAGTGAGTCCAGACAGTGCACTGGCACCAGTGGGGATGCAGTGCAGTGAGTGCAGAGAGTGCACTGGCACCAGTGGGGATGCAGTGTAGTGACTCTAGAGAGTGCACTGGCACCAGTGGGGATGCAGTGCAGTGAGTCCAGAGAGTGCACTGGCACCAGTGGGGATGCAGTGCAGTGAGTCCAGAGAGTGCACTGGCACCAGTGGGGATGCAGTGCAGTGAGTCCCGAGAGTGCACTGGCACCAGTGGGCGTGCAGTGCAATGAGTCCAGAGAGTGCACTGGCACCAGTGGGGATGCAGTGCAGTGAGTCCAGAGAGTGCCGTGGCACCACTGGGGATGCAGTGCAGTGAGTCCAGAGAGTGCACTGGCACCACTAGGGATGCAGTGCAGTGACTCCAGAAAGTGCACTGGCACTACTGGAGATGCAGTGCAGTGACTCCAGAAAGTGCACTGGCACTACTGGGGATGCAGTGCAGTGAGTCCAGAGAGTGCACTGGCACCAGTGGAGATGCAGTGCAGTGAGTCCAGAGTGTGCACTGGCACCAGTGGGGATGCAGTGTAGTGAGTCCAGAGAGTGCACTGGCACCAGTGGGGTTGCAGTGCAGTGAGTCCAGAGAGTGCACAGGCACCAGTGGGGATGCACTGCAGTGTCTCCAGAGAGTGCACTGGCACCACTGGGGATGCATTGCAGTGAGTCCAGAGAGTGCACTGGCACCAGTGGGGATGCAGTGCAGTGAGTCCAGAGAGTGCACTGGTACCAGTGGGGATGCAGTGCAGTGAGTCCAGAGAGTGCACTGGCACCACTGCGGATCAGTGCAGTGACTCTAGAGAGTGAACTGGCACCAGTGGGGATGCAGTGCAGTGACTCTAGAGAGTGCACTGGCACCAGTGGGGATGCAGTGCAGTGAGTCCAGAGAGTGCACTGGCACCACTGGGGATGCAGTGCAGTGAGTGCAGAGAGTGCACTGGCACCAGTGGGGATGCAGTGCAGTGAGTCCCGAGAGTGCACTGGCACCAGTGGGCGTGCAGTGCAATGAGTCCAGAGAGTGCACTGGCACCAGTGGGGATGCAGTGCAGTGAGTCCAGAGAGTTCACTGGCACTACTGGGGATGCAGTGCAGTGAGTCCAGAGAGTGCACTGGCACCAGTGGGCATGCAGTGCAGTGAGTCCAGAGAGTTCACTGGCACCAGTGGGGATGCAGTGCAGTGACTCCAGAGAGTGCACTGGCACCAGTGGGGATGCAGTGCAGTGAGTCCAGACAGTGCACTGGCACCAGTGGGGATGCAGTGCAGTGACTCCAGAGAGTGCACTGGCACCAGTGGGGATGCAGTGCAGTGAGTCCAGAGAGTGCCGTGGCACCACTGGGGATGCAGTGCAGTGAGTCCAGAGAGTGCACTGGCACCACTAGGGATGCAGTGCAGTGACTCCAGAAAGTGCACTGGCACTACTGGAGATGCAGTGCAGTGAGTCCAGAGAGTGCACTGGCACCAGTCGGGATGCAGTGCAGTGAGTCCAGAGAGTGCACTGGCACCACTGGGGATGCAGTGCAGTGAGTCCAGAGAGTGCACTGGCACCAGTGGGGATGCAGTGTAGTGAGTCCAGAGAGTGCACTGGCACCAGTGGGGTTGCAGTGCAGTGAGTCCAGAGAGTGCACTGGCACCAGTGGGGATGCAGTGCAGTGACTCCAGAGAGTGCACTGGCACCAGTGGGGATGCAGTGCAGTGAGTCCAGACAGTGCACTGGCACCACTGGGGATGCAGTGCAGTGACTCCAGAGAGTGCACTGGCACCAGTGGGGATGCAGTGCAGTGACTCCAGAGAGTGCACTGGCAGCAGTGGGGATGCAGTGCAGTGACTCCAGAGAGTGCACTGGCACCAGTGGGGATGCAGTGCAGTGAGTCCAGAGAGTGCACTGGCACCACTGGGGATGCACTGCAGTGACTCCAGAGAGTGCACTGGCACCACTAGGGATGCAGTGCAGTGAGTCCAGAGAGTGCACTGGCACCAGTGGGGATGCACTGCAGTGAGTCCAGAAAGTGCACTGGCACTACTGGGGATGCAGTGCAGTGAGTCCAGAGAGTGCACTGGCACCAGTGGAGATGCAGTGCAGTGACTCCAGAGAGTGCACTGGCACCAGTCGGGATGCAGTGCAGTGAGTCCAGACAGTGCACTGGCACCACTGGGGATGCACTGCAGTGAGTCCAGAGAGTGCACTGGCACCACTGGGGATGCAGTGCAGTGAGTCCAGAGAGTTCACTGGCACCAGTGGGGATGCAGTGCAGTGAGTCCAGAGAGTGCACTGTCACCAGTGGGGATGCAGTGCAGTGAGTCCAGAGAGTGCACTGGCACCACTAGGGATGCAGTGCAGTGAGTCCAGAAAGTGCACTGGCACTACTGGGGATGCAGTGCAGTGAGTCCAGAGAGTGCACTGGCACCAGTGGGGATGCAGTGCAGTGAGTCCAGAGAGTTCACTGGCACCAGTGGGGATGCAGTGCAGTGACTCCAGAGAGTGCACTGGCACCAGTGGGGATGCAGTGCAGTGAGTCCAGACAGTGCACTGGCACCACTGGGGATGCAGTGCAGTGACTCCATAGACTGCACTGGCAGCAGTGGGGATGCAGTGCAGTGAGTCCAGAGAGTGCACTGGCACCAGTGGGGATGCAGTGCAGTGAGTCCAGAGAGTGCACTGGCTCCACTAGGGATGCAGTGCAGTGACTCCATAAAGTGCACTGGCACTACTGGGTATGCAGTGCAGTGAGTCCAGAGAGTGCACTGGCACCAGTGGGGATGCAGTGCAGTCAGTCCAGAGAGTGCACTGGCACCACTGGGGATGCAGTGCAGTGAGTCCAGAGAGTGCACTGGCACCAGTGGGGTTGCAGTGCAGTGAGTCCAGAGAGTGCACTGGCACCAGTGGGAATGCAGTGCAGTGAGTCCAGAGAGTGCACTGGCAGCAGTGGGGATGCAGTGTAGTGAGTCCAGAGAGTGCACTGGCACCAGTGGGGTTGCAGTGCAGTGAGTCCAGAGAGTGCACTGGCACCAGTGGGAATACAGTGCAGTGAGTCCAGAGAGTGCACTGGCAGCAGTGGGGATGCAGTGCAGTGAGTCCAGAGAGTGCACTGGCACCAGTGGGGATGCAGTGCAGTGAGTCCAGAGAGTGCCGTGGCACCACTGGGGATGCAGTGCAGTGAGTCCAGAGAGTGCACTGGCACCACTAGGGATGCAGTGCAGTGACTCCAGAAAGTGCACTGGCACTACTGGATATGCAGTGCAGTGAGTCCAGAGAGTGCACTGGCACCAGTGGGGATGCAGTGCAGTGAGTCCAGAGAGTGCACTGGCACCACTGGGGATGCAGTGCAGTGAGTCCAGAGAGTGCACTGGCACCAGTGGGGATGCAGTGTAGTGAGTCCAGAGAGTGCACTGGCACCAGTGGGGTTGCAGTGCAGTGAGTCCAGAGAGTGCACTGGCACCAGTGGGGATGCAGTGCAGTGAGTCCAGAGAGTGCACTGGCACCAGTGGGGATGCAGTGCAGTGAGTCCAGAGAGTGCACTGGCACCACTGGGGATGCACTGCAGTGACTCCAGAGAGTGCACTGGCACCAGTGGGGATGCAGTGCAGTGAGTCCAGAGAGTCCACTGGCAGCAGTGGGGATGCAGTTCAGTGAGCCCAGAGAGTGCACTGGCACCAGTGGGGATGCAGTGCAGTGAGTACAGAGAGTGCACTGGCACAAGTGGGGATGCAGTGCAGTCAGTCCAGACATTGCAATGGCACCAGTGGGGATGCAAAGCAGTGAGTCCAGAGAGTGCACTGGCACCAGTGGGAATGCAGTGCAGTGAGTTGAGAGAGTGCACTGGAACCAGTGCGGATGCACTGCAGTGTCTCCAGAGAGTGCACTGGCAGCAGTGGTTATGCAGTGCAGTGAGTCCAGAGAGTGCATTGGCACCAGTGGGGATGCAGTGCAGTGAGTCCAGAGAGTGCACTGGCACCAGTGGGGATGCAGTGCTGTGAGTCCAGAGAGTGCACTGGTACCAGTGGGGATGCAGTGCAGTGACTCCAGAGAGTGCACTGGCACCACTGCGGATCAGTGCAGTGACTCTAGAGAGTGCACTGGCACCAGTGGGAATGCAGTGCAGTGAGTCCAGAGAGTGCACTGGCACCAGTGGGGATGCAGTGCAGTGAGTCCAGAGAGTGCACTGGCACCAGTGGGGATGCAGTGCAGTGAGTCCCGAGAGTGCACTGGCACCAGTGGGCGTGCAGTGCAATGAGTCCAGAGAGTGCACTGGCACCAGTGGGGATGCAGTGCAGTGAGTCCAGAGAGTTCACTGGCACTACTGGGGATGCAGTGCAGTGAGTCCAGAGAGTGCACTGGCACCAGTGGGCATGCAGTGCAGTGAGTCCAGAGAGTTCACTGGCACCAGTGGGGATGCAGTGCAGTGACTCCAGAGAGTGCACTGGCACCAGTGGGGATGCACTGCAGTGAGTCCAGACAGTGCACTGGCACCAGTGGGGATGCAGTGCAGTGACTCCAGAGAGTGCACTGGCACCAGTGGGGATGCAGTGCAGTGAGTCCAGAGAGTGCACTGGCACCAGTGGGGATGCAGTGCAGTGACTCCAGAGAGTGCACTGGCACTCTTGGGGATGCAGTGCAGTGAGTCCAGAGAGTGCCGTGGCACCACTGGGGATGCAGTGCAGTGAGTCCAGAGAGTGCACTGGCACCACTAGGGATGCAGTGCAGTGACTCCAGAAAGTGCACTGGCACTACTGGAGATGCAGTGCAGTGACTCCAGAAAGTGCACTGGCACTACTGGGGATGCAGTGCAGTGAGTCCAGAGAGTGCACTGGCACCAGTGGAGATGCAGTGCAGTGAGTCCAGAGAGTGCACTGGCACCAGTGGGGATGCAGTGTAGTGAGTCCAGAGAGTGCACTGGCACCAGTGGGGTTGCAGTGCAGTGAGTCCAGAGAGTGCACTGGCACCAGTGGGGATGCACTGCAGTGTCTCCAGAGAGTGCACTGGCACCACTGGGGATGCAGTGCAGTGAGTCCAGAGAGTGCACTGGCACCAGTGGTGATGCAGTGCAGTGAGTCCAGAGAGTGCACTGGTACCAGTGGGGATGCAGTGCAGTGAGTCCAGAGAGTGCACTGGCACCACTGCGGATCAGTGCAGTGACTCTAGAGCGTGAACTGGCACCAGTGGGGATTCAGTGCAGTGACTCTAGAGAGTGCACTGGCACCAGTGGGGATGCAGTGCAGTGAGTCCAGAGAGTGCACTGGCACCAGTGGGGATGCAGTGCAGTGAGTGCAGAGAGTGCACTGGCACCAGTGGGGATGCAGTGCAGTGAGTCCCGAGAGTGCACTGGCACCAGTGGGAGTGCAGTGCAATGAGTCCAGAGAGTGCACTGGCACCAGTGGGGATGCAGTGCAGTGAGTCCAGAGAGTGCCGTGGCACCACTGGGGATGCAGTGCAGTGAGTCCAGAGAGTGCACTGGCACCACTAGGGATGCAGTGCAGTGAGTCCAGAAAGTGCACTGGCACTACTGGAGATGCAGTGCAGTGACTCCAGAAAGTGCACTGGCACTACTGGGGATGCAGTGCAGTGAGTCCAGAGAGTGCACTGGCACCAGTGGAGATGCAGTGCAGTGAGTCCAGAGTGTGCACTGGCACCAGTGGGGATGCAGTGCAGTCAGTCCAGAGAGTGCACTGGCACCAGTGTGGTTGCAGTGCAGTGAGTCCCGAGAGTGCACAGGCACCAGTGGGGATGCACTGCAGTGTCTCCAGAGAGTGCACTGGCACCACTGGGGATGCATTGCAGTGACTCCAGAGAGTGCACTGGCACCAGTGGGGATGCAGTGCAGTGAGTCCAGAAAGTGCACTGGTACCAGTGGGGATGCAGTGCAGTGAGTCCAGAGAGTGCACTGGCACCACTGCGGATCAGTGCAGTGACTCTAGAGAGTGAACTGGCACCAGTGGGGATGCACTGCAGTGACTCTAGAGAGTGCACTGGCACCAGTGGGGATGCAGTGCAGTGAGTCCAGAGAGTGCACTGGCACCAGTGGGGATGCAGTGCAGTGAGTGCAGAGAGTGCACTGGCACCAGTGGGGATGCAGTGCAGTGAGTCCCGAGAGTGCACTGGCACCAGTGGGCGTGCAGTGCAATGAGTCCAGAGAGTGCACTGGCACCAGTGGGGATGCAGTGCAGTGAGTCCAGAGAGTTCACTGGCACTACTGGGGATGCAGTGCAGTGAGTCCAGAGAGTTCACTGGCACCAGTGGGGATGCAGTGCAGTGACTCCAGAGAGTGCACTGGCACCAGTGGGGATGCAGTGCAGTGAGTCCAGACAGTGCACTGGCACCAGTGGGGATGCACTGCAGTGACTCCAGAGAGTGCACTGGCACCAGTGGGGATGCAGTGCAGTGAGTCCAGAGAGTGCCGTGGCACCACTGGGGGTGCAGTGCAGTGAGTCCAGAGAGTGCACTGGCACCACTAGGGATGCAGTACAGTGACTCCAGAAAGTGCACTGGCACTACTGGAGATGCAGTGCAGTGAGTCCAGAGAGTGCACTGGCACCAGTCGGGATGCAGTGCAGTGAGTCCAGAGAGTGCACTGGCACCACTGGGGATGCAGTGCAGTGAGTCCAGAGAGTGCACTGGCACCAGTGGGGATGCAGTGTAGTGAGTCCAGAGAGTGCACTGGCACCAGTGGGGTTGCAGTGCAGTGAGTCCAGAGAGTGCACTGGCACCAGTGGGGATGCAGTGCAGTGAGTCCAGAGAGTGCACTGGCAGCAGTGGGGATGCAGTGCAGTGAGTCCAGAGAGTGCACTGGCACCACTGGGGATGCAGTGCAGTGACTCCAGAGAGTGCACTGGCACCAGTGGGGATGCAGTGCAGTGAGTCCAGAGAGTCCACTGGCACCAGTGGGGATGCAGTTCAGTGAGCCCAGAGAGTGCACTGGCACCAGTGGGGATGCAGTGCAGTGAGTACAGAGAGTGCACTGGCACAAGTGGAGATGCAGTGCAGTCAGTGCAGACAGTGCAATGGCACCAGTGGGGATGCAAAGCAGTGAGTCCAGAGAGTGCACTGCCACCAGTGGGAATGCAGTGCAGTGAATTGAGAGAGTGCACTGGAACCAGTGCGGATGCACTGCAGTGTCTCCAGAGAGTGCACTGGCAGCAGTGGTTATGCAGTGCAGTGAGTCCAGAGAGTGCATTGGCACCAGTGGGGATGCAGTGCAGTGAGTCCAGAGAGTGCACTGGCACCAGTGGGGATGCAGTGCAGTGAGTCCAGAGAGTGTACTGGCACCAGTGGGGATGCAGTGCAGTGACTCCAGAGAGTGCACTGGCACCAGTAGTGATGCAGTGAAGTGAGTCCAGAGAGTGCACTGGCACCAGTGGGGATGCAGTGCAGTGAGTCCAGAGAGTGCACTGGCACCACGTGGGGATGCAGTGCAGTGAGTCCAAAGAGTTAACTGGCACCGCTTGGCATGCAGTACAGTGACTCCAGAAAGTGCACTGGCACCAGTGGGGATGCAGTGCAGCGACTCTAGAGAGTGCACTGGCACCAGTGGGGATGCAGTGCAGTGAGTCCAGAGAGTGCATTGGCACCACTGGGGATGCAGTGCAGTGAGTCCAGAGAGTGCATTGGCAACAGTGGGGATGCAGTGTAGTGAGTCCAGAGAGTGCACTGTCAACAGTGGTTATGCAGTGCAGTGACTCCAGAAAGTGCACTGGCACCAGTGGTGATGCAGAGCAGTGAGTCCAGAGAGTGCACTGGCACCAGTGGGGATGCAGTGCAGTGAGTCCAGAGAGTGCACTGGCACCACTGGGGATGCAGTGCAGTGACTCCAGAGAGTGCACTGGCACCAGTGGGGATGCAGTCCAGTGAGTCCAGAGAGTGCATTGGCACCAGTGGGGATGCAGTGCAGTGAGTCCAGAGAGTGCACTGGCACCACTGCGGATCATTGCAGTGACTCTAGAGAGTGAACTGGCACCAGTGGGGATTCAGTGCAGTGACTCTAGAGAGTGCACTGGCACCAGTGGGGATGCAGTGCAGTGAGTCCAGAGAGTGTACTGGCACCACTGGGGATGCAGTGCAGTGACTCCAGAGAGTGCACTGGCACCAGTAGGGATGCAGTGAAGTGAGTCCAGAGAGTGCACTGGCACCACTGGGGATGCAGTGCAGTGAGTCCAGAGAGTGCATTGGCACCAGTGGGGATGCAGTGCAGTGAGTCCAGAGAGTCCACTGGCACCAGTGGGGATGCAGTGTAGTGAGCCCAGAGAGTGCACTGGCACCAGTGGGGATGCAGTGCAGTGAGTCCAGAAAGTGCACTGGCACCAGTGGGGATGCAGTGCAGTCAGTCCAGATAGTGCAATGGCACCAGTGGGGATGCAAAGCAGTGAGTCCAAAGAGTGCACTGGCACCAGTGGGAATGCAGTACAGTGAGTTGAGAGAGTGCACTGGAACCAGTGCGGATGCACTGCAGTGTCTCCAGAGAGTGCACTGGCAGCAGTGGTTATGCAGTGCAGTGAGTCCAGAGAGTGCATTGGCACCAGTGGGGATGCAGTGCAGTGAGTCCAGAGAGTGCACTGGCACCAGTGGGGATGCAGTGCAGTGAGTCCAGAGAGTGCACTGGCACCAGTGGGGATGCAGTGCAGTGACTCCAGAGAGTGCACTGGCACCACTAGGGATGCAGTGAAGTGAGTCCAGAGAGTGCACTGGCACCAGTGGGGTTGCAGTGCAGTGAGTCCAGAGAGTGCACTGGCACCAGTGGGGATGCAGTGCAGTGATCCAGAGAGTGCACTGGCACCACGTGGGGATGCAGTGCAGTGACTCCAGAGAGTGCACTGGCACCAGTGGGGATGCAGTGCAGTGAGTCCAGAGAGTGCACTGGTACCAGTGGGGATGCAGTGCAGTGAGTCCAGAGAGTGCACTGGCACCACTGCGGATCAGTGCAGTGACTCTAGAGAGTGAACTGGCACCAGTGGGGATGCAAAGCAGTGACTCCAGAGAGTGCACTGGCACCAGTGGGAATGCAGTGCAGTGACTCCAGAGAGTGCACTAGCAACAACTGGGGATGCACTGCAGTGTCTCCGGAGAGTGCACTGGTACCAATGGGGATGCAGTGCAGTGAGTTCAGATAGTGCACTGGCACCAGTGGGGATGCAGTGCAGTGAGTCCAGAGAGTGCACTGGCATCTGTGGGGATGCAGTGCAGTGAGTCCAGAGAGTGCACTGGCACCACTGGGGATGCAGTGCAGTGAGTCCAGAGAGTGCACTGGCACCAGTGGGGATGCAGTGCAGTGAGTCCAGAGAGTGCACTGGCACTAGTGGAGATAAGTGCAGTGACTCCATAGAGTGCACTGGCACCAGTGGGGTTGGAGTGCAGTGACTCTAGAGAGTGCACTGTGAGCAGTGGGGATTCAGTGCAGTGAGTCCAGAGAGTGCACTGGCACCAGTGGGGATGCAGTGCAGTGAGTCCAGAGAGTGCACTGGCACCAGTGGGGATGCAGTGCAGTGAGTCCAGAGAGTGCACTGGCAGCAGTGGGGATGCAGTGCAGTGAGTCCAGAGAGTGCACTGGCACCAGTGGGGATGCAGTGCAGTGAGTCCAGAGAGTGCACTGGCACCACTGGGGATGCAGTGCAGTGAGTCCAGAGAGTGCACTGGCACTACTGGGGTTGCAGTGCAGTGAGTCCAGAGAGTGCACTGGCACCAGTAGGGATGCAGTGCAGTGAGTCCAGAGAGTGCACTGGCACCAGTGGGGATGCAGTGCAGTGAGTCCAGAGAGTTCACTGGCACCACTGGGGATGCAGTGCAGTGTAGTGAGTCCTTAGAGTGCACTGGCACCAGTGGGGATGCAGTGCAGTGAGTCCAGAGAGTGCACTGGCACCACTGGGGATGCACTGCAGTGAGTCCAGAGAGTGCACTGGCACCAGTGGGGATGCAGTGCAGTGAGTCCAGAGAGTGCACTGGCACCACCGGGGATTCAGTGCAGTGAGTCCAGAGAGTTCACTGGCACCACTAGGGATGCAGTGCAGTGACTCCAGAAAGTGCACTGGCACTACTGGGGATGCAGTGCAGTGAGTCCAGAGAGTGCACTGGCACCAGTGGGGATGCAGTGCAGTGAGTCCAGAGAGTGCACTGGCACCAGTGGGGATGCAGTGTAGTGAGTCCAGAGAGTGCACTGGCACCAGTGGGGATGCACTGCAGTGTCTCCAGAGAGTGCACTGGCACCACTGGGGATGCATTGCAGTGACTCCAAAGAGTGCACTGGCACCAGTGGGGATGCAGTGCAGTGAGTCCAGAGAGTGCACTGGTACCAGTGGGGATGCAGTGCAGTGAGTCCAGAGAGTGCACTGGCACCACTGCGGATCAGTGCAGTGACTCTAGAGAGTGAACTGGCACCAGTGGGGATTCAGTGTAGTGACTCTAGAGAGTGCACTGGCACCAGTGGGGATGCAGTGCAGTGAGTCCAGAGAGTGCACTGGCACCAGTGGGGATGCAGTGCAGTGAGTGCAGAGAGTGCACTGGCACCAGTGGGGATGCAGTGCAGTGAGTCCCGAGAGTGCACTGGCACCAGTGGGCGTGCAGTGCAATGAGTCCAGAGAGTGCACTGGCACCAGTGGGGATGCAGTGCAGTGAGTCCAGAGAGTTCACTGGCACCAGTGGGGATGCAGTGCAGTGAGTCCAGAGAGTGCACTGGCACCAGTGGGGATGCAGTGCAGTGACTCCAGAGAGTTCACTGGCACCAGTGGGGATGCCGTGCAGTGAGTCCAGAAAGTGCACTGGCACTACTGGGGATGCAGTGCAGTGAGTCCAGAGAGTGCACTGGCACCAGTGGGGATGCAGTGCAGTGAGTCCAGAGAGTTCACTGGCAGCAGTGGGGATGCAGTGCAGTGACTCCAGAGAGTGCACTGGCACCAGTGGGGATGCACTGCAGTGAGTCCAGACAGTGCACTGGCACCAGTGGGGATGCAGTGCAGTGACTCCAGAGAGTGCACTGGCACCAGTGGGGATGCAGTGCAGTGAGTCCAGAGAGTGCCGTGGCACCACTGGGGATGCAGTGCAGTGAGTCCAGAGAGTGCACTGGCACCACTAGGGATGCAGTGCAGTGACTCCAGAAAGTGCACTGGCACTACTGGAGATGCAGTGCAGTGAGTCCAGAGAGTGCACTGGCACCAGTCGGGATGCAGTGCAGTGAGTCCAGAGAGTGCACTGGCACCAGTGGGGATGCAGTGCAGTGAGTCCAGAGAGTGCACTGGCACCAGTGGGGATGCAGTGTATTGAGTCCAAAGAGTGCACTGGCACCAGTGGGGTTGCAGTGCAGTGAGTCCAGAGAGTGCACTGGCACCAGTGGGGATGCAGTGCAGTGAGTCCAGAGAGTGCACTGGCAGCAGTGGGGATGCAGTGCAGTGAGTCCAGAGAGTGCAGTGGCAGCAGTGGGGATGCAGTGCAGTGAGTCCAGAGAGTGCACTGGCACCACTGGGGATGCAGTGCAGTGAGTCCAGAGAGTCCACTGGCACCAGTGGGGATGCAGTGCGTTGAGCCCAGAGAGTGCACTGGCAACACTGGGGATGCAGTGCAGTGAGTCCAGAGAGTGCACTGGCACCACTGGGGATGCAGTGCAGTCAGTCCAGAGAGTGCAATGGCACCAGTGGGGATGCAAAGCAGTGAGTCCAGAGAGTGCACTGGCACCAGTGGGGATGCAGTGCAGTGAGTCCAGAGAGTGCACTGGCACCACTGGGGATGCAGTGCAGTGAGTCCAGAGAGTGCACTGGCACCAGTGGGGATGCAGTGCAGTGACTCCAGAGAGTGCTCTGGCAGCAGTGGGGATGCAGTGCAGTGAGTCCAGAGAGTGCACTTGCACCAGTGGGGATGCAGTGCAGTGAGTCCAGAGAGTGCACTGGCACCTTTGGGGATGTAGTGCAGTGAGTCCAGAGAGTGCACTGGCACCAGTGGGGATGCAAAGCAGTGACTCCAGAGAGTGCACTGGCACCAGTGGGGATGCAGTGCAGTGAGTCCAGAGAGTGCAATGGCACCAGTGGGGATGCAAAGCAGTGAGTCCAGAGAGTGCACTGGCACCAGTGGGAATGCAGTGCAGTGAGTTGAGAGAGTGCACTGGAACCAGAGGGGATGCACTGCAGTGTCTCCAGAGAGTGCAGTGGCACCAGTGGGGATGCAGTGCACTGAGTCCAGAGAGTGCACTGGCAGCAGTGGGGATGCAGTGCAGTGAGTCCAGAGAGTGCACTGGCACCAGTGGGGATGCAGTGCAGTGACTCCAGAGAGTGCTCTGGCAGCAGTGGGGATGCAGTGCAGTGAGTCTAGAGAGTGCACTGGCACCAGTGGGGATGCAGTGCAGTGAGTCCAGAGAGTCCACTGGCACCAGTGGGGATGCAGTGCAGTGAGCCCAGAGAGTGCACTGGCACCAGTGGGGATGCAGTGCAGTGAGTCCAGAGAGTGCACTGGCACCAGTGGGGATGCAGTGCAGTGAGTCCAGAGAGTGCACTGGCACCAGTGGGGATGTAGTGCAGTGAGTCCAGAGAGTGCACTGGCACTAGTGGGTATGCAAAGCAGTGACTCCAGAGAGTGCACTGACACCAGTGGGGATGCAGTGCAGTGAGTGCAGAGAGTGCACTGGCACCAGTGGGGATGTAGTGCAGTGAGTCCAGAGAGTGCACTGGCACCAGTGGGGATGCAGTGCAGTGAGTCCAGAGAGTGCACTGGCACCAGTGGGGATGCAGTGCAGTGACTCCAGAGAGTGCACTGGCACCAGTGGGGATGCAGTGCAGTGAGTCCAGAGAGTTCACTGGCACCACTGGGCATGCAGTGCAGTGTAGTGAGTCCTTAGAGTGTACTGGCACCAGTGGGGATGCAGTGCAGTGAGTCCAGACAGTGCACTGGCACCACTGGGGATGCAGTGCAGTGAGTCCAGAGAGTGCACTGGCACCAGTGGGGATGCAGTGTAGTGAGTCCAGAGAGTGCACTGGCACCAGTGGGGTTGCAGTGCAGTGAGTCCAGAGAGTGCACTGGCACCAGTGGGGATGCAGTGCAGTGAGTCCAGAGAGTGCACTGGCAGCAGTGGGGATGCAGTGCAGTGAGTCCAGAGAGTGCACTGGCACCACTGGGGATGAAGTGCAGTGACTCCAGAGAGTGCACTGGCACCAGTGGGGATGTAGTGCAGTGAGTCCAGAGAGTCCACTGGCACCAGTGGGGATGCAGTGCAGTGAGCCCAGAGAGTGCACTGGCACCACTGGGGATGCAGTGCAGTGAGTCCAGAGAGTGCACTGGCACCACTGGGGATGCACTGCAGTGAGTCCAGAGAGTGCACTGGCACCAGTGGGGATGCAGTGCAGTGACTCCAGAGAGTGCACTGGCACCAGTGGGGATGCAGTGCAGTGAGTCTAGAGAGTGCACTGGCACCAGTGGGGATGCAGTGCAGTGACTCCAGAGAGTGCACTGGCACCAGTGGGGATGCAGTGCAGTGACTCCAGAGAGTGCTCTGGCAGCAGTGGGGATGCAGTGCAGTGAGTCCAGAGAGTGCACTTGCACCAGTGGGGATGCAGTGCAGTGAGTCCAGAGAGTGCACTGGCACCAGTGGGGATGTAGTGCAGTGAGTCCAGAGAGTGCACTGGCACTAGTGGGGATGCAAAGCAGTGACTCCAGAGAGTGCACTGTCACCACTGGTGATGCACTGCAGTGAGTCCAGAGAGTGCACTGGCACCACTGGGGATGCAGTGCAGTGAGTCCAGAGAGTTCACTGGCACCACTGGGGATGCAGTGCAGTGTAGTGAGTCCTTAGAGTGTACTGGCACCAGTGGGGTTGCAGTGCAGTGAGTCCAGAGAGTGCACTGGCACCACTAGGGATGCAGTGCAGTGACTCCAGAAAGTGCACTGGCACTCTTGGGGATGCAGTGCAGTGAGTCCAGAGAGTGCACTGGCACCAGTGGGGATGCAGTGCAGTCAGTCCAGAGAGTGCACTGGCACCAGTGGGGATGCAAAGCAGTGACACCAGAGAGTGCACTGGCACCACTGGGGATGCACTGCAGTGTCTCCATAGAGTGCACTGGCACCACTGGGGATGCAGTGCAGTGAGTCCAGAGAGTGCACTGGCATCACTGGGGATGCATTGCAGTGACTCCAGAGAGTGCACTGGCACCAGTGGGGATGTCGTGCAGTGACTCCAGAGAGTGCACTGGCACCAGTGGGGATGCAGTGCAGTGAGTCCAGAGAGTGCACTGGCACCACTGGGGATGCAGTGCAGTGAGTCCAGAGAGTGCACTGGCACCACTGGGGATGCAGTGCAGTGAGTCCAGGGAGTGCACTGGCACCAGTGGGGATGCACTGCAGTGAGTCCAGACAGTGCACTGGCACCAGTGGGGATGCAGAGCAGTGACTCCAGAGAGTGCACTGGCACCAGTGGGGAGGCAGTGCAGTGAGTCCAGAGAGTGCACTGGCACCACTGGGGATGCAGTGCAGTGAGTCCAGAGAGTGCACTGGCACCAGTGGGGATGTAGTGCAGTGAGTCCAGAGAGTGCACTGGCACCAGTGGGGATGCAAAGCAGTGGCTCCAGAGAGTGCACTGGCACCAGTGGGGATGCAGTGTAGTGAGTCCAGAGAGTGCACTGGCACCAGTGGGGATGTAGTGCAGTGAGTCCAGAGAGTGCACTGGCACCAGTGGGGATGCACTGCAGTGAGTCCGGAGAGTGCAATGGCACCAGTGGGGATGCAAAGCAGTGAGTCCAGAGAGTGCACTGGCACCAGTGGGAATGCAGTGCAGTGAGTCCAGAGAGTGCACTGGCAGCACTGGGGATGCAGTGCAGTGACTCCAGAAAGTGCACTGGCACTACTGGAGATGCAGTGCAGTGAGTCCAGAGAGTGCACTGGCACCAGTGGGGATGCAGTGCAGTGAGTCCAGAGAGTGCACTGGCAGCAGTGGGGATGCAGTGCAGTGAGTCCAGAGAGTGCACTGGCACCAGTGGGGATGCAGTGCAGTGAGTCCAGAGAGTGCAATGGCACCAGTGGGAATGCAAAGCAGTGAGTCCAGAGAGTGCACTGGCACCAGTGGGAATGCAGTGCAGTGAGTTGAGAGAGTGCACTGGAACCAGTGCGGATGCACTGCAGTGTCTCCAGAGAGTGCACTGGCACCACTGGTGATGCAGTGCAGTGAGTCCAGAGAGTGCATTGGCACCAGTGGGGATGCAGTGCACTGACTCCAGAGAGTGCACTGGCACCAGTGGGGATGCAGTGCAGTGAGTCCAGAGAGTGCACTGGCACCAGTGGGGTTGCAGTGCAGTGAGTCCAGAGAGTGCACTGGCACCAGTGGGGATGCAGTGCAGTGAGTCTAGAGAGTGCACTGGCAGCAGTGGTGATGCAGTGCAGTGAGTCCAGAGAGTGCACTGGCACCAGTGGGGATGCAGTGCAGTGACTCCAGAGAGTGCTCTGGCAGCAGTGGGGATGCAGTGCAGTGAGTCCAGAGAGTGCACTGGCACCAGTGGGGATGCAGTGCAGTGAGTCCAGAGAGTGCACTGGCACCAGTGGGGATGTAGTGCAGTGAGTCCAGAGAGTGCACTGGCACCAGTGGGGATGCAAAGCAGTGACTCCAGAGAGTGCACTGGCACCAGTGGGGATGCAGTGCAGTGAGTCCAGAGAGTGCACTGGCACCAGTGGGGATTTAGTGCAGTGAGTCCAGAGAGTGCACTGGCACCAGTGGGGATGCAGTGCAGTGAGTCCAGAGAGTGCACTGGCACCACTGGGGATGCAGTGCAGTGAGTCCAGAGAGTTCACTGGCACTACTGGGGATGCAGTGCAGTGAGTCCAGAGAGTTCACTGGCACCACTGGGGATGCAGTGCAGTGTAGTGAGTCCTTAGAGTGCACTGGCACCAGTGGGGATGCAGTGCAGTGAGTCCAGAGAGTGCACTGGCACCAGTGGGGATGCAGTGCAGTGAGTCCAGAGAGTGCACTGGCACCAGTGGGGATGCAGTGCCGTGAGTCCAGAGAGTGCAATGGCACCAGTGGGGATGCAAAGCAGTGAGTCCAGAGAGTGCACTGGCACCAGTGGGAATGCAGTGCAGTGAGTTGAGAGAGTGCACTGGAACCAGAGGGGATGCACTGCAGTGTCTCCAGAGAGTGCAGTGGCACCAGTGGGGATGCAGTGCAGTGAGTCCAGAGAGTGCACTGGCAGCAGTGGGGATGCAGTGCAGTTAGTCCAGAGAGTGCACTGGCACCAGTGGGGATGCAGTGCAGTGACTCCAGAGAGTGCACTGGCAGCAGTGGGGATGCAGTGCAGTGAGTCTAGAGAGTGCACTGGCACCAGTGGGGATGCAGTGCAGTGAGTCCAGAGAGTCCACTGGCACCAGTGGGGATGCAGTGCAGTGAGCCCAGAGAGTGCACTGGCACCAGTGGGGATGCAGTGCAGTGAGTCCAGAGAGTGCACTGGCACCAGTGGGGATGCAGTGCAGTGAGTCCAGAGAGTGCACTGGCACCAGTGGGGATGTAGTGCAGTGATTCTAGAGAGTGCACTGGCACTAGTGGGTATGCAAAGCAGTGACTCCAGAGAGTGCACTGACACAGTGGGGATGCAGTGCAGTGAGTGCAGAGAGTGCACTGGCACCAGTGGGGATGTAGTGCAGTGAGTCCAGAGAGTGCACTGGCACCAGTGGGGATGCAGTGCAGTGAGTCCAGAGAGTGCACTGGCACCAGTGGGGATGCAGTGCAGTGAGTCCAGAGAGTGCACTGGCACCACTGGGGATGCAGTGCAGTGAGTCCAGAGAGTTCACTGGCACCACTGGGGATGCAGTGCAGTGTAGTGAGTCCTTAGAGTGTACTGGCACCAGTGGGGATGCAGTGCAGTGAGTCCAGACAGTGCACTGGCACCACTGGGGATGCAGTGCAGTGAGTCCAGAGAGTGCACTGGCACCAGTGGGGATGCAGTGTAGTGAGTCCAGAGAGTGCACTGGCACCAGTGGGGTTGCAGTGCAGTGAGTCCAGAGAGTGCACTGGCACCAGTGGGGATGCAGTGCAGTGACTCCAGAGAGTGCACTGGCAGCAGTGGGGATGCAGTGCAGTGAGTCCAGAGAGTGCACTGGCACCACTGGGGATGAAGTGCAGTGACTCCAGAGAGTGCACTGGCACCAGTGGGGATGCAGTGCAGTGAGTCCAGAGAGTGCACTGGCACCAGTGGGGATGCAGTGCAGTGAGCCCAGAGAGTGCACTGGCACCAGTGGGGATGCAGTGCAGTGAGCCCAGAGAGTGCACTGGCACCAGTGGGGATGCAGTGCAGTGACTCCAGAGAGTGCTCTGGCAGCAGTGGGGATGCAGTGCAGTGAGTCCAGAGAGTGCACTTGCACCAGTGGGGATGCAGTGCAGTGAGTCCAGAGAGTGCACTGGCACCAGTGGGGATGTAGTGCAGTGAGTCCAGAGAGTGCACTGGCACTAGTGGGGATGCAAAGCAGTGACTCCAGAGAGTGCACTGTCACCACTGGTGATGCACTGCAGTGAGTCCAGAGAGTGCACTGGCACCACTGGGGATGCAGTGCAGTGAGTCCAGAGAGTTCACTGGCACCACTGGGGATGCAGTGCAGTGTAGTCAGTCCTTAGAGTGTACTGGCACCAGTGGGGTTGCAGTGCAGTGAGTCCAGAGAGTGCACTGGCACCACTGGGGATGCAGTGCAGTGAGTCCAGAGAGTGCACTGGCACCACCGGGGATTCAGTGCAGTGAGTCCAGAGAGTGCACTGGCACCACTAGGGATGCAGTGCAGTGACTCCAGAGAGTGCACTGGCACTCTTGGGGATGCAGTGCAGTGAGTCCAGAGAGTGCACTGGCACCAGTGGGGATGCAGTGCAGTCAGTCCAGAGAGTGCACTGGCACCAGTGGGGATGCAAAGCAGTGACACCAGAGAGTGCACTGGCACCACTGGGGATGCACTGCAGTGTCTCCATTGAGTGCACTGGCACCACTGGGGATGCAGTGCAGTGAGTCCAGAGAGTGCATTGGCATCACTGGGGATGCATTGCAGTGACTCCAGAGAGTGCACTGGCACCACTGGGGATGTCGTGCAGTGACTCCAGAGAGTGCACTGGCACCAGTGGGGATGCAGTGCAGTGAGTCCAGAGAGTGCACTGGCACCACTGGGGATGCAGTGCAGTGAGTCCAGAGAGTGCACTAGCACCACTGGGGATGCAGTGCAGTGAGTCCAGAGAGTGCACTGGCACCACTGGGGATGCAGTGCAGTGAGTCCAGGGAGTGCACTGGCACCAGTGGGGATGTACTGCAGTGAGTCCAGACAGTGCACTGGCACCAGTGGGGATGCAGAGCAGTGACTCCAGAGAGTGCACTGGCACCAGTGGGGAGGCAGTGCAGTGAGTCCAGAGAGTGCACTGGCACCACTGGGGATGCAGTGCAGTGAGTCCAGAGAGTGCACTGGCACCAGTGGGGATGTAGTGCAGTGAGTCCAGAGAGTGCACTGGCACCAGTGGGGATGCAAAGCAGTGACTCCAGAGAGTGCACTGGCACCAGTGGGGATGCAGTGTAGTGAGTCCAGAGAGTGCACTGGCACCAGTGGGGATGTAATGCAGTGAGTCCAGAGAGTGCACTGGCACCAGTGGGGATGCACTGCAGTGAGTCCGGAGAGTGCAATGGCACCAGTGGGGATGCAAAGCAGTGAGTCCAGAGAGTGCACTGGCACCAGTGGGAATGCAGTGCAGTGAGTCCAGAGAGTGCACTGGCAGCACTGGGGATGCAGTGCAGTGACTCCAGAAAGTGCACTGGCACTACTGGAGATGCAGTGCAGTGAGTCCAGAGAGTGCACTGGCAGCAATGGGGATGCAGTGCAGTGAGTCCAGAGAGTGCACTGGCACCAGTGGGGATGCAGTGCAGTGAGTCCAGAGAGTGCAATGGCACCAGTGGGAATGCAAAGCAGTGAGTCCAGAGAGTGCACTGGCACCAGTGGGAATGCAGTGCAGTGAGTTGAGAGAGTGCACTGGAACCAGTGCGGATGCACTGCAGTGTCTCCAGAGAGTGCACTGGCACCACTGGGGATGCAGTGCAGTGAGTCCAGAGAGTGCATTGGCACCAGTGGGGATGCAGTGCACTGACTCCAGAGAGTGCACTGGCACCAGTGGGGATGCAGTGCAGTGAGTCCAGAGAGTGCACTGGCACCAGTGGGGTTGCAGTGCAGTGAGTCCAGAGAGTGCACTGGCACCAGTGGGGATGCAGTGCAGTGAGTCTAGAGAGTGCACTGGCAGCAGTGGTGATGCAGTGCAGTGAGTCCAGAGAGTGCACTGGCACCAGTGGGGATGCAGTGCAGTGACTCCAGAGAGTGCTCTGGCAGCAGTGGGGATGCAGTGCAGTGAGTCCAGAGAGTGCACTGGCACCAGTGGGGATGCAGTGCAGTGAGTCCAGAGAGTGCACTGGCACCAGTGGGGATGTAGTGCAGTGAGTCCAGAGAGTGCACTGGCACCAGTGGGGATGCAAAGCAGTGACTCCAGAGAGTGCACTGGCACCAGTGGGGATGCAGTGCAGTGAGTCCAGAGAGTGCACTGGCACCAGTGGGGATGTAGTGCAGTGAGTCCAGAGAGTGCACTGGCACCAGTGGGGATGCAGTGCAGTGAGTCCAGAGAGTGCACTGGCACCACTGGGGATGCAGTGCAGTGAGTCCAGAGAGTTCACTGGCACTACTGGGGATGCAGTGCAGTGAGTCCAGAGAGTTCACTGGCACCACTGGGGATGCAGTGCAGTGTAGTGAGTCCTTAGAGTGCACTGGCACCAGTGGGGATGCAGTGCAGTGAGTCCAGAGAGTGCACTGTCACCAGTGGGGATGCACAGCAGTGACTCCAGAGAGTGCACTGGCACCAGTGGGGATGCAGTGCAGTAAGTCCAGAGAGTGCACTGGCACCACCGGGGATTCAGTGCAGTGAGTCCAGAGAGTTCACTGGCACCACTAGGGATGCAGTGCAGTGACTCCAGAAAGTGCACTGGCACCAGTGGGGATGCAGTGCAGTGAGTCCAGAGAGTGCACTGGCACCACTGGGAATGCAGTGCAGTGAGTCCAGAGAGTGCACTGGCACCAGTGGGGATGTAGTGCAGAGAGTCCAGAGAGTGCACTGGCACCAGTGGGGATGCAAAGCAGTGACTCCAGAGAGTGCACTGGCACCAGTGGGGATGCAAAGCAGTGAGTCCAGAGAGTGCACTGGCACCAGTGGGGATGTAGTGCAGTGAGTCCAGAGAGTGCACTGGCACCACTGGGGATGCAGTGCAGTGACTCCAGAGAGTGCACTGGCACCAGTGGGGATGCAAAGCAGTGAGTCCAGAGAGTGCACTGGCACCAGTGGGAATGCAGTGCAGTGAGTGCAGAGAGTGCACTGGCACCACTGGGGATGCAGTGCAGTGACTCCAGAAAGTGCACTGGCACTACTGGAGATGCAGTGCAGTGAGTCCAGAGAGTGCACTGGCACCAGTGGGGATGCAGTGCAGTGAGTCCAGAGAGTGCACTGGCACCAGTGGGGATGCAGTGCAGTGAGTCCAGAGAGTGCAATGGCACCAGTGGGAATGCAAAGCAGTGAGTCCAGAGAGTGCAATGGCACCAGTGGGAATGCAGTGCAGTGAGTTGAGAGAGTGCACTGTAACCAGTGCGGATGCACTGCAGTGTCTCCAGAGAGTGCACTGGCACCACTGGGGATGCAGTGCAGTGAGTCCAGAGAGTGCATTGGCACCAGCGGGGATGCAGTGCACTGACTCCAGAGAGTGCACTGGCACCAGTGGGGATGCAGTGCAGTGAGTCCAGAGAGTGCACTGGCACCAGTGGGGTTGCAGTGCAGTGAGTCCAGAGAGTGCACTGGCACCAGTGGGGATGCAGTGCAGTGAGTCTAGAGAGTGCACTGGCAGCAGTGGTGATGCAGTGCAGTGAGTCCAGAGAGTGCACTGGCACCAGTGGGGATGCAGTGCAGTGACTCCAGAGAGTGCTCTGGCAGCAGTGGGGATGCAGTGCAGTGAGTCCAGAGAGTGCACTGGCACCAGTGGGGATGCAGTGCAGTGAGTCCAGAGAGTGCACTGGCAGCAGTGGGGATGTAGTGCAGTGAGTCCAGAGAGTGCACTGGCACCAGTGGGGATGCAAAGCAGTGACTCCAGAGAGTGCACTGGCACCAGTGGGGATGCAGTGCAGTGAGTCCAGAGAGTGCACTGGCACCAGTGGGGATGTAGTGCAGTGAGTCCAGAGAGTGCACTGGCATCACTGGGGATGCAGTGCAGTGACTCCAGAGAGTGCACTGGCACCAGTGGGGTTGCAGTGCAGTGACTCCAGAGAGTGCACTGGCACCACTGGGGATGCATTGCAGTGAGTCCAGAGAGTGCACTGGCACCAGTGGGGATGCAGTGCAGTGAGTCCTGAGAGTGCACTGGCACCAGTGGGGATGCAGTGCAGTGACTCCAGAGAGTGCACTGGCACCAGTCGGGATGCAGTGCAGTGAGTCCAGACAGTGCACTGGCACCACTGGGGATGCACTGCAGTGAGTCCAGAGAGTGCACTGGCACCACTGGGGATGCAGTGCAGTGAGTCCAGAGAGTTCACTGGCACCACTTGGGATGCAGTGCAGTGAGTCCAGAGAGTGCACTGGTACCAGTGGGGATGCAGTGCAGTGACTCCAGAGAGTGCACTGGCACCACTAGGGATGCAGTGCA
Organism: Anser brachyrhynchus; assembly: GCF_964034855.1. Classification (NCBI taxonomy): domain Eukaryota; kingdom Metazoa; phylum Chordata; class Aves; order Anseriformes; family Anatidae; genus Anser; species Anser brachyrhynchus. The sequence continues at coordinate 95,462 of NW_027663523.1, read as the reverse complement.
GTGAGTCCAGAAAGTGCACTGGCACTAGTGGGGATGCAGTGCAGTGAGTCCAGAGAGTGCACTGGCACCAGTGGGGATGCAGTGCAGTGAGTCCAGAGAGTTCACTGGCACCAGTGGGGATGCAGTGCAGTGACTCCAGAGAGTGCACTGGCACCAGTGGGGATGCACTGCAGTGAGTCCAGACAGTGCACTGGCACCAGTGGGGATGCAGTGCAGTGAGTCCAGAGACTGCACTGGCACCAGTGGGGATGCAGTGCAGTGAGTCCAGAGAGTACACTGGCACCACTGGGGATGCAGTGCAGTGTAGTGAGTCCTTAGAGTGCACTGGCACCAGTGGGGATGCAGTGCAGTGAGTCCAGAGAGTGCACTGGCACCACTGGGGATGCACTGCAGTGACTCCAGAGAGTGCACTGGCACCAGTGGGGATGCAGGGCAGTGAGTCCAGAGAGTGCACTGGCACCACCGGGGATTCAGTGCAGTGAGTCCAGAGAGTTCACTGGCACCACTAGGGATGCAGTGCAGTGACTCCAGAAAGTGCACTGGCACCAGAGGGGATGCAGTGCAGTGAGTCCAGAGAGTGCACTGGCACCACTGGGAATGCAGTGCAGTGAGTCCAGAGAGTTCACTGGCACCAGTGGGGATGCAGTGCAGTGAGTCCAGAAAGTGCACTGGCACTACTGGGGATGCAGTGCAGTGAGTCCAGAGAGTGCACTGGCACCAGTGGAGATGCAGTGCAGTGAGTCCAGAGAGTGCACTGGCACCACTGGGGATGCAGTGCAGTGAGTCCAGAGAGTGCACTGGCACCAGTGGGGTTGCAGTGCAGTGACTCCAGAGAGTGCACTGGCACCAGTGGGGATGCACTGCAGTGAGTCCAGAGAGTGCACTGGCACCAGTGGGGATGCAGTGCAGTGAGTCCAGAGACTGCACTGGCACCAGTGGGGATGCAGTGCAGTGAGTCCAGAGAGTTCACTGGCACCACTGGGGATGCAGTGCAGTGTAGTGAGTCCTTAGAGTGCACTGGCACCAGTGGGGATGCAGTGCAGTGAGTCCAGAGAGTGCACTGGCACCACTGGGGATGCACTGCAGTGACTCCAGAGAGTGCACTGGCACCAGTGGGGATGCAGGGCAGTGAGTCCAGAGAGTGCACTGGCAGCACCGGGGATTCAGTGCAGTGAGTCCAGAGAGTTCACTGGCACCACTAGGGATGCAGTGCAGTGACTCCAGAAAGTGCACTGGCACCAGAGGGGATGCAGTGCAGTGAGTCCAGAGAGTGCACTGGCACCACTGGGGATGCACTGCAGTGTCTCCAGAGAGTGCACTGGCACCAGTGGTGATGCAGTGCAGTGAGTCCAGAGAGTGCACTGGCATCACTGGGGATGCAGTGCAGTGACTCCAGAGAGTGCACTGGCACCACTGGGGTTGCAGTGCAGTGACTCCAGAGAGTGCACTGGCACCACTGGGAATGCATTGCAGTGAGTCCAGAGAGTGCACTGGCACCAGTGGGGATGCAGTGCAGTGAGTCCCGAGAGTGCACTGGCACCAGTGGGGATGCAGTGCAGTGACTCCAGAGAGTGCACTGGCACCAGTCGGGATGCAGTGCAGTGAGTCCAGACAGTGCACTGGTACCACTGGGGATGCACTGCAGTGAGTCCAGAGAGTGCACTGGCACCACTGGGGATGCAGTGCAGTGAGTCCAGAGAGTTCACTGGCACCAGTGGGGATGCAGTGCAATGAGTCCAGAGAGTGCACTGTTACCAGTGGGGATGCAGTGCAGTGACTCCAGAGAGTGCACTGGCAGCAGTGGGGATGCAGTGCAGTGAGTCCAGAGAGTGCACTGGCACCACTGGGGATGCAGTGCAGTGACTCCAGAGAGTGCACTGGCACCAGTGGGGATGCAGTGCAGTGAGTCCAGAGAGTGCACTGGCACCAGTGGGGATGCACTGCAGTGACTCCAGAGAGTGCACTGGCACCAGTGGGGATGCAGTGCAGTGAGTCCAGAGAGTGCACTGGCACCAGTGGGGATGCACTGCAGTGAGTCCAGAAAGTGCACTGGCACTACTGGGGATGCAGTGCAGTGAGTCCAGAGAGTGCACTGGCACCAGTGGAGATGCAGTGCAGTGAGTCCAGAGAGTGCACTGGCACCACTGGGGATGCAGTGTAGTGAGTCCAGAGAGTGCACTGGCACCAGTGGGGTTGCAGTGCAGTGACTCCAGAGAGTGCACTGGCACCAGTGGGTATGCAGTGCAGTGAGTGCAGAGAGTGCACTGGCACCAGTGGGGATGCAGTGCAGTCAGTCCAGAGAGTGCAATGGCACCAGTGGGGATGCCGTGCAGTGACTCCAGAGAGTGCACTGGCAGCAGTGGGGATGCAGTGCAGTGAGTCCAGAGAGTGCACTGGCAGCAGTGGGGATGCAGTGCAGTGAGTCCAGAGAGTGCACTGGCACCAGTGGGGATGTAGTGCAGTGAGTCCAGAGAGTGCACTGGCACCAGTGGGGATGCAAAGCAGTGACTCCAGAGAGTGCACTGGCACCAGTGGGGATGCAGTGCAGTGAGTCCAGAGAGTGCACTGGCACCAGTGGGGATGTAGTGCAGTGAGTCCAGAGAGTGCACTGGCATCACTGGGGATGCAGTGCAGTGACTCCAGAGAGTGCACTGGCACCAGTGGGGTTGCAGTGCAGTGACTCCAGAGAGTGCACTGGCACCACTGGGGATGCATTGCAGTGAGTCCAGAGAGTGCACTGGCACCAGTGGGGATGCAGTGCAGTGAGTCCTGAGAGTGCACTGGCACCAGTGGGGATGCAGTGCAGTGACTCCAGAGAGTGCACTGGCACCAGTCGGGATGCAGTGCAGTGAGTCCAGACAGTGCACTGGCACCACTGGGGATGCACTGCAGTGAGTCCAGAGAGTGCACTGGCACCACTGGGGATGCAGTGCAGTGAGTCCAGAGAGTGCACTGGCACCACTGGGGATGCAGTGCAGTGACTCCAGAGAGTGCACAGGCAGCAGAGGGGATGCAGTGCAGTGAGTCCAGAGAGTGCACTGGCACCAGTGGGGATGCAGGGCAGTGAGTCCAGGGAGTGCACTGGTAGCAGTGGGGATGCAGTGCAGTGAGTCCAGAGAGTTCACTGGCACCAGTGGGGATGCAGTGCAGTGACTCCAGAGAGTGCACTGGCACCAGTGGGGATGCAGTGTAGTGAGTCCAGAGAGTTCACTGGCACCAGTGGGGTTGCAGTGCAGTGAATCCAGAGAGTGCACTGGCAGCAGTGGGGATGCAGTGCAGTGAGTCTAGAGAGTGCACTGGCACCAGTGGGGATGCAGTGCAGTGAGTCCAGAGAGTCCACTGGCACCAGTGGGGATGCAGTGCAGTGAGCCCAGAGAGTGCACTGGCACCAGTGGGGATGCAGTGCAGTGAGTCCAGAGAGTGCACTGGCACCAGTGGGGATGCAGTGCAGTGACTCCAGAGAGTGCACTGGCACCAGTGGGGTTGCAGTGCAGTGAGTCCAGAAAGTGCACTGGCACCAGTGGGGATGCAGTGCAGTGAGTCCAGAGAGTGCACTGGCACCAGTGGGGATGCAGTGCAGTGACTCCAGAGAGTGCACTGGCACCAGTGGGGATGCAGTGCAGTGAGTCCAGAGAGTGCACTGGCACCAGTGGGGATGCACTGCAGTGAGTCCAGAGAGTGCACTGGCACCAGTGGGGATGCAGTGCAGTGAGTCCAGAGAGTGCACTGGCACCAGTGGGCATGCAGTGCAGTGAGTCCAGAGAGTGCACTGGCACCAGTGGGGTTGCAGTGCAGTGAGTCCAGAGAGTGCACTGGCACCAGTGGGGATGCAGTGCAGTGAGTCCAGAGAGTGCACTGGCACCAGTGGGGTTGCAGTGCAGTGAGTCCAGAGAGTGCACTGGCACCAGTGGGGATGCAGTGCAGTGAGTCCAGAGAGTGCACTGGCACCAGTGGGGTTGCAGTGCAGTGAGTCCAGAGAGTGCACTGGCACCAGTGGGGATGCAGTGCAGTGAGTCCAGAGAGTGCACTGGCAGCAATGGGGATGCAGTGCAGTGACTCCAGAGAGTGCACTGGCACCACTGGGGATGCAGTGCAATGAGTCCAGAGAGTGCACTGGCACCACTGGGGATGCAGTGCAGTGAGTCCAGAGAGTTCACTGGCACCAGTGGGGATGCAGTGCAGTGAGTCCAGAGAGTGCACTGTTACCAGTGGGGATGCAGTGCAGTGACTCCAGAGAGTGCACTGGCAGCAGTGGGGATGCAGTGCAGTGACTCCAGAGAGTGCACTGGCACCAGTGGGGATGCAGTGCAGTGAGTCCAGAGAGTGCACTGGCACCACTGGGGATGCACTGCAGTGACTCCAGAGAGTGCACTGGCACCAGTGGGGATGCAGTGCAGTGAGTCCAGAGAGTGCACTGGCACCAGTGGGGATGCACTGCAGTGAGTCCAGAAAGTGCACTGGCACTACTGGGGATGCAGTGCAGTGAGTCCAGAGAGTGCACTGGCACCAGTGGAGATGCAGTGCAGTGAGTCCAGAGAGTGCACTGGCACCACTGGGGATGCAGTGTAGTGAGTCCAGAGAGTGCACTGGCACCAGTGGGGTTGCAGTGCAGTGACTCCAGAGAGTGCACTGGCACCAGTGGGTATGCAGTGCAGTGAGTGCAGAGAGTGCACTGGCACCAGTGGGGATGCAGTGCAGTCAGTCCAGCGAGTGCAATGGCACCAGTGGGGATGCAAAGCAGTGACTCCAGAGAGTGCACTGGCACCACTGGGGATGCACTGCAGTGTCTCCAGAGAGTGCACTGGCACCAGTGGGGATGCAGTGCAGTGAGTCCAGAGAGTGCACTGGCACCAGTGGGGATGCAGTGCAGTGACTCCAGAGAGTGCACTGGCACCAGTGGGGTTGCAGTGCAGTGACTCCAGAGAGTGCACTGGCACCACTGGGGATGCATTGCAGTGAGTCCAGAGAGTGCACTGGCACCAGTGGGGATGCAGTGCAGTGAGTCCTGAGAGTGCGCTGGCACCAGTGGGGATGCAGTGCAGTGAGTCCAGACAGTGCACTGGCACTAGTGGGGATGCACTGCAGTGAGTCCAGACAGTGCACTGGCACTAGTGGGGATGCAGTGCAGTGACTCCAGAGAGTGCACTGGCACCAGTGGGGATGGAGTGCAGTGAGTCCAGAGAGTTCACTGGCACCACTGGGGATGCAGTGCAGTGAGTCCAGAGAGTGCACTGGCACCACTAGGGATGCAGTGCAGTGAGTCCAGAGAGTTCACTGGCACCAGTGGGGATGCAGTGCAATGAGTCCAGAGAGTGCACTGTTACCAGTGGGGATGCAGTGCAGTGACTCCAGAGAGTGCACTGGCAGCAGTGGGGATGCAGTGCAGTGAGTCCAGAGAGTGCACTGGCACCACTGGGGATGCAGTGCAGTGACTCCAGAGAGTGCACTGGCACCAGTGGGGATGCAGTGCAGTGAGTCCAGAGAGTGCACTGGCACCAGTGGGGATGCACTGCAGTGACTCCAGAGAGTGCACTGGCACCAGTGGGGATGCAGTGCAGTGAGTCCAGAGAGTGCACTGGCACCAGTGGGGATGCACTGCAGTGAGTCCAGAAAGTGCACTGGCACTACTGGGGATGCAGTGCAGTGAGTCCAGAGAGTGCACTGGCACCAGTGGAGATGCAGTGCAGTGAGTCCAGAGAGTGCACTGGCACCACTGGGGATGCAGTGTAGTGAGTCCAGAGAGTGCACTGGCACCAGTGGGGTTGCAGTGCAGTGACTCCAGAGAGTGCACTGGCACCAGTGGGTATGCAGTGCAGTGAGTGCAGAGAGTGCACTGGCACCAGTGGGGATGCAGTGCAGTCAGTCCAGAGAGTGCAATGGCACCAGTGGGGATGCCGTGCAGTGACTCCAGAGAGTGCACTGGCAGCAGTGGGGATGCAGTGCAGTGAGTCCAGAGAGTGCACTGGCAGCAGTGGGGATGCAGTGCAGTGAGTCCAGAGAGTGCACTGGCACCAGTGGGGATGTAGTGCAGTGAGTCCAGAGAGTGCACTGGCACCAGTGGGGATGCAAAGCAGTGACTCCAGAGAGTGCACTGGCACCAGTGGGGATGCAGTGCAGTGAGTCCAGAGAGTGCACTGGCACCAGTGGGGATGTAGTGCAGTGAGTCCAGAGAGTGCACTGGCATCACTGGGGATGCAGTGCAGTGACTCCAGAGAGTGCACTGGCACCAGTGGGGTTGCAGTGCAGTGACTCCAGAGAGTGCACTGGCACCACTGGGGATGCATTGCAGTGAGTCCAGAGAGTGCACTGGCACCAGTGGGGATGCAGTGCAGTGAGTCCTGAGAGTGCACTGGCACCAGTGGGGATGCAGTGCAGTGACTCCAGAGAGTGCACTGGCACCAGTCGGGATGCAGTGCAGTGAGTCCAGACAGTGCACTGGCACCACTGGGGATGCACTGCAGTGAGTCCAGAGAGTGCACTGGCACCACTGGGGATGCAGTGCAGTGAGTCCAGAGAGTGCACTGGCACCACTGGGGATGCAGTGCAGTGACTCCAGAGAGTGCACAGGCAGCAGAGGGGATGCAGTGCAGTGAGTCCAGAGAGTGCACTGGCACCAGTGGGGATGCAGGGCAGTGAGTCCAGGGAGTGCACTGGTAGCAGTGGGGATGCAGTGCAGTGAGTCCAGAGAGTTCACTGGCACCAGTGGGGATGCAGTGCAGTGACTCCAGAGAGTGCACTGGCACCAGTGGGGATGCAGTGTAGTGAGTCCAGAGAGTTCACTGGCACCAGTGGGGTTGCAGTGCAGTGAATCCAGAGAGTGCACTGGCAGCAGTGGGGATGCAGTGCAGTGAGTCTAGAGAGTGCACTGGCACCAGTGGGGATGCAGTGCAGTGAGTCCAGAGAGTCCACTGGCACCAGTGGGGATGCAGTGCAGTGAGCCCAGAGAGTGCACTGGCACCAGTGGGGATGCAGTGCAGTGAGTCCAGAGAGTGCACTGGCACCAGTGGGGATGCAGTGCAGTGACTCCAGAGAGTGCACTGGCACCAGTGGGGTTGCAGTGCAGTGAGTCCAGAAAGTGCACTGGCACCAGTGGGGATGCAGTGCAGTGAGTCCAGAGAGTGCACTGGCACCAGTGGGGATGCAGTGCAGTGACTCCAGAGAGTGCACTGGCACCAGTGGGGATGCAGTGCAGTGAGTCCAGAGAGTGCACTGGCACCAGTGGGGATGCACTGCAGTGAGTCCAGAGAGTGCACTGGCACCAGTGGGGATGCAGTGCAGTGAGTCCAGAGAGTGCACTGGCACCAGTGGGCATGCAGTGCAGTGAGTCCAGAGAGTGCACTGGCACCAGTGGGGTTGCAGTGCAGTGAGTCCAGAGAGTGCACTGGCACCAGTGGGGATGCAGTGCAGTGAGTCCAGAGAGTGCACTGGCACCAGTGGGGTTGCAGTGCAGTGAGTCCAGAGAGTGCACTGGCACCAGTGGGGATGCAGTGCAGTGAGTCCAGAGAGTGCACTGGCACCAGTGGGGTTGCAGTGCAGTGAGTCCAGAGAGTGCACTGGCACCAGTGGGGATGCAGTGCAGTGAGTCCAGAGAGTGCACTGGCAGCAATGGGGATGCAGTGCAGTGACTCCAGAGAGTGCACTGGCACCACTGGGGATGCAGTGCAATGAGTCCAGAGAGTGCACTGGCACCACTGGGGATGCAGTGCAGTGAGTCCAGAGAGTTCACTGGCACCAGTGGGGATGCAGTGCAGTGAGTCCAGAGAGTGCACTGTTACCAGTGGGGATGCAGTGCAGTGACTCCAGAGAGTGCACTGGCAGCAGTGGGGATGCAGTGCAGTGACTCCAGAGAGTGCACTGGCACCAGTGGGGATGCAGTGCAGTGAGTCCAGAGAGTGCACTGGCACCACTGGGGATGCACTGCAGTGACTCCAGAGAGTGCACTGGCACCAGTGGGGATGCAGTGCAGTGAGTCCAGAGAGTGCACTGGCACCAGTGGGGATGCACTGCAGTGAGTCCAGAAAGTGCACTGGCACTACTGGGGATGCAGTGCAGTGAGTCCAGAGAGTGCACTGGCACCAGTGGAGATGCAGTGCAGTGAGTCCAGAGAGTGCACTGGCACCACTGGGGATGCAGTGTAGTGAGTCCAGAGAGTGCACTGGCACCAGTGGGGTTGCAGTGCAGTGACTCCAGAGAGTGCACTGGCACCAGTGGGTATGCAGTGCAGTGAGTGCAGAGAGTGCACTGGCACCAGTGGGGATGCAGTGCAGTCAGTCCAGCGAGTGCAATGGCACCAGTGGGGATGCAAAGCAGTGACTCCAGAGAGTGCACTGGCACCACTGGGGATGCACTGCAGTGTCTCCAGAGAGTGCACTGGCACCAGTGGGGATGCAGTGCAGTGAGTCCAGAGAGTGCACTGGCACCAGTGGGGATGCAGTGCAGTGACTCCAGAGAGTGCACTGGCACCAGTGGGGTTGCAGTGCAGTGACTCCAGAGAGTGCACTGGCACCACTGGGGATGCATTGCAGTGAGTCCAGAGAGTGCACTGGCACCAGTGGGGATGCAGTGCAGTGAGTCCTGAGAGTGCGCTGGCACCAGTGGGGATGCAGTGCAGTGAGTCCAGACAGTGCACTGGCACTAGTGGGGATGCACTGCAGTGAGTCCAGACAGTGCACTGGCACTAGTGGGGATGCAGTGCAGTGACTCCAGAGAGTGCACTGGCACCAGTGGGGATGGAGTGCAGTGAGTCCAGAGAGTTCACTGGCACCACTGGGGATGCAGTGCAGTGAGTCCAGAGAGTGCACTGGCACCACTAGGGATGCAGTGCAGTGTCTCCAGAAAGTGCACTGGCACTACTGGGGATGCAGTGCAGTGAGTCCAGAGAGTGCACTGGCACCAGTGGTGTTGCAGTGCAGTGAGTCCAGAGAGTGCACTGGCACCAGTGGGGATGCAGTGCAGTGAGTCCAGAGAGTGCACTGGCACCAGTGGGGTTGCAGTGCAGTGAGTCCAAAGAGTTAACTGGCACCGCTTGGCATGCAGTACAGTGACTCCAGAAAGTGCACTGGCAGCAATGGGGATGCAGTGCAGTGACTCCAGAGAGTGCACTGGCACCACTGGGGATGCAGTGCAATGAGTCCTGAGAGTGCACTGGCACCAGTGGGGATGCAGTGCAGTGAGTCCAGAGAGTTCACTGGCACCAGTGGGGATGCAGTGCAGTGAGTCCAGAGAGTGCACTGGCACCAGTGGGGTTGCAGTGCAGTGAGTCCAGAGAGTGCACTGGCACCAGTGGGGATGCAGTGCAGTCAGTCCAGAGAGTGCAATGGCACCAGTGGGGATGCAAAGCAGTGAGTCCAGAGAGTGCACTGGCACCAGTGGGAATGCAGTGCAGTGAGTTGAGAGAGTGCACTGGAACCAGTGGGGATGCACTGCAGTGTCTCCAGAGAGTGCACTGGCACCAGTGGGGATGCAGTGCAGTGAGTCCAGAGAGTGCATTGGCACCAGTGGGAATGCAGTGCAGTGACTCCAGAGAGTGCACTGGCACCACTGGGGATGCAGTGCAGTGAGTCCAGAGAGTGCACTGGCACCAGTGGGGATGCAGTGCAGTGACTCCAGAGAGTGCACTGGCAGCAGTGGGGATGCAGTGCAGTGAGTCTAGAGAGTGCACTGGCACCAGTGGGGATGCAGTGCAGTGAGTCCAGAGAGTGCACTGGCACCAGTGGGGATGCAGTGCAGTGACTCCAGACAGTGCACTGGCACCAGTGGGGATGCAGTGCAGTGAGTCCAGAGAGTGCACTGGTACCAGTGGCGTTGGAGTGCAGTGACTCTAGAGAGTGCACTGGCACCAGTGGGGATGCAGTGCAGTGACTCCAGAGAGTGCACTGGCACCACTGGGGATGCAGTGCAGTGAGTCCTTATAGTGCACTGGCACCACTGGGGATGCAGTGCAGTGACTCCAGAGAGTGCACTGGCACCAGTGGGGATGCAGTGTAGTGAGTCCAGAGAGTTCACTGGCACCAGTGGGGTTGCAGTGCAGTGAATCCAGAGAGTGCACTGGCACCAGTGGGGATGCAGTGCAGTGAGTCCAGGCAGTTCACTGGCACCAGTGGGGATGCAGTGCAGTGAGTCCAGGCAGTTCACTGGCACCAGTGGGGATGCAGTGCAGTGTCTCCAGAGAGTATAGTGGCACCAGTGGGGATGCAGTGCAGTGACTCCAGAGAGTGCACTGGCACCAGTGGGGATGCAGTGCAGTGAGTCCAGAGAGTGCACTGGCACCAGTGGGGTTGCAGTGCAGTGAGTCCAGAAAGTGCACTGGCACCAGTGGGGATGCAGTGCAGTGAGTCCAGAGAGTGCACTGGCACCACTGGGGATGCAGTGCAGTGACTCCAGAGAGTGCACTGGCACCAGTGGGGATGCAGTGCAGTGAGTCCAGAGAGTGCACTGGCACCAGTGGGGATGCACTGCAGTGAGTCCAGAGAGTGCACTGGCACCAGTGGGGATGCAGTGCAGTGAGTCCAGAGAGTGCACTGGCACCAGTGGGCATGCAGTGCAGTGAGTCCAGAGAGTGCACTGGCAACAGTGCGGTTGCAGTGCAGTGAGTCCAGAGAGTGCACTGGCACCAGTGGGGATGCAGTGCAGTGAGTCCAGAGAGTGCACTGGCACCAGGGGGGATGCAGTGCAGTGAGTCCAGAGAGTGCACTGGCACCAGTGGGGTTGCAGTGCAGTGAGTCCAGAGAGTGCACTGGCACCAGTGGGGATGCAGTGCAGTGAGTCCAGAGAGTGCACTGGCAGCAATGGGGATGCAGTGCAGTGACTCCAGAGAGTGCACTGGCACCACTGGGGATGCAGTGCAATGAGTCCAGAGAGTACACTGGCACCAGTGGGGATGCAGTGCAGTGAGTCCAGAGAGTGCTCTGGCAGCAGTGGGGATGCAGTGCAGTGAGTCCAGAGAGTGCACTGTTACCAGTGGGGATGCAGTGCAGTGACTCCAGAGAGTGCACTGGCAGCAGTGGGGATGCAGTGCAGTGACTCCAGAGAGTGCACTGGCACCAGTGGGGATGCAGTGCAGTGAGTCCAGAGAGTGCACTGGCACCACTGGGGATGCACTGCAGTGAGTCCAGAGAGTGCACTGGCACCAGTGGGGATGCAGTGCAGTGAGTCCAGAGAGTGCACTGGCACCAGTGGGGATGCACTGCAGTGAGTCCAGAAAGTGCACTGGCATCACTGGGGATGCAGTGCAGTGACTCCAGAGAGTGCACTGGCACCAGTGGAGATGCAGTGCAGTGAGTCCAGAGAGTGCACTGGCACCACTGGGGATGCAGTGTAGTGAGTCCAGAGAGTGCACTGGCACCAGTGGGGTTGCAGTGCAGTGACTCCAGAGAGTGCACTGGCACCAGTGGGTATGCAGTGCAGTGAGTGCAGAGAGTGCACTGGCACCAGTGGGGATGCAGTGCAGTCAGTCCAGAGAGTGCAATGGCACCAGTGGGGATGCAAAGCAGTGACTCCAGAGAGTGCACTGGCACCACTGGGGATGCACTGCAGTGTCTCCAGAGAGTGCACTGGCACCAGTGGGGATGCAGTGCAGTGAGTCCAGAGAGTGCACTGGCACCAGTGGGGATGCAGTGCAGTGAGTCCAGAGAGTGCACTGGCACCAGTGGGGATGCAGTGCAGTGAGTCCAGAGAGTGCACTGGCACCACTGGGGATGCAGTGCAGTGAGTCCAGAGAGTTCACTGGCACCACTGGGGATGCAGTGCAGTGTAGTGAGTCCTTAGAGTGTACTGGCACCAGTGGGGATGCAGTGCAGTGAGTCCAGACAGTGCACTGGCACCACTGGGGATGCAGTGCAGTGAGTCCAGAGAGTGCACTGGCACCAGTGGGGATGCAGTGTAGTGAGTCCAGAGAGTGCACTGGCACCAGTGGGGTTGCAGTGCAGTGAGTCCAGAGAGTGCACTGGCACCAGTGGGGATGCAGTGCAGTGACTCCAGAGAGTGCACTGGCAGCAGTGGGGATGCAGTGCAGTGAGTCCAGAGAGTGCACTGGCACCACTGGGGATGAAGTGCAGTGACTCCAGAGAGTGCACTGGCACCAGTGGGGATGCAGTGCAGTGAGTCCAGAGAGTGCACTGGCACCAGTGGGGATGCAGTGCAGTGAGCCCAGAGAGTGCACTGGCACCAGTGGGGATGCAGTGCAGTGAGCCCAGAGAGTGCACTGGCACCAGTGGGGATGCAGTGCAGTGACTCCAGAGAGTGCTCTGGCAGCAGTGGGGATGCAGTGCAGTGAGTCCAGAGAGTGCACTTGCACCAGTGGGGATGCAGTGCAGTGAGTCCAGAGAGTGCACTGGCACCAGTGGGGATGTAGTGCAGTGAGTCCAGAGAGTGCACTGGCACTAGTGGGGATGCAAAGCAGTGACTCCAGAGAGTGCACTGTCACCACTGGTGATGCACTGCAGTGAGTCCAGAGAGTGCACTGGCACCACTGGGGATGCAGTGCAGTGAGTACAGAGAGTTCACTGGCACCACTGGGGATGCAGTGCAGTGTAGTGAGTCCTTAGAGTGTACTGGCACCAGTGGGGTTGCAGTGCAGTGAGTCCAGAGAGTGCACTGGCACCACTGGGGATGCAGTGCAGTGAGTCCAGAGAGTGCACTGGCACCACCGGGGATTCAGTGCAGTGAGTCCAGAGAGTGCACTGGCACCACTAGGGATGCAGTGCAGTGACTCCAGAAAGTGCACTGGCACTCTTGGGGATGCAGTGCAGTGAGTCCAGAGAGTGCACTGGCACCAGTGGGGATGCAGTGCAGTCAGTCCAGAGAGTGCACTGGCACCAGTGGGGATGCAAAGCAGTGACACCAGAGAGTGCACTGGCACCACTGGGGATGCACTGCAGTGTCTCCATAGAGTGCACTGGCACCACTGGGGATGCAGTGCAGTGAGTCCAGAGAGTGCATTGGCATCACTGGGGATGCATTGCAGTGACTCCAGAGAGTGCACTGGCACCACTGGGGATGTCGTGCAGTGACTCCAGAGAGTGCACTGGCACCAGTGGGGATGCAGTGCAGTGAGTCCAGAGAGTGCACTGGCACCACTGGGGATGCAGTGCAGTGAGTCCAGAGAGTGCACTAGCACCACTGGGGATGCAGTGCAGTGAGTCCAGAGAGTGCACTGGCACCACTGGGGATGCAGTGCAGTGAGTCCAGGGAGTGCACTGGCACCAGTGGGGATGTACTGCAGTGAGTCCAGACAGTGCACTGGCACCAGTGGGGATGCAGAGCAGTGACTCCAGAGAGTGCACTGGCACCAGTGGGGAGGCAGTGCAGTGAGTCCAGAGAGTGCACTGGCACCACTGGGGATGCAGTGCAGTGAGTCCAGAGAGTGCACTGGCACCAGTGGGGATGTAGTGTAGTGAGTCCAGAGAGTGCACTGGCACCAGTGGGGATGCAAAGCAGTGACTCCAGAGAGTGCACTGGCACCAGTGGGGATGCAGTGTAGTGAGTCCAGAGAGTGCACTGGCACCAGTGGGGATGTAATGCAGTGAGTCCAGAGAGTGCACTGGCACCAGTGGGGATGCACTGCAGTGAGTCCGGAGAGTGCAATGGCACCAGTGGGGATGCAAAGCAGTGAGTCCAGAGAGTGCACTGGCACCAGTGGGAATGCAGTGCAGTGAGTCCAGAGAGTGCACTGGCAGCACTGGGGATGCAGTGCAGTGACTCCAGAAAGTGCACTGGCACTACTGGAGATGCAGTGCAGTGAGTCCAGAGAGTGCACTGGCACCACTGGGGATGCAGTGCAGTGAGTCCAGAGAGTGCACTGGCAGCAGTGGGGATGCAGTGCAGTGAGTCCAGAGAGTGCACTGGCACCAGTGGGGATGCAGTGCAGTGAGTCCAGAGAGTGCAATGGCACCAGTGGGAATGCAAAGCAGTGAGTCCAGAGAGTGCACTGGCACCAGTGGGAATGCAGTGCAGTGAGTTGAGAGAGTGCACTGGAACCAGTGCGGATGCACTGCAGTGTCTCCAGAGAGTGCACTGGCACCACTGGGGATGCAGTGCAGTGAGTCCAGAGAGTGCATTGGCACCAGTGGGGATGCAGTGCACTGACTCCAGAGAGTGCACTGGCACCAGTGGGGATGCAGTGCAGTGAGTCCAGAGAGTGCACTGGCACCAGTGGGGTTGCAGTGCAGTGAGTCCAGAGAGTGCACTGGCACCAGTGGGGATGCAGTGCAGTGAGTCTAGAGAGTGCACTGGCAGCAGTGGTGATGCAGTGCAGTGAGTCCAGAGAGTGCACTGGCACCAGTGGGGATGCAGTGCAGTGACTCCAGAGAGTGCTCTGGCAGCAGTGGGGATGCAGTGCAGTGAGTCCAGAGAGTGCACTGGCACCAGTGGGGATGCAGTGCAGTGAGTCCAGAGAGTGCACTGGCACCAGTGGGGATGTAGTGCAGTGAGTCCAGAGAGTGCACTGGCACCAGTGGGGATGCAAAGCAGTGACTCCAGAGAGTGCACTGGCACCAGTGGGGATGCAGTGCAGTGAGTCCAGAGAGTGCACTGGCACCAGTGGGGATGTAGTGCAGTGAGTCCAGAGAGTGCACTGGCACCAGTGGGGATGCAGTGCAGTGAGTCCAGAGAGTGCACTGGCACCACTGGGGATGCAGTGCAGTGAGTCCAGAGAGTTCACTGGCACTACTGGGGATGCAGTGCAGTGAGTCCAGAGAGTTCACTGGCACCACTGGGGATGCAGTGCAGTGTAGTGAGTCCTTAGAGTGCACTGGCACCAGTGGGGATGCAGTGCAGTGAGTCCAGAGAGTGCACTGGCACCAGTGGGGATGCACAGCAGTGACTCCAGAGAGTGCACTGGCACCAGTGGGGATGCAGTGCAGTAAGTCCAGAGAGTGCACTGGCACCACCGGGGATTCAGTGCAGTGAGTCTAGAGAGTTCACTGGCACCACTAGGGATGCAGTGCAGTGACTCCAGAAAGTGCACTGGCACCAGTGGGGATGCAGTGCAGTGAGTCCAGAGAGTGCACTGGCACCACTGGGAATGCAGTGCAGTGAGTCCAGAGAGTGCACTGGCACCAGTGGGGATGTAGTGCAGAGAGTCCAGAGAGTGCACTGGCACCAGTGGGGATGCAAAGCAGTGACTCCAGAGAGTGCACTGGCACCAGTGGGGATGCAAAGCAGTGAGTCCAGAGAGTGCACTGGCACTAGTGGGGATGTAGTGCAGTGAGTCCAGAGAGTGCACTGGCACCACTGGGGATGCAGTGCAGTGACTCCAGAGAGTGCACTGGCACCAGTGGGGATGCAAAGCAGTGAGTCCAGAGAGTGCACTGGCACCAGTGGGAATGCAGTGCAGTGAGTGCAGAGAGTGCACTGGCACCACTGGGGATGCAGTGCAGTGACTCCAGAAAGTGCACTGGCACTACTGGAGATGCAGTGCAGTGAGTCCAGAGAGTGCACTGGCACCAGTGGGGATGCAGTGCAGTGAGTCCAGAGAGTGCACTGGCACCAGTGGGGATGCAGTGCAGTGAGTCCAGAGAGTGCAATGGCACCAGTGGGAATGCAAAGCAGTGAGTCCAGAGAGTGCAATGGCACCAGTGGGAATGCAGTGCAGTGAGTTGAGAGAGTGCACTGGAACCAGTGCGGATGCACTGCAGTGTCTCCAGAGAGTGCACTGGCACCACTGGGGATGCAGTGCAGTGAGTCCAGAGAGTGCATTGGCACCAGCGGGGATGCAGTGCACTGACTCCAGAGAGTGCACTGGCACCAGTGGGGATGCAGTGCAGTGAGTCCAGAGAGTGCACTGGCACCAGTGGTGTTGCAGTGCAGTGAGTCCAGAGAGTGCACTGGCACCAGTGGGGATGCAGTGCAGTGAGTGTAGAGAGTGCACTGGCAGCAGTGGTGATGCAGTGCAGTGAGTCCAGAGAGTGCACTGGCACCAGTGGGGATGCAGTGCAGTGACTCCAGAGAGTGCTCTGGCAGCAGTGGGGATGCAGTGCAGTGAGTCCAGAGAGTGCACTGGCACCAGTGGGGATGCAGTGCAGTGAGTCCAGAGAGTGCACTGGCACCAGTGGGGATGTAGTTCAGTGAGTCCAGAGAGTGCACTGGCACCAGTGGGGATGCAAAGCAGTGACTCCAGAGAGTGCACTGGCACCAGTGGGGATGCAGTGCAGTGAGTCCAGAGAGTGCACTGGCACCAGTGGGGATGTAGTGCAGTGAGTCCAGAGAGTGCACTGGCATCACTGGGGATGCAGTGCAGTGACTCCAGAGAGTGCACTGGCACCAGTGGGGTTGCAGTGCAGTGACTCCAGAGAGTGCACTGGCACCACTGGGGATGCATTGCAGTGAGTCCAGAGAGTGCACTGGCACCAGTGGGGATGCAGTGCAGTGAGTCCTGAGAGTGCACTGGCACCAGTGGGGATGCAGTGCAGTGACTCCAGAGAGTGCACTGGCACCAGTCGGGATGCAGTGCAGTGAGTCCAGACAGTGCACTGGCACCACTGGGGATGCACTGCAGTGAGTCCAGAGAGTGCACTGGCACCACTGGGGATGCAGTGCAGTGAGTCCAGAGAGTGCACTGGTACCAGTGGGGATGCAGTGCAGTGACTCCAGAGAGTGCACTGGCACCACTAGGGATGCAGTGCAGTGAGTCCAGAAAGTGCACTGGCACTAGTGGGGATGCAGTGCAGTGAGTCCAGAGAGTGCACTGGCACCAGTGGGGATGCAGTGCAGTGAGTCCAGAGAGTTCACTGGCACCAGTGGGGATGCAGTGCAGTGACTCCAGAGAGTGCACTGGCACCAGTGGGGATGCACTGCAGTGAGTCCAGACAGTGCACTGGCACCAGTGGGGATGCAGTGCAGTGAGTCCAGAGACTGCACTGGCACCAGTGGGGATGCAGTGCAGTGAGTCCAGAGAGTACACTGGCACCACTGGGGATGCAGTGCAGTGTAGTGAGTCCTTAGAGTGCACTGGCACCAGTGGGGATGCAGTGCAGTGAGTCCAGAGAGTGCACTGGCACCACTGGGGATGCACTGCAGTGACTCCAGAGAGTGCACTGGCACCAGTGGGGATGCAGGGCAGTGAGTCCAGAGAGTGCACTGGCACCACCGGGGATTCAGTGCAGTGAGTCCAGAGAGTTCACTGGCACCACTAGGGATGCAGTGCAGTGACTCCAGAAAGTGCACTGGCACCAGAGGGGATGCAGTGCAGTGAGTCCAGAGAGTGCACTGGCACCACTGGGAATGCAGTGCAGTGAGTCCAGAGAGTTCACTGGCACCAGTGGGGATGCAGTGCAGTGAGTCCAGAAAGTGCACTGGCACTACTGGGGATGCAGTGCAGTGAGTCCAGAGAGTGCACTGGCACCAGTGGAGATGCAGTGCAGTGAGTCCAGAGAGTGCACTGGCACCACTGGGGATGCAGTGCAGTGAGTCCAGAGAGTGCACTGGCACCAGTGGGGTTGCAGTGCAGTGACTCCAGAGAGTGCACTGGCACCAGTGGGGATGCACTGCAGTGAGTCCAGAGAGTGCACTGGCACCAGTGGGGATGCAGTGCAGTGAGTCCAGAGAGTGCACTGGCACCAGTGGGGATGCAGTGCAGTGAGTCCAGAGAGTTCACTGGCACCACTGGGGATGCAGTGCAGTGTAGTGAGTCCTTAGAGTGCACTGGCACCAGTGGGGATGCAGTGCAGTGAGTCCAGAGAGTGCACTGGCACCACTGGGGATGCACTGCAGTGACTCCAGAGAGTGCACTGGCACCAGTGGGGATGCAGGGCAGTGAGTCCAGAGAGTGCACTGGCAGCACCGGGGATTCAGTGCAGTGAGTCCAGAGAGTTCACTGGCACCACTAGGGATGCAGTGCAGTGACTCCAGAAAGTGCACTGGCACCAGAGGGGATGCAGTGCAGTGAGTCCAGAGAGTGCACTGGCACCACTGGGAATGCAGTGCAGTGAGTCCAGAGAGTTCACTGGCACCAGTGGGGATGCAGTGCAGTGAGTCCAGAAAGTGCACTGGCACTACTGGGGATGCAGTGCAGTGAGTCCAGAGAGTGCACTGGCACCAGTGGAGATGCAGTGCAGTGAGTCCAGAGAGTGCACTGGCACCACTGGGGATGCAGTGCAGTGAGTCCAGAGAGTGCACTGGCACCAGTGGGGTTGCAGTGCAGTGAGTCCAGAGAGTGCACTGGCACCAGTGGGTATGCAGTGCAGTGAGTGCAGAGAGTGCACTGGCACCAGTGGGGATGCAGTGCAGTCAGTCCAGAGAGTGCAATGGCACCAGTGGGGATGCAAAGCAGTGACTCCAGAGAGTGCACTGGCACCACTGGGGATGCACTGCAGTGTCTCCAGAGAGTGCACTGGCACCAGTGGTGATGCAGTGCAGTGAGTCCAGAGAGTGCACTGGCATCACTGGGGATGCAGTGCAGTGACTCCAGAGAGTGCACTGGCACCACTGGGGTTGCAGTGCAGTGACTCCAGAGAGTGCACTGGCACCACTGGGAATGCATTGCAGTGAGTCCAGAGAGTGCACTGGCACCAGTGGGGATGCAGTGCAGTGAGTCCCGAGAGTGCACTGGCACCAGTGGGGATGCAGTGCAGTGACTCCAGAGAGTGCACTGGCACCAGTCGGGATGCAGTGCAGTGAGTCCAGACAGTGCACTGGTACCACTGGGGATGCACTGCAGTGAGTCCAGAGAGTGCACTGGCACCACTGGGGATGCAGTGCAGTGAGTCCAGAGAGTTCACTGGCACCAGTGGGGATGCAGTGCAGTGAGTCCAGAGAGTGCACTGTTACCAGTGGGGATGCAGTGCAGTGACTCCAGAGAGTGCACTGGTAGCAGTGGGGATGCAGTGCAGTGACTCCAGAGAGTGCACTGGCACCAGTGGGGATGCAGTGCAGTGAGTCCAGAGAGTGCACTGGCACCACTGGGGATGCAGTGCAGTGACTCCAGAGAGTGCACTGGCACCAGTGGGGATGCAGTGCAGTGAGTCCAGAGAGTGCACTGGCACCAGTGGGGATGCACTGCAGTGAGTCCAGAAAGTGCACTGGCACTACTGGGGATGCAGTGCAGTGAGTCCAGAGAGTGCACTGGCACCAATGGAGATGCAGTGCAGTGAGTCCAGAGAGTGCACTGGCACCACTGGGGATGCAGTGTAGTGAGTCCAGAGAGTGCACTGGCACCAGTGGGGTTGCAGTGCAGTGACTCCAGAGAGTGCACTGGCACCAGTGGGTATGCAGTGCAGTGAGTGCAGAGAGTGCACTGGCACCAGTGGGGATGCAGTGCAGTCAGTCCAGAGAGTGCAATGGCACCAGTGGGGATGCAGTGCAGTGAGTCCAGAGAGTGCACTGGCAGCAGTGGGGATGCAGTGCAGTGAGTCCAGAGAGTGCACTGGCACCAGTGGGGATGCAGTGCAGTGAGTCCAGAGAGTGCACTGGCACCAGTGGGGATGTAGTGCAGTGAGTCCAGAGAGTGCACTGGCACCAGTGGGGATGCAAAGCAGTGACTCCAGAGAGTGCACTGGCACCAGTGGGGATGCAGTGCAGTGAGTCCAGAGAGTGCACTGGCACCAGTGGGGATGTAGTGCAGTGACTCCAGAGAGTGCACTGGCATCACTGGGGATGCATTGCAGTGAGTCCAGAGAGTGCACTGGCACCAGTGGGGATGCAAAGCAGTGACTCCAGAGAGTGCACTGGCACCAGTGGGGATGCAGTGCAGTGAGTCCAGAGAGTGCACTGGCACCAGTGGGGATGTAGTGCAGTGACTCCAGAGAGTGCACTGGCACCACTGGGGATGCATTGCAGTGAGTCCAGAGAGTGCACTGGCACCAGTGGGGATGCAGTGCAGTGAGTCCTGAGAGTGCACTGGCACCAGTGGGGATGCAGTGCAGTGACTCCAGAGAGTGCACTGGCACCAGTGGGGATGCACTGCAGTGTCTCCAGAGAGTGCACTGGCACCAGTGGGGATGCACTGCAGTGAGTCCAGAGAGTGCACTGGCACCACTGGGGATGCAGTGCAGTGAGTCCAGAGAGTGCACTGGCACCACTGGGGATGCAGTGCAGTGACTCCAGAGAGTGCACAGGCAGCAGAGGGGATGCAGTGCAGTGAGTCCAGAGAGTGCACTGGCACCAGTGGGGATGCAGGGCAGTGAGTCCAGGGAGTGCACTGGTAGCAGTGGGGATGCAGTGCAGTGAGTCCAGAGAGTTCACTGGCACCAGAGGGGATGCAGTGCAGTGAGTCCAGAGAGTGCACTGGCACCACTGGGAATGCAGTGCAGTGAGTCCAGAGAGTTCACTGGCACCAGTGGGGATGCAGTGCAGTGAGTCCAGAAAGTGCACTGGCACTACTGGGGATGCAGTGCAGTGAGTCCAGAGAGTGCACTGGCACCAGTGGAGATGCAGTGCAGTGAGTCCAGAGAGTGCACTGGCACCACTGGGGATGCAGTGCAGTGAGTCCAGAGAGTGCACTGGCACCAGTGGGGTTGCAGTGCAGTGACTCCAGAGAGTGCACTGGCACCAGTGGGTATGCAGTGCAGTGAGTGCAGAGAGTGCACTGGCACCAGTGGGGATGCAGTGCAGTCAGTCCAGAGAGTGCAATGGCACCAGTGGGGATGCAAAGCAGTGACTCCAGAGAGTGCACTGGCACCACTGGGGATGCACTGCAGTGTCTCCAGAGAGTGCACTGGCACCAGTGGTGATGCAGTGCAGTGAGTCCAGAGAGTGCACTGGCATCACTGGGGATGCAGTGCAGTGACTCCAGAG
This sequence comes from Anser brachyrhynchus, assembly GCF_964034855.1. Taxonomy (NCBI): domain Eukaryota; kingdom Metazoa; phylum Chordata; class Aves; order Anseriformes; family Anatidae; genus Anser; species Anser brachyrhynchus. Next base: position 74,732 of record NW_027663523.1, on the reverse strand, counting down.
AGTGCACTGGCACCACTGGGGTTGCAGTGCAGTGACTCCAGAGAGTGCACTGGCACCACTGGGAATGCATTGCAGTGAGTCCAGAGAGTGCACTGGCACCAGTGGGGATGCAGTGCAGTGAGTCCCGAGAGTGCACTGGCACCAGTGGGGATGCAGTGCAGTGACTCCAGAGAGTGCACTGGCACCAGTGGGGATGCAGTGCAGTGAGTCCAGAGAGTGCACTGGCAGCAGTGGGGATGCAGTGCAGTGACTCCAGAGAGTGCACTGGCACCAGTGGGGATGCAGTGCAGTGAGTCCAGAGAGTGCACTGGCACCACTGGGGATGCAGTGCAGTGACTCCAGAGAGTGCACTGGCACCAGTGGGGATGCAGTGCAGTGAGTCCAGAGAGTGCACTGGCACCAGTGGGGATGCACTGCAGTGAGTCCAGAAAGTGCACTGGCACTACTGGGGATGCAGTGCAGTGAGTCCAGAGAGTGCACTGGCACCAGTGGAGATGCAGTGCAGTGAGTCCAGAGAGTGCACTGGCACCACTGGGGATGCAGTGTAGTGAGTCCAGAGAGTGCACTGGCACCAGTGGGGTTGCAGTGCAGTGACTCCAGAGAGTGCACTGGCACCAGTGGGTAAGCAGTGCAGTGAGTGCAGAGAGTGCACTGGCACCAGTGGGGATGCAGTGCAGTCAGTCCAGAGAGTGCAATGGCACCAGTGGGGATGCCGTGCAGTGACTCCAGAGAGTGCACTGGCAGCAGTGGGGATGCAGTGCAGTGAGTCCAGAGAGTGCACTGGCACCAGTGGGGATGCAGTGCAGTGAGTCCAGAGAGTGCACTGGCACCAGTGGGGATGTAGTGCAGTGAGTCCAGAGAGTGCACTGGCACCAGTGGGGATGCAAAGCAGTGACTCCAGAGAGTGCACTGGCACCAGTGGGGATGCAGTGCAGTGAGTCCAGAGAGTGCACTGGCACCAGTGGGGATGTAGTGCAGTGAGTCCAGAGAGTGCACTGGCATCACTGGGGATGCAGTGCAGTGACTCCAGAGAGTGCACTGGCACCAGTGGGGTTGCAGTGCAGTGACTCCAGAGAGTGCACTGGCACCACTGGGGATGCATTGCAGTGAGTCCAGAGAGTGCACTGGCACCAGTGGGGATGCAGTGCAGTGAGTCCTGAGAGTGCACTGGCACCAGTGGGGATGCAGTGCAGTGACTCCAGAGAGTGCACTGGCACCAGTCGGGATGCAGTGCAGTGAGTCCAGACAGTGCACTGGCACCACTGGGGATGCACTGCAGTGAGTCCAGAGAGTGCACTGGCACCACTGGGGATGCAGTGCAGTGAGTCCAGAGAGTGCACTGGCACCACTGGGGATGCAGTGCAGTGACTCCAGAGAGTGCACAGGCAGCAGAGGGGATGCAGTGCAGTGAGTCCAGAGAGTGCACTGGCACCAGTGGGGATGCAGGGCAGTGAGTCCAGGGAGTGCACTGGTAGCAGTGGGGATGCAGTGCAGTGAGTCCAGAGAGTTCACTGGCACCAGTGGGGATGCAGTGCAGTGACTCCAGAGAGTGCACTGGCACCAGTGGGGATGCAGTGCAGTGAGTCCAGAGAGTTCACTGGCACTACTGGGGATGCAGTGCAGTGAGTCCAGAGAGTGCACTGGCACCAGTGGGGATGCAGTGCAGTGAGTCCTTATAGTGCACTGGCACCACTGGGGATGCAGTGCAGTGACTCCAGAGAGTGCACTGGCACCAGTGGGGATGCAGTGTAGTGAGTCCAGAGAGTTCACTGGCACCAGTGGGGTTGCAGTGCAGTGAATCCAGAGAGTGCACTGGCAGCAGTGGGGATGCAGTGCAGTGAGTCTAGAGAGTGCACTGGCACCAGTGGGGATGCAGTGCAGTGAGTCCAGAGAGTCCACTGGCACCAGTGGGGATGCAGTGCAGTGAGCCCAGAGAGTGCACTGGCACCAGTGGGGATGCAGTGCAGTGAGTCCAGAGAGTGCACTGGCACCAGTGGGGATGCAGTGCAGTGACTCCAGAGAGTGCACTGGCACCAGTGGGGTTGCAGTGCAGTGAGTCCAGAAAGTGCACTGGCACCACTGGGGATGCAGTGCAGTGAGTCCAGAGAGTGCACTGGCACCACTGGGGATGCAGTGCAGTGACTCCAGAGAGTGCACTGGCACCAGTGGGGATGCAGTGCAGTGAGTCCAGAGAGTGCACTGGCACCAGTGGGGATGCACTGCAGTGAGTCCAGAGAGTGCACTGGCACCAGTGGGGATGCAAAGCAGTGACTCCAGAGAGTGCACTGGCACCAGTGGGGATGCAGTGCAGTGAGTCCAGAGAGTGCACTGGCACCAGTGGGGATGTAGTGCAGTGAGTCCAGAGAGTGCACTGGCATCACTGGGGATGCAGTGCAGTGACTCCAGAGAGTGCACTGGCACCAGTGGGGTTGCAGTGCAGTGACTCCAGAGAGTGCACTGGCACCACTGGGGATGCATTGCAGTGAGTCCAGAGAGTGCACTGGCACCAGTGGGGATGCAGTGCAGTGAGTCCTGAGAGTGCACTGGCACCAGTGGGGATGCAGTGCAGTGACTCCAGAGAGTGCACTGGCACCAGTCGGGATGCAGTGCAGTGAGTCCAGACAGTGCACTGGCACCACTGGGGATGCACTGCAGTGAGTCCAGAGAGTGCACTGGCACCACTGGGGATGCAGTGCAGTGAGTCCAGAGAGTGCACTGGTACCAGTGGGGATGCAGTGCAGTGACTCCAGAGAGTGCACTGGCACCACTAGGGATGCAGTGCAGTGAGTCCAGAAAGTGCACTGGCACTAGTGGGGATGCAGTGCAGTGAGTCCAGAGAGTGCACTGGCACCAGTGGGGATGCAGTGCAGTGAGTCCAGAGAGTTCACTGGCACCAGTGGGGATGCAGTGCAGTGACTCCAGAGAGTGCACTGGCACCAGTGGGGATGCACTGCAGTGAGTCCAGACAGTGCACTGGCACCAGTGGGGATGCAGTGCAGTGAGTCCAGAGACTGCACTGGCACCAGTGGGGATGCAGTGCAGTGAGTCCAGAGAGTACACTGGCACCACTGGGGATGCAGTGCAGTGTAGTGAGTCCTTAGAGTGCACTGGCACCAGTGGGGATGCAGTGCAGTGAGTCCAGAGAGTGCACTGGCACCACTGGGGATGCACTGCAGTGACTCCAGAGAGTGCACTGGCACCAGTGGGGATGCAGGGCAGTGAGTCCAGAGAGTGCACTGGCACCACCGGGGATTCAGTGCAGTGAGTCCAGAGAGTTCACTGGCACCACTAGGGATGCAGTGCAGTGACTCCAGAAAGTGCACTGGCACCAGAGGGGATGCAGTGCAGTGAGTCCAGAGAGTGCACTGGCACCACTGGGAATGCAGTGCAGTGAGTCCAGAGAGTTCACTGGCACCAGTGGGGATGCAGTGCAGTGAGTCCAGAAAGTGCACTGGCACTACTGGGGATGCAGTGCAGTGAGTCCAGAGAGTGCACTGGCACCAGTGGAGATGCAGTGCAGTGAGTCCAGAGAGTGCACTGGCACCACTGGGGATGCAGTGCAGTGAGTCCAGAGAGTGCACTGGCACCAGTGGGGTTGCAGTGCAGTGACTCCAGAGAGTGCACTGGCACCAGTGGGGATGCACTGCAGTGAGTCCAGAGAGTGCACTGGCACCAGTGGGGATGCAGTGCAGTGAGTCCAGAGAGTGCACTGGCACCAGTGGGGATGCAGTGCAGTGAGTCCAGAGAGTTCACTGGCACCACTGGGGATGCAGTGCAGTGTAGTGAGTCCTTAGAGTGCACTGGCACCAGTGGGGATGCAGTGCAGTGAGTCCAGAGAGTGCACTGGCACCACTGGGGATGCACTGCAGTGACTCCAGAGAGTGCACTGGCACCAGTGGGGATGCAGGGCAGTGAGTCCAGAGAGTGCACTGGCAGCACCGGGGATTCAGTGCAGTGAGTCCAGAGAGTTCACTGGCACCACTAGGGATGCAGTGCAGTGACTCCAGAAAGTGCACTGGCACCAGAGGGGATGCAGTGCAGTGAGTCCAGAGAGTGCACTGGCACCACTGGGAATGCAGTGCAGTGAGTCCAGAGAGTTCACTGGCACCAGTGGGGATGCAGTGCAGTGAGTCCAGAAAGTGCACTGGCACTACTGGGGATGCAGTGCAGTGAGTCCAGAGAGTGCACTGGCACCAGTGGAGATGCAGTGCAGTGAGTCCAGAGAGTGCACTGGCACCACTGGGGATGCAGTGCAGTGAGTCCAGAGAGTGCACTGGCACCAGTGGGGTTGCAGTGCAGTGAGTCCAGAGAGTGCACTGGCACCAGTGGGTATGCAGTGCAGTGAGTGCAGAGAGTGCACTGGCACCAGTGGGGATGCAGTGCAGTCAGTCCAGAGAGTGCAATGGCACCAGTGGGGATGCAAAGCAGTGACTCCAGAGAGTGCACTGGCACCACTGGGGATGCACTGCAGTGTCTCCAGAGAGTGCACTGGCACCAGTGGTGATGCAGTGCAGTGAGTCCAGAGAGTGCACTGGCATCACTGGGGATGCAGTGCAGTGACTCCAGAGAGTGCACTGGCACCACTGGGGTTGCAGTGCAGTGACTCCAGAGAGTGCACTGGCACCACTGGGAATGCATTGCAGTGAGTCCAGAGAGTGCACTGGCACCAGTGGGGATGCAGTGCAGTGAGTCCCGAGAGTGCACTGGCACCAGTGGGGATGCAGTGCAGTGACTCCAGAGAGTGCACTGGCACCAGTCGGGATGCAGTGCAGTGAGTCCAGACAGTGCACTGGTACCACTGGGGATGCACTGCAGTGAGTCCAGAGAGTGCACTGGCACCACTGGGGATGCAGTGCAGTGAGTCCAGAGAGTTCACTGGCACCAGTGGGGATGCAGTGCAGTGAGTCCAGAGAGTGCACTGTTACCAGTGGGGATGCAGTGCAGTGACTCCAGAGAGTGCACTGGTAGCAGTGGGGATGCAGTGCAGTGACTCCAGAGAGTGCACTGGCACCAGTGGGGATGCAGTGCAGTGAGTCCAGAGAGTGCACTGGCACCACTGGGGATGCAGTGCAGTGACTCCAGAGAGTGCACTGGCACCAGTGGGGATGCAGTGCAGTGAGTCCAGAGAGTGCACTGGCACCAGTGGGGATGCACTGCAGTGAGTCCAGAAAGTGCACTGGCACTACTGGGGATGCAGTGCAGTGAGTCCAGAGAGTGCACTGGCACCAATGGAGATGCAGTGCAGTGAGTCCAGAGAGTGCACTGGCACCACTGGGGATGCAGTGTAGTGAGTCCAGAGAGTGCACTGGCACCAGTGGGGTTGCAGTGCAGTGACTCCAGAGAGTGCACTGGCACCAGTGGGTATGCAGTGCAGTGAGTGCAGAGAGTGCACTGGCACCAGTGGGGATGCAGTGCAGTCAGTCCAGAGAGTGCAATGGCACCAGTGGGGATGCAGTGCAGTGAGTCCAGAGAGTGCACTGGCAGCAGTGGGGATGCAGTGCAGTGAGTCCAGAGAGTGCACTGGCACCAGTGGGGATGCAGTGCAGTGAGTCCAGAGAGTGCACTGGCACCAGTGGGGATGTAGTGCAGTGAGTCCAGAGAGTGCACTGGCACCAGTGGGGATGCAAAGCAGTGACTCCAGAGAGTGCACTGGCACCAGTGGGGATGCAGTGCAGTGAGTCCAGAGAGTGCACTGGCACCAGTGGGGATGTAGTGCAGTGACTCCAGAGAGTGCACTGGCATCACTGGGGATGCATTGCAGTGAGTCCAGAGAGTGCACTGGCACCAGTGGGGATGCAAAGCAGTGACTCCAGAGAGTGCACTGGCACCAGTGGGGATGCAGTGCAGTGAGTCCAGAGAGTGCACTGGCACCAGTGGGGATGTAGTGCAGTGACTCCAGAGAGTGCACTGGCACCACTGGGGATGCATTGCAGTGAGTCCAGAGAGTGCACTGGCACCAGTGGGGATGCAGTGCAGTGAGTCCTGAGAGTGCACTGGCACCAGTGGGGATGCAGTGCAGTGACTCCAGAGAGTGCACTGGCACCAGTGGGGATGCACTGCAGTGTCTCCAGAGAGTGCACTGGCACCAGTGGGGATGCACTGCAGTGAGTCCAGAGAGTGCACTGGCACCACTGGGGATGCAGTGCAGTGAGTCCAGAGAGTGCACTGGCACCACTGGGGATGCAGTGCAGTGACTCCAGAGAGTGCACAGGCAGCAGAGGGGATGCAGTGCAGTGAGTCCAGAGAGTGCACTGGCACCAGTGGGGATGCAGGGCAGTGAGTCCAGGGAGTGCACTGGTAGCAGTGGGGATGCAGTGCAGTGAGTCCAGAGAGTTCACTGGCACCAGAGGGGATGCAGTGCAGTGAGTCCAGAGAGTGCACTGGCACCACTGGGAATGCAGTGCAGTGAGTCCAGAGAGTTCACTGGCACCAGTGGGGATGCAGTGCAGTGAGTCCAGAAAGTGCACTGGCACTACTGGGGATGCAGTGCAGTGAGTCCAGAGAGTGCACTGGCACCAGTGGAGATGCAGTGCAGTGAGTCCAGAGAGTGCACTGGCACCACTGGGGATGCAGTGCAGTGAGTCCAGAGAGTGCACTGGCACCAGTGGGGTTGCAGTGCAGTGACTCCAGAGAGTGCACTGGCACCAGTGGGTATGCAGTGCAGTGAGTGCAGAGAGTGCACTGGCACCAGTGGGGATGCAGTGCAGTCAGTCCAGAGAGTGCAATGGCACCAGTGGGGATGCAAAGCAGTGACTCCAGAGAGTGCACTGGCACCACTGGGGATGCACTGCAGTGTCTCCAGAGAGTGCACTGGCACCAGTGGTGATGCAGTGCAGTGAGTCCAGAGAGTGCACTGGCATCACTGGGGATGCAGTGCAGTGACTCCAGAGAGTGCACTGGCACCACTGGGGTTGCAGTGCAGTGACTCCAGAGAGTGCACTGGCACCACTGGGAATGCATTGCAGTGAGTCCAGAGAGTGCACTGGCACCAGTGGGGATGCAGTGCAGTGAGTCCCGAGAGTGCACTGGCACCAGTGGGGATGCAGTGCAGTGACTCCAGAGAGTGCACTGGCACCAGTGGGGATGCAGTGCAGTGAGTCCAGAGAGTGCACTGGCAGCAGTGGGGATGCAGTGCAGTGACTCCAGAGAGTGCACTGGCACCAGTGGGGATGCAGTGCAGTGAGTCCAGAGAGTGCACTGGCACCACTGGGGATGCAGTGCAGTGACTCCAGAGAGTGCACTGGCACCAGTGGGGATGCAGTGCAGTGAGTCCAGAGAGTGCACTGGCACCAGTGGGGATGCACTGCAGTGAGTCCAGAAAGTGCACTGGCACTACTGGGGATGCAGTGCAGTGAGTCCAGAGAGTGCACTGGCACCAGTGGAGATGCAGTGCAGTGAGTCCAGAGAGTGCACTGGCACCACTGGGGATGCAGTGTAGTGAGTCCAGAGAGTGCACTGGCACCAGTGGGGTTGCAGTGCAGTGACTCCAGAGAGTGCACTGGCACCAGTGGGTATGCAGTGCAGTGAGTGCAGAGAGTGCACTGGCACCAGTGGGGATGCAGTGCAGTCAGTCCAGAGAGTGCAATGGCACCAGTGGGGATGCCGTGCAGTGACTCCAGAGAGTGCACTGGCAGCAGTGGGGATGCAGTGCAGTGAGTCCAGAGAGTGCACTGGCACCAGTGGGGATGCAGTGCAGTGAGTCCAGAGAGTGCACTGGCACCAGTGGGGATGTAGTGCAGTGAGTCCAGAGAGTGCACTGGCACCAGTGGGGATGCAAAGCAGTGACTCCAGAGAGTGCACTGGCACCAGTGGGGATGCAGTGCAGTGAGTCCAGAGAGTGCACTGGCACCAGTGGGGATGTAGTGCAGTGAGTCCAGAGAGTGCACTGGCATCACTGGGGATGCAGTGCAGTGACTCCAGAGAGTGCACTGGCACCAGTGGGGTTGCAGTGCAGTGACTCCAGAGAGTGCACTGGCACCACTGGGGATGCATTGCAGTGAGTCCAGAGAGTGCACTGGCACCAGTGGGGATGCAGTGCAGTGAGTCCTGAGAGTGCACTGGCACCAGTGGGGATGCAGTGCAGTGACTCCAGAGAGTGCACTGGCACCAGTCGGGATGCAGTGCAGTGAGTCCAGACAGTGCACTGGCACCACTGGGGATGCACTGCAGTGAGTCCAGAGAGTGCACTGGCACCACTGGGGATGCAGTGCAGTGAGTCCAGAGAGTGCACTGGCACCACTGGGGATGCAGTGCAGTGACTCCAGAGAGTGCACAGGCAGCAGAGGGGATGCAGTGCAGTGAGTCCAGAGAGTGCACTGGCACCAGTGGGGATGCAGGGCAGTGAGTCCAGGGAGTGCACTGGTAGCAGTGGGGATGCAGTGCAGTGAGTCCAGAGAGTTCACTGGCACCAGTGGGGATGCAGTGCAGTGACTCCAGAGAGTGCACTGGCACCAGTGGGGATGCAGTGCAGTGAGTCCAGAGAGTTCACTGGCACTACTGGGGATGCAGTGCAGTGAGTCCAGAGAGTGCACTGGCACCAGTGGGGATGCAGTGCAGTGAGTCCTTATAGTGCACTGGCACCACTGGGGATGCAGTGCAGTGACTCCAGAGAGTGCACTGGCACCAGTGGGGATGCAGTGTAGTGAGTCCAGAGAGTTCACTGGCACCAGTGGGGTTGCAGTGCAGTGAATCCAGAGAGTGCACTGGCAGCAGTGGGGATGCAGTGCAGTGAGTCTAGAGAGTGCACTGGCACCAGTGGGGATGCAGTGCAGTGAGTCCAGAGAGTCCACTGGCACCAGTGGGGATGCAGTGCAGTGAGCCCAGAGAGTGCACTGGCACCAGTGGGGATGCAGTGCAGTGAGTCCAGAGAGTGCACTGGCACCAGTGGGGATGCAGTGCAGTGACTCCAGAGAGTGCACTGGCACCAGTGGGGTTGCAGTGCAGTGAGTCCAGAAAGTGCACTGGCACCACTGGGGATGCAGTGCAGTGAGTCCAGAGAGTGCACTGGCACCACTGGGGATGCAGTGCAGTGACTCCAGAGAGTGCACTGGCACCAGTGGGGATGCAGTGCAGTGAGTCCAGAGAGTGCACTGGCACCAGTGGGGATGCACTGCAGTGAGTCCAGAGAGTGCACTGGCACCAGTGGGGATGCAGTGCAGTGAGTCCAGAGAGTGCACTGGCACCAGTGGGCATGCAGTGCAGTGAGTCCAGAGAGTGCACTGGCACCAGTGGGGTTGCAGTGCAGTGAGTCCAGAGAGTGCACTGGCACCAGTGGGGATGCAGTGCAGTGAGTCCAGAGAGTGCACTGGCACCAGTGGGGTTGCAGTGCAGTGAGTCCAGAGAGTGCACTGGCACCAGTGGGGATGCAGTGCAGTGAGTCCAGAGAGTGCACTGGCACCAGTGGGGTTGCAGTGCAGTGAGTCCAGAGAGTGCACTGGCACCAGTGGGGATGCAGTGCAGTGAGTCCAGAGAGTGCACTGGCAGCAATGGGGATGCAGTGCAGTGACTCCAGAGAGTGCACTGGCACCACTGGGGATGCAGTGCAATGAGTCCAGAGAGTGCACTGGCACCAGTGGGGATGCAGTGCAGTGAGTCCAGAGAGTTCACTGGCACCAGTGGGGATGCAGTGCAGTGAGTCCAGAGAGTGCACTGTTACCAGTGGGGATGCAGTGCAGTGACTCCAGAGAGTGCACTGGCAGCAGTGGGGATGCAGTGCAGTGACTCCAGAGAGTGCACTGGCACCAGTGGGGATGCAGTGCAGTGAGTCCAGAGAGTGCACTGGCACCACTGGGGATGCACTGCAGTGACTCCAGAGAGTGCACTGGCACCAGTGGGGATGCAGTGCAGTGAGTCCAGAGAGTGCACTGGCACCAGTGGGGATGCACTGCAGTGAGTCCAGAAAGTGCACTGGCACTACTGGGGATGCAGTGCAGTGAGTCCAGAGAGTGCACTGGCACCAGTGGAGATGCAGTGCAGTGAGTCCAGAGAGTGCACTGGCACCACTGGGGATGCAGTGTAGTGAGTCCAGAGAGTGCACTGGCACCAGTGGGGTTGCAGTGCAGTGACTCCAGAGAGTGCACTGGCACCAGTGGGTATGCAGTGCAGTGAGTGCAGAGAGTGCACTGGCACCAGTGGGGATGCAGTGCAGTCAGTCCAGCGAGTGCAATGGCACCAGTGGGGATGCAAAGCAGTGACTCCAGAGAGTGCACTGGCACCAGTGGGGATGCACTGCAGTGTCTCCAGAGAGTGCACTGGCACCAGTGGGGATGCAGTGCAGTGAGTCCAGAGAGTGCACTGGCACCACTGGGGATGCAGTGCAGTGACTCCAGAGAGTGCACTGGCACCAGTGGGGTTGCAGTGCAGTGACTCCAGAGAGTGCACTGGCACCACTGGGGATGCATTGCAGTGAGTCCAGAGAGTGCACTGGCACCAGTGGGGATGCAGTGCAGTGAGTCCTGAGAGTGCGCTGGCACCAGTGGGGATGCAGTGCAGTGAGTGCAGAGAGTGCACTGGCACCAGTGGGGATGCACTGCAGTGAGTCCAGACAGTGCACTGGCACTAGTGGGGATGCAGTGCAGTGACTCCAGAGAGTGCACTGGCACCAGTGGGGATGGAGTGCAGTGAGTCCAGAGAGTTCACTGGCACCACTGGGGATGCAGTGCAGTGAGTCCAGAGAGTGCACTGGCACCACTAGGGATGCAGTGCAGTGTCTCCAGAAAGTGCACTGGCACTACTGGGGATGCAAAGCAGTGAGTCCAGAGAGTGCACTGGCACCAGTGGTGTTGCAGTGCAGTGAGTCCAGAGAGTGCACTGGCACCAGTGGGGATGCAGTGCAGTGAGTCCAGAGAGTGCACTGGCACCAGTGGGGTTGCAGTGCAGTGAGTCCAAAGAGTTAACTGGCACCGCTTGGCATGCAGTACAGTGACTCCAGAAAGTGCACTGGCAGCAATGGGGATGCAGTGCAGTGACTCCAGAGAGTGCACTGGCACCACTGGGGATGCAGTGCAATGAGTCCTGAGAGTGCACTGGCACCAGTGGGGATGCAGTGCAGTGAGTCCAGAGAGTTCACTGGCACCAGTGGGGATGCAGTGCAGTGAGTCCAGAGAGTGCACTGGCACCAGTGGGGTTGCAGTGCAGTGAGTCCAGAGAGTGCACTGGCACCAGTGGGGATGCAGTGCAGTCAGTCCAGAGAGTGCAATGGCACCAGTGGGGATGCAAAGCAGTGAGTCCAGAGAGTGCACTGGCACCAGTGGGAATGCAGTGCAGTGAGTTGAGAGAGTGCACTGGAACCAGTGGGGATGCACTGCAGTGTCTCCAGAGAGTGCACTGGCACCAGTGGGGATGCAGTGCAGTGAGTCCAGAGAGTGCATTGGCACCAGTGGGAATGCAGTGCAGTGACTCCAGAGAGTGCACTGGCACCACTGGGGATGCAGTGCAGTGAGTCCAGAGAGTGCACTGGCACCAGTGGGGATGCAGTGCAGTGACTCCAGAGAGTGCACTGGCAGCAGTGGGGATGCAGTGCAGTGAGTCTAGAGAGTGCACTGGCACCAGTGGGGATGCAGTGCAGTGAGTCCAGAGAGTGCACTGGCACCAGTGGGGATGCAGTGCAGTGACTCCAGACAGTGCACTGGCACCAGTGGGGATGCAGTGCAGTGAGTCCAGAGAGTGCACTGGTACCAGTGGCGTTGGAGTGCAGTGACTCTAGAGAGTGCACTGGCACCAGTGGGGATGCAGTGCAGTGACTCCAGAGAGTGCACTGGCACCACTGGGGATGCAGTGCAGTGAGTCCAGAGAGTGCATTGGCACCACTGGGGATGCAGTGCAGTGAGTCCAGAGAGTGCACTGGCACCAGTGGGGATGCAGTGCAGTGAGTCCAGGGAGTGCACTGGTAGCAGTGGGGATGCAGTGCAGTGAGTCCAGAGAGTTCACTGGCACCAGTGGGGATGCAGTGCAGTGAGTCCAGAGAGTGCACTGGTACCAGTGGCGTTGGAGTGCAGTGACTCTAGAGAGTGCACTGGCACCAGTGGGGATGCAGTGCAGTGAGTCCAGAGAGTGCACTGGCACCACTGGGGATGCAGTGCAGTGACTCCAGAGAGTGCACTGGCAGCAGTGGGGATGCAGTGCAGTGAGTCCAGAGAGTGCACTGGCACCAGTGGGAATGCAGGGCAGTGAGTCCAGGGAGTGCACTGGTAGCAGTGGGGATGCAGTGCAGTGAGTCCAGAGAGTTCACTGGCACCAGTGGGGATGCAGTGCAGTGACTCCAGAGAGTGCACTGGCACCAGTGGGGATGCAGTGCAGTGAGTCCAGAGAGTTCACTGGCACTACTGGGGATGCAGTGCAGTGAGTCCAGAGAGTGCACTGGCACCAGTGGGGATGCAGTGCAGTGAGTCCTTATAGTGCACTGGCACCACTGGGGATGCAGTGCAGTGACTCCAGAGAGTGCACTGGCACCAGTGGGGATGCAGTGTAGTGAGTCCAGAGAGTTCACTGGCACCAGTGGGGTTGCAGTGCAGTGAATCCAGAGAGTGCACTGGCACCAGTGGGGATGCAGTGCAGTGAGTCCAGGCAGTTCACTGGCACCAGTGGGGATGCAGTGCAGTGAGTCCAGGCAGTTCACTGGCACCAGTGGGGATGCAGTGCAGTGTCTCCAGAGAGTATAGTGGCACCAGTGGGGATGCAGTGCAGTGACTCCAGAGAGTGCACTGGCACCAGTGGGGATGCAGTGCAGTGAGTCCAGAGAGTGCACTGGCACCAGTGGGGTTGCAGTGCAGTGAGTCCAGAAAGTGCACTGGCACCAGTGGGGATGCAGTGCAGTGAGTCCAGAGAGTGCACTGGCACCACTGGGGATGCAGTGCAGTGACTCCAGAGAGTGCACTGGCACCAGTGGGGATGCAGTGCAGTGAGTCCAGAGAGTGCACTGGCACCAGTGGGGATGCACTGCAGTGAGTCCAGAGAGTGCACTGGCACCAGTGGGGATGCAGTGCAGTGAGTCCAGAGAGTGCACTGGCACCAGTGGGCATGCAGTGCAGTGAGTCCAGAGAGTGCACTGGCAACAGTGCGGTTGCAGTGCAGTGAGTCCAGAGAGTGCACTGGCACCAGTGGGGATGCAGTGCAGTGAGTCCAGAGAGTGCACTGGCACCAGTGGGGATGCAGTGCAGTGAGTCCAGAGAGTGCACTGGCACCAGTGGGGTTGCAGTGCAGTGAGTCCAGAGAGTGCACTGGCACCAGTGGGGATGCAGTGCAGTGAGTCCAGAGAGTGCACTGGCAGCAATGGGGATGCAGTGCAGTGACTCCAGAGAGTGCACTGGCACCACTGGGGATGCAGTGCAATGAGTCCAGAGAGTGCACTGGCACCAGTGGGGATGCAGTGCAGTGACTCCAGAGAGTGCTCTGGCAGCAGTGGGGATGCAGTGCAGTGAGTCCAGAGAGTGCACTGTTACCAGTGGGGATGCAGTGCAGTGACTCCAGAGAGTGCACTGGCAGCAGTGGGGATGCAGTGCAGTGACTCCAGAGAGTGCACTGGCACCAGTGGGGATGCAGTGCAGTGAGTCCAGAGAGTGCACTGGCACCACTGGGGATGCACTGCAGTGACTCCAGAGAGTGCACTGGCACCAGTGGGGATGCAGTGCAGTGAGTCCAGAGAGTGCACTGGCACCAGTGGGGATGCACTGCAGTGAGTCCAGAAAGTGCACTGGCACTACTGGGGATGCAGTGCAGTGAGTCCAGAGAGTGCACTGGCACCAGTGGAGATGCAGTGCAGTGAGTCCAGAGAGTGCACTGGCACCACTGGGGATGCAGTGTAGTGAGTCCAGAGAGTGCACTGGCACCAGTGGGGTTGCAGTGCAGTGACTCCAGAGAGTGCACTGGCACCAGTGGGTATGCAGTGCAGTGAGTGCAGAGAGTGCACTGGCACCAGTGGGGATGCAGTGCAGTCAGTCCAGAGAGTGCAATGGCACCAGTGGGGATGCAAAGCAGTGACTCCAGAGAGTGCACTGGCACCACTGGGGATGCACTGCAGTGTCTCCAGAGAGTGCACTGGCACCAGTGGGGATGCAGTGCAGTGAGTCCAGAGAGTGCACTGGCATCACTGGGGATGCAGTGCAGTGACTCCAGAGAGTGCACTGGCACCAGTGGGGTTGCAGTGCAGTGACTCCAGAGAGTGCACTGGCACCACTGGGGATGCATTGCAGTGAGTCCAGAGAGTGCACTGGCACCAGTGGGGATGCAGTGCAGTGAGTCCTGAGAGTGCGCTGGCACCAGTGGGAATGCAGTGCAGTGACTCCAGAGAGTTCACTGGCACCAGTGCGGATGCACTGCAGTGAGTCCAGACAGTGCACTGGCACCACTGGGGATGCCGTGCAGTGAGTCCAGAGAGTGCACTGTCACCAGTGGGGATGCAGTGCAGTGAGTCCAGAGAGTTCACTGGCACCAGTGGGGATGCAGTGCAGTGAGTCCAGAGAGTGCACTGTCACCAGTGGGGATGCAGTGCAGTGAGTCCAGAGAGTGCACTGGCACCACTAGGGATGCAGTGCAGTGAGTCCAGAAAGTGCACTGGCACTACAGGGGATGCAGTGCAGTGAGTCCAGAGAGTGCACTGGCACCAGTGGGGATGCAGTGCAGTGAGTCCAGAGAGTGCACTGGCACCAGTGGGGTTGCAGTGCAGTGAGTCCAAAGAGTTAACTGGCACCGCTTGGCATGCAGTACAGTGACTCCAGAAAGTGCACTGGCAGCAATGGGGATGCAGTGCAGTGACTCCAGAGAGTGCACTGGCACCACTGGGGATGCAGTGCAATGAGTCCTGAGAGTGCACTGGCACCAGTGGGGATGCAGTGCAGTGAGTCCAGAGAGTTCACTGGCACCAGTGGGGATGCAGTGCAGTGAGTCCAGAGAGTGCACTGGCACCAGTGGGGTTGCAGTGCAGTGAGTCCAGAGAGTGCACTGGCACCAGTGGGGATGCAGTGCAGTCAGTCCAGAGAGTGCAATGGCACCAGTGGGGATGCAAAGCAGTGAGTCCAGAGAGTGCACTGGCACCAGTGGGAATGCAGTGCAGTGAGTTGAGAGAGTGCACTGGAACCAGTGGGGATGCACTGCAGTGTCTCCAGAGAGTGCACTGGCACCAGTGGGGATGCAGTGCAGTGAGTCCAGAGAGTGCATTGGCACCAGTGGGAATGCAGTGCAGTGACTCCAGAGAGTGCACTGGCACCACTGGGGATGCAGTGCAGTGAGTCCAGAGAGTGCACTGGCACCAGTGGGGATGCAGTGCAGTGACTCCAGAGAGTGCACTGGCAGCAGTGGGGATGCAGTGCAGTGAGTCTAGAGAGTGCACTGGCACCAGTGGGGATGCAGTGCAGTGAGTCCAGAGAGTGCACTGGCACCAGTGGGGATGCAGTGCAGTGACTCCAGACAGTGCACTGGCACCAGTGGGGATGCAGTGCAGTGAGTCCAGAGAGTGCACTGGTACCAGTGGCGTTGGAGTGCAGTGACTCTAGAGAGTGCACTGGCACCAGTGGGGATGCAGTGCAGTGACTCCAGAGAGTGCACTGGCACCACTGGGGATGCAGTGCAGTGAGTCCAGAGAGTGCATTGGCACCACTGGGGATGCAGTGCAGTGAGTCCAGAGAGTGCACTGGCACCAGTGGGGATGCAGTGCAGTGAGTCCAGGGAGTGCACTGGTAGCAGTGGGGATGCAGTGCAGTGAGTCCAGAGAGTTCACTGGCACCAGTGGGGATGCAGTGCAGTGAGTCCAGAGAGTGCACTGGTACCAGTGGCGTTGGAGTGCAGTGACTCTAGAGAGTGCACTGGCACCAGTGGGGATGCAGTGCAGTGAGTCCAGAGAGTGCACTGGCACCACTGGGGATGCAGTGCAGTGACTCCAGAGAGTGCACTGGCAGCAGTGGGGATGCAGTGCAGTGAGTCCAGAGAGTGCACTGGCACCAGTGGGAATGCAGGGCAGTGAGTCCAGGGAGTGCACTGGTAGCAGTGGGGATGCAGTGCAGTGAGTCCAGAGAGTTCACTGGCACCAGTGGGGATGCAGTGCAGTGACTCCAGAGAGTGCACTGGCACCAGTGGGGATGCAGTGCAGTGAGTCCAGAGAGTTCACTGGCACTACTGGGGATGCAGTGCAGTGAGTCCAGAGAGTGCACTGGCACCAGTGGGGATGCAGTGCAGTGAGTCCTTATAGTGCACTGGCACCACTGGGGATGCAGTGCAGTGACTCCAGAGAGTGCACTGGCACCAGTGGGGATGCAGTGTAGTGAGTCCAGAGAGTTCACTGGCACCAGTGGGGTTGCAGTGCAGTGAATCCAGAGAGTGCACTGGCACCAGTGGGGATGCAGTGCAGTGAGTCCAGGCAGTTCACTGGCACCAGTGGGGATGCAGTGCAGTGAGTCCAGGCAGTTCACTGGCACCAGTGGGGATGCAGTGCAGTGTCTCCAGAGAGTATAGTGGCACCAGTGGGGATGCAGTGCAGTGACTCCAGAGAGTGCACTGGCACCAGTGGGGATGCAGTGCAGTGAGTCCAGAGAGTGCACTGGCACCAGTGGGGTTGCAGTGCAGTGAGTCCAGAAAGTGCACTGGCACCAGTGGGGATGCAGTGCAGTGAGTCCAGAGAGTGCACTGGCACCACTGGGGATGCAGTGTAGTGACTCCAGAGAGTGCACTGGCACCAGTGGGGATGCAGTGCAGTGAGTCCAGAGAGTGCACTGGCACCAGTGGGGATGCACTGCAGTGAGTCCAGAGAGTGCACTGGCACCAGTGGGGATGCAGTGCAGTGAGTCCAGAGAGTGCACTGGCACCAGTGGGCATGCAGTGCAGTGAGTCCAGAGAGTGCACTGGCAACAGTGCGGTTGCAGTGCAGTGAGTCCAGAGAGTGCACTGGCACCAGTGGGGATGCAGTGCAGTGAGTCCAGAGAGTGCACTGGCACCAGTGGGGATGCAGTGCAGTGAGTCCAGAGAGTGCACTGGCACCAGTGGGGTTGCAGTGCAGTGAGTCCAGAGAGTGCACTGGCACCAGTGGGGATGCAGTGCAGTGAGTCCAGAGAGTGCACTGGCAGCAATGGGGATGCAGTGCAGTGACTCCAGAGAGTGCACTGGCACCACTGGGGATGCAGTGCAATGAGTCCAGAGAGTGCACTGGCACCAGTGGGGATGCAGTGCAGTGACTCCAGAGAGTGCTCTGGCAGCAGTGGGGATGCAGTGCAGTGAGTCCAGAGAGTGCACTGTTACCAGTGGGGATGCAGTGCAGTGACTCCAGAGAGTGCACTGGCAGCAGTGGGGATGCAGTGCAGTGACTCCAGAGAGTGCACTGGCACCAGTGGGGATGCAGTGCAGTGAGTCCAGAGAGTGCACTGGCACCACTGGGGATGCACTGCAGTGACTCCAGAGAGTGCACTGGCACCAGTGGGGATGCAGTGCAGTGAGTCCAGAGAGTGCACTGGCACCAGTGGGGATGCACTGCAGTGAGTCCAGAAAGTGCACTGGCACTACTGGGGATGCAGTGCAGTGAGTCCAGAGAGTGCACTGGCACCAGTGGAGATGCAGTGCAGTGAGTCCAGAGAGTGCACTGGCACCACTGGGGATGCAGTGTAGTGAGTCCAGAGAGTGCACTGGCACCAGTGGGGTTGCAGTGCAGTGACTCCAGAGAGTGCACTGGCACCAGTGGGTATGCAGTGCAGTGAGTGCAGAGAGTGCACTGGCACCAGTGGGGATGCAGTGCAGTCAGTCCAGAGAGTGCAATGGCACCAGTGGGGATGCAAAGCAGTGACTCCAGAGAGTGCACTGGCACCACTGGGGATGCACTGCAGTGTCTCCAGAGAGTGCACTGGCACCAGTGGGGATGCAGTGCAGTGAGTCCAGAGAGTGCACTGGCATCACTGGGGATGCAGTGCAGTGACTCCAGAGAGTGCACTGGCACCAGTGGGGTTGCAGTGCAGTGACTCCAGAGAGTGCACTGGCACCACTGGGGATGCATTGCAGTGAGTCCAGAGAGTGCACTGGCACCAGTGGGGATGCAGTGCAGTGAGTCCTGAGAGTGCGCTGGCACCAGTGGGAATGCAGTGCAGTGACTCCAGAGAGTTCACTGGCACCAGTGCGGATGCACTGCAGTGAGTCCAGACAGTGCACTGGCACCACTGGGGATGCCGTGCAGTGAGTCCAGAGAGTGCACTGTCACCAGTGGGGATGCAGTGCAGTGAGTCCAGAGAGTTCACTGGCACCAGTGGGGATGCAGTGCAGTGAGTCCAGAGAGTGCACTGTCACCAGTGGGGATGCAGTGCAGTGAGTCCAGAGAGTGCACTGGCACCACTAGGGATGCAGTGCAGTGAGTCCAGAAAGTGCACTGGCACTACAGGGGATGCAGTGCAGTGAGTCCAGAGAGTGCACTGGCACCAGTGGGGATGCAGTGCAGTGAGTCCAGAGAGTTCACTGGCACCAGTGGGGATGCAGTGCAGTGACTCCAGAGAGTGCACTGGCACCAGTGGGGATGCACTGCAGTGAGTCCAGACAGTGCACTGGCACCAGTGGGGATGCAGTGCAGTGACTCCATAGACTGCACTGGCACCAGTGGGGATGCAGTGCAGTGAGTCCAGAGAGTGCACTGGCACCAGTGGGGATGCAGTGCAGTGAGTCCAGAGAGTGCACTGGCTCCACTAGGGATGCAGTGCAGTGACTCCATAAAGTGCACTGGCACTACTGCGTATGCAGTGCAGTGAGTCCAGAGAGTGCACTGGCACCAGTGGGGATGCAGTGCAGTGAGTCCAGAGAGTGCACTGGCACCCCTGGGGATGCAGTGCAATGAGTCCAGAGAGTGCACTGGCACCAGTGGGGTTGCAGTGCAGTGAGTCCAGAGAGTGCACTGGCACCAGTGGGAATGCAGTGCAGTGAGTCCAGAGAGTGCACTGGCAGCAGTGGGGATGCAGTGTAGTGAGTCCAGAGAGTGCACTGGCACCAGTGGGGTTGCAGTGCAGTGAGTCCAGAGAGTGCACTGGCACCAGTGGGAATACAGTGCAGTGAGTCCAGAGAGTGCACTGGCAGCAGTGGGGATGCAGTGCAGTAAGTCCAGAGAGTGCACTGGCACCACTGGGGACGCAGTGCAGTGACTCCAGAGAGTGCACTGGCACCAGTGGGGATGCAGTGCAGTGAGTCCAGAGAGTGCACTGGCACCAGTGGGGATGCAGTGCAGTGAGTCCAGAGAGTGCACTGGCACCAGTGGGGTTGCAGTGCAGTGAGTCCAGAGAGTGCACTGGCACCAGTGGGGATGCAGTGCAGTCAGTCCAGAGAGTGCAGTGGCACCAGTGGGGATGCAAAGCAGTGACTCCAGAGAGTGCACTGGCACCAGTGGGGATGCAGTGCAGTGAGTCCAGAGAGTGCATTGCCACCAGTGGGGATGCCGTGCAGTGACTCCAGAGAGTGCACTGGCAGCAGTGGGGATGCAGTGCAGTGAGTCCAGAGAGTGCACTGGCACCAGTGGGGATGCAGTGCAGTGACTCCAGAGAGTGCACTGGCACCAGTGGGGATGCAGTGCAGTGAGTCTAGAGAGTGCACTGGCACCAGTGGGGATGCAGTGCAGTGAGTCCAGAGAGTGCACTGGCACCAGTGGGGATGCAGTGCAGTGACTCCAGAGAGTGCTCTGGCACCAGTGGGGATGCAGTGCAGTGAGTCCAGAGAGTGCACTGGCACCAGTGGGGATGCAGTGCAGTGAGTCCAGAGAGTGCACTGGCACCACTGGGGATGCAGTGCAGTGAGTCCAGAGAGTGCACTGGCACCAGTGGGGATGCAGTGCAGTGAGTCCAGAGAGTTCACTGGCACCAGTGGGGATGCAGTGCAGTGAGTCCAGAGAGTGCACTGGCACCAGTGGGGATGCACTGCAGTGAGTCCAGAGAGTGCATTGGCACCAGTGGGGATGCAGTGCAGTGAGTCCAGAGAGTGCACTGGTACAAGTGGGGATGCAGTGCAGTGAGTTCAGAGAGTGCACTGGCACCACTGCGGATCAGTGCAGTGACTCTAGAGAATGCACTGGCACCAGTGGGGTTGGAGTGCAGTGACTGTAGAGAGTGCACTGGCACCACTGCGGATCAGTGCAGTGACTCTAGAGAGTGCACTGTCACCAGTGGGGATGCAGTGCAGTGAGTGCAGAGAGTGCACTGGCAGCAGTGGGGATGCAGTGCAGTGAGTCCAGAGAGTGCACTGGCACCACTGGGGATGCAGTGCAGTGAGTCCAGAGAGTGCACTGGAACCACTGGGGATGCAGTGCAGTGAGTCCAGAGAGTTCACTGGCACCAGTGGGGATGCAGTGCAGTGACTCCAGAGAGTGCATTGGCACCAGTGGGGATGCAGTGCAGTGACTCCAGAGAGTGCACTGGCACCAGTGGGGATGCAGTGCAGTGACTCCAGAGAGTGCACTGGCACCAGTGGGGATGCAGTGCAGTGAGTCCAGAGAGTGCACTGGCACCAGTGGGGATGCAGTGCAGTGAGTCCAGAGAGTGCACTGGCACCAGTGGGGATGCAGTGCAGTGACTCCAGAGAGTGCACTGGCACCAGTGGGGATGCAGTGCAGTGAGTCCAGAGAGTGCACTGGCACCAGTGGGGATGCAGTGCAGTGAGTCCAGAGAGTTCACTGGCACCAGTGGGGTTGCAGTGTAGTGAGTCCAGAGAGTGCACTGGCACCACTGGGGATGCAGTGCAGTGAGTCCCGAGAGTGCACTGGCACCACTGGGGATGCAGTGCAGTGAGCCCAGAGAGTGCACTGGCACCAGTGGGGATGCAGTGCAGTAAGTCCAGAGAGTGCACTGGCACCAGTGGGGTTGCAGTGCAGTGAGTCCAGAGAGTGCACTGGCACCACTGCGGATGCAGTGCAGTGACTCCAGAGAGTGCACTGGCACCAGTGGGGATGCAGTGCAGTGAGTCCAGAGAGTGCACTGGCACCAGTGGGGATGCAGTGCAGTGAGTCCAGAGAGTGCACTGGCACCAGTGGGGATGCAGTGTAGTGAGTCCAGAGAGTTCACTGGCACCAGTGGGGTTGCAGTGTAGTGAGTCCAGAGAGTGCACTGGCACCACTGGGGATGCAGTGAAGTGAGTCCCGAGAGTGCACTGGCACCACTGGGGATGCAGTGCAGTGAGTCCAGAGAGTGCACTGGCACCAGTGGGGATGCAGTGCAGTGAGTCCTGAGAGTGCACTGGCACCAGTGGGGATGCAGTGCAGTGAGTCCAGAGAGTGCACTGGCACCACTGGGGATGCAGTGCAGTGACTCCAGAGAGTGCACTGGCACTAGTGGGGATACAGTGCAGTGAGTCCGGAGAGTGCACTGGCACCAGTGGGGATGCAGTGCAGTGAGTCCAGAGAGTGCACTGGCACCACTTGGGATGCGGTGCAGTGACTCCAGAAAGTGCACTGGCACTACTGGGGATGCAGTGCAGTGAGTCCCGAGAGTGCACTGGCACCACTGGGGATGCAGTGCAGTGAGCCCAGAGAGTGCACTGGCACCAGTGGGGATGCAGTGCAGTGAGTCCAGAGAGTGCACTGGCACCAGTGGGGTTGCAGTGCAGTGAGTCCAGAGAGTGCACTGGGACCAGTGGGCATGCAGTGCAGTGACTCCAGAGAGTGCACTGGCAGCAGTGGGGTTGCAGTGCAGTGAGCCCAGAGAGTGCCCTGGCACCAGTGGGGATGCAGTGCAGTGAGTCCAGAGAGTGCACTGGCACCACTGGGGATGCACTGCAGTGGGTCCGAAGAGTGCACTGGCACCAGTGGGGATGCAGTGCAGTGACTCCAGAGAGTGCACTTGCACCAGTGGGGATGCAGTGCAGTGAGTCCAGAGAGTGCACTGGCACCACTGGGGATGCAGTGCAGTGAGTCCAGAGAGTGCACTGGCACCAGTGGGGATGCAGTGCAGTGAGTCCAGAGAGTGCACTGGCACCACTTGGGATGCGGTGCAGTGAGTCCAGAGAGTGCACTGGCACTACTGGGGATGCAGTGCAGTGAGTCCCGAGAGTGCACTGGCACCACTGGGGATGCAGTGCAGTGAGTCCAGAGAGTGCACTGGCAGCAGTGGGGATGCAGTGCAGTGAGTCCAGAGAGTGCACTGGCAGCAGTGGGGATGCAGTGCAGTGACTCCAGAGAGTGGACTGGCACCAGTGGGGATGCACTGCAGTGAGTCCAGAAAGTGCACTGGCACCAGTGGGGATGCAGTGCAGTGAGTCCAGAGAGTGCACTGGCACCAGTGGGGTTGCAGTGCAGTGAGTCCAGAGAGTGCACTGGCACCAGTGGGGATGCAGTGCAGTCAGTCCAGAGAGTGCAATGGCACCAGTGGGGATGCAAAGCAGTGAGTCCAGAGAGTGCACTGGCACCAGTGGGAATGCAGTGCAGTGAGTTGAGAGAGTGCACTGGAACCAGTGGGGATGCACTGCAGTGTCTCCAGAGAGTGCACTGGCACCAGTGGGGATGCAGTGCAGTGAGTCCAGAGAGTGCATTGGCACCAGTGGGAATGCAGTGCAGTGACTCCAGAGAGTGCACTGGCACCACTGGGGATGCAGTGCAGTGAGTCCAGAGAGTGCACTGGCACCAGTGGGGATGCAGTGCAGTGACTCCAGAGAGTGCACTGGCACCACTGGGGATGCAGTGCAGTGAGTCCAGAGAGTGCACTGGCACCACTGGGGATGCAGTGCAGTGACTCCAGAGAGTGCACTGGCAGCAGTGGGGATGCAGTGCAGTGAGTCCAGAGAGTGCACTGGCACCAGTGGGAATGCAGGGCAGTGAGTCCAGGGAGTGCACTGGTAGCAGTGGGGATGCAGTGCAGTGAGTCCAGAGAGTTCACTGGCACCAGTGGGGATGCAGTGCAGTGACTCCAGAGAGTGCACTGGCACCACTGGGGATGCAGTGCAGTGAGTCCAGAGAGTTCACTGGCACTACTGGGGATGCAGTGCAGTGAGTCCAGAGAGTGCACTGGCACCAGTGGGGATGCAGTGCAGTGAGTCCTTATAGTGCACTGGCACCACTGGGGATGCAGTGCAGTGACTCCAGAGAGTGCACTGGCACCAGTGGGGATGCAGTGTAGTGAGTCCAGAGAGTTCACTGGCACCAGTGGGGTTGCAGTGCAGTGAATCCAGAGAGTGCACTGGCACCAGTGGGGATGCAGTGCAGTGAGTCCAGGCAGTTCACTGGCACCAGTGGGGATGCAGTGCAGTGAGTCCAGGCAGTTCACTGGCACCAGTGGGGATGCAGTGCAGTGTCTCCAGAGAGTATAGTGGCACCAGTGGGGATGCAGTGCAGTGACTCCAGAGAGTGCACTGGCACCAGTGGGGATGCAGTGCAGTGAGTCCAGAGAGTGCACTGGCACCAGTGGGGTTGCAGTGCAGTGAGTCCAGAAAGTGCACTGGCACCAGTGGGGATGCAGTGCAGTGAGTCCAGAGAGTGCACTGGCACCACTGGGGATGCAGTGCAGTGACTCCAGAGAGTGCACTGGCACCAGTGGGGATGCAGTGCAGTGAGTCCAGAGAGTGCACTGGCACCAGTGGGGATGCACTGCAGTGAGTCCAGAGAGTGCACTGGCACCAGTGGGGATGCAGTGCAGTGAGTCCAGAGAGTGCACTGGCACCAGTGGGCATGCAGTGCAGTGAGTCCAGAGAGTGCACTGGCAACAGTGCGGTTGCAGTGCAGTGAGTCCAGAGAGTGCACTGGCACCAGTGGGGATGCAGTGCAGTGAGTCCAGAGAGTGCACTGGCACCAGTGGGGATGCAGTGCAGTGAGTCCAGAGAGTGCACTGGCACCAGTGGGGTTGCAGTGCAGTGAGTCCAGAGAGTGCACTGGCACCAGTGGGGATGCAGTGCAGTGAGTCCAGAGAGTGCACTGGCACCACTGGGGATGCAGTGCAGTGAGTCCAGAGAGTTCACTGGCACTACTGGGGATGCAGTGCAGTGAGTCCAGAGAGTGCACTGGCACCAGTGGGGATGCAGTGCAGTGAGTCCTTATAGTGCACTGGCACCACTGGGGATGCAGTGCAGTGACTCCAGAGAGTGCACTGGCACCAGTGGGGATGCAGTGTAGTGAGTCCAGAGAGTTCACTGGCACCAGTGGGGTTGCAGTGCAGTGAATCCAGAGAGTGCACTGGCACCAGTGGGGATGCAGTGCAGTGAGTCCAGGCAGTTCACTGGCACCAGTGGGGATGCAGTGCAGTGAGTCCAGGCAGTTCACTGGCACCAGTGGGGATGCAGTGCAGTGTCTCCAGAGAGTATAGTGGCACCAGTGGGGATGCAGTGCAGTGACTCCAGAGAGTGCACTGGCACCAGTGGGGATGCAGTGCAGTGTCTCCAGAGAGTATAGTGGCACCAGTGGGGATGCAGTGCAGTGACTCCAGAGAGTGCACTGGCAGCAATGGGGATGCTGTGCAGTGACTCCAGAGAGTGCACTGGCACCACTGGGGATGCAGTGCAATGAGTCCAGAGAGTGCACTGGCACCAGTGGGGATGCAGTGCAGTGAGTCCAGAGAGTGCTCTGGCAGCAGTGGGGATGCAGTGCAGTGAGTCCAGAGAGTGCACTGGCACCAGTGGGGATGCACTGCAGTGAGTCCAGAAAGTGCACTGGCACTACTGGGGATGCAGTGCAGTGAGTCCAGAGAGTGCACTGGCACCAGTGGAGATGCAGTGCAGTGAGTCCAGAGAGTGCACTGGCACCACTGGGGATGCAGTGTAGTGAGTCCAGAGAGTGCACTGGCACCAGTGGGGTTGCAGTGCAGTGACTCCAGAGAGTGCACTGGCACCAGTGGGTATGCAGTGCAGTGAGTGCAGAGAGTGCACTGGCACCAGTGGGGATGCAGTGCAGTCAGTCCAGAGAGTGCAATGGCACCAGTGGGGATGCAAAGCAGTGACTCCAGAGAGTGCACTGGCACCACTGGGGATGCACTGCAGTGTCTCCAGAGAGTGCACTGGCACCAGTGGGGATGCAGTGCAGTGAGTCCAGAGAGTGCACTGGCATCACTGGGGATGCAGTGCAGTGACTCCAGAGAGTGCACTGGCACCAGTGGGGTTGCAGTGCAGTGACTCCAGAGAGTGCACTGGCACCACTGGGGATGCATTGCAGTGAGTCCAGAGAGTGCACTGGCACCAGTGGGGATGCAGTGCAGTGAGTCCTGAGAGTGCGCTGGCACCAGTGGGAATGCAGTGCAGTGACTCCAGAGAGTTCACTGGCACCAGTGCGGATGCACTGCAGTGAGTCCAGACAGTGCACTGGCACCACTGGGGATGCCGTGCAGTGAGTCCAGAGAGTGCACTGTCACCAGTGGGGATGCAGTGCAGTGAGTCCAGAGAGTTCACTGGCACCAGTGGGGATGCAGTGCAGTGAGTCCAGAGAGTGCACTGTCACCAGTGGGGATGCAGTGCAGTGAGTCCAGAGAGTGCACTGGCACCACTAGGGATGCAGTGCAGTGAGTCCAGAAAGTGCACTGGCACTACAGGGGATGCAGTGCAGTGAGTCCAGAGAGTGCACTGGCACCAGTGGGGATGCAGTGCAGTGAGTCCAGAGAGTTCACTGGCACCAGTGGGGATGCAGTGCAGTGACTCCAGAGAGTGCACTGGCACCAGTGGGGATGCACTGCAGTGAGTCCAGACAGTGCACTGGCACCACTGGGGATGCAGTGCAGTGACTCCATAGACTGCACTGGCACCAGTGGGGATGCAGTGCAGTGAGTCCAGAGAGTGCACTGGCACCAGTGGGGATGCAGTGCAGTGAGTCCAGAGAGTGCACTGGCTCCACTAGGGATGCAGTGCAGTGACTCCATAAAGTGCACTGGCACTACTGCGTATGCAGTGCAGTGAGTCCAGAGAGTGCACTGGCACCAGTGGGGATGCAGTGCAGTGAGTCCAGAGAGTGCACTGGCACCCCTGGGGATGCAGTGCAGTGAGTCCAGAGAGTGCACTGGCACCAGTGGGGTTGCAGTGCAGTGAGTCCAGAGAGTGCACTGGCACCAGTGGGAATGCAGTGCAGTGAGTCCAGAGAGTGCACTGGCAGCAGTGGGGATGCAGTGTAGTGAGTCCAGAGAGTGCACTGGCACCAGTGGGGTTGCAGTGCAGTGAGTCCAGAGAGTGCACTGGCACCAGTGGGAATACAGTGCAGTGAGTCCAGAGAGTGCACTGGCAGCAGTGGGGATGCAGTGCAGTAAGTCCAGAGAGTGCACTGGCACCACTGGGGACGCAGTGCAGTGACTCCAGAGAGTGCACTGGCACCAGTGGGGATGCAGTGCAGTGAGTCCAGAGAGTGCACTGGCACCAGTGGGGATGCAGTGCAGTGAGTCCAGAGAGTGCACTGGCACCAGTGGGGTTGCAGTGCAGTGAGTCCAGAGAGTGCACTGGCACCAGTGGGGATGCAGTGCAGTCAGTCCAGAGAGTGCAGTGGCACCAGTGGGGTTGCAAAGCAGTGACTCCAGAGAGTGCACTGGCACCAGTGGGGATGCAGTGCAGTGAGTCCAGAGAGTGCATTGCCACCAGTGGGGATGCCGTGCAGTGACTCCAGAGAGTGCACTGGCAGCAGTGGGGATGCAGTGCAGTGAGTCCAGAGAGTGCACTGGCACCAGTGGGGATGCAGTGCAGTGACTCCAGAGAGTGCACTGGCACCAGTGGGGATGCAGTGCAGTGAGTCTAGAGAGTGCACTGGCACCAGTGGGGATGCAGTGCAGTGAGTCCAGAGAGTGCACTGGCACCAGTGGGGATGCAGTGCAGTGACTCCAGAGAGTGCTCTGGCACCAGTGGGGATGCAGTGCAGTGAGTCCAGAGAGTGCACTGGCACCAGTGGGGATGCAGTGCAGTGAGTCCAGAGAGTGCACTGGCACCACTGGGGATGCAGTGCAGTGAGTCCAGAGAGTGCACTGGCACCAGTGGGGATGCAGTGCAGTGAGTCCAGAGAGTTCACTGGCACCACTGGGGATGCAGTGCAGTGAGTCCAGAGAGTGCACTGGCACCAGTGGGGATGCACTGCAGTGAGTCCAGAGAGTGCATTGGCACCAGTGGGGATGCAGTGCAGTGAGTCCAGAGAGTGCACTGGTACAAGTGGGGATGCAGTGCAGTGAGTTCAGAGAGTGCACTGGCACCACTGCGGATCAGTGCAGTGACTCTAGAGAATGCACTGGCACCAGTGGGGTTGGAGTGCAGTGACTGTAGAGAGTGCACTGGCACCACTGCGGATCAGTGCAGTGACTCTAGAGAGTGCACTGTCACCAGTGGGGATGCAGTGCAGTGAGTGCAGAGAGTGCACTGGCAGCAGTGGGGATGCAGTGCAGTGAGTCCAGAGAGTGCACTGGCACCACTGGGGATGCAGTGCAGTGAGTCCAGAGAGTGCACTGGAACCACTGGGGATGCAGTGCAGTGAGTCCAGAGAGTTCACTGGCACCAGTGGGGATGCAGTGCAGTGACTGCAGAGAGTGCACGGGCACCACTGGGGATGCACTGCAGTGACTCCAGAGAGTGCATTGGCACCAGTGGGGATGCAGTGCAGTGACTCCAGAGAGTGCACTGGCACCAGTGGGGATGCAGTGCAGTGAGTCCAGAGAGTGCACTGGCACCAGTGGGGATGCAGTGCAGTGACTCCAGAGAGTGCACTGGCACCAGTGGGGATGCAGTGCAGTGAGTCCAGAGAGTGCACTGGCACCAGTGGGGATGCAGTGTAGTGAGTCCAGAGAGTTCACTGGCACCAGTGGGGTTGCAGTGTAGTGAGTCCAGAGAGTGCACTGGCACCACTGGGGATGCAGTGCAGTGAGTCCCGAGAGTGCACTGGCACCACTGGGGATGCAGTGCAGTGAGCCCAGAGAGTGCACTGGCACCAGTGGGGATGCAGTGCAGTAAGTCCAGAGAGTGCACTGGCACCAGTGGGGTTGCAGTGCAGTGAGTCCAGAGAGTGCACTGGCACCACTGCGGATGCAGTGCAGTGACTCCAGAGAGTGCACTGGCACCAGTGGGGATGCAGTGCAGTGAGTCCAGAGAGTGCACTGGCACCAGTGGGGATGCAGTGCAGTGAGTCCAGAGAGTGCACTGGCACCAGTGGGGATGCAGTGTAGTGAGTCCAGAGAGTTCACTGGCACCAGTGGGGTTGCAGTGTAGTGAGTCCAGAGAGTGCACTGGCACCACTGGGGATGCAGTGAAGTGAGTCCCGAGAGTGCACTGGCACCACTGGGGATGCAGTGCAGTGAGTCCAGAGAGTGCACTGGCACCAGTGGGGATGCAGTGCAGTGAGTCCTGAGAGTGCACTGGCACCAGTGGGGATGCAGTGCAGTGAGTCCAGAGAGTGCACTGGCACCACTGGGGATGCAGTGCAGTGACTCCAGAGAGTGCACTGGCACTAGTGGGGATACAGTGCAGTGAGTCCGGAGAGTGCACTGGCACCAGTGGGGATGCAGTGCAGTGAGTCCAGAGAGTGCACTGGCACCACTTGGGATGCGGTGCAGTGACTCCAGAAAGTGCACTGGCACTACTGGGGATGCAGTGCAGTGAGTCCCGAGAGTGCACTGGCACCACTGGGGATGCAGTGCAGTGAGCCCAGAGAGTGCACTGGCACCAGTGGGGATGCAGTGCAGTGAGTCCAGAGAGTGCACTGGCACCAGTGGGGTTGCAGTGCAGTGAGTCCAGAGAGTGCACTGGGACCAGTGGGCATGCAGTGCAGTGACTCCAGAGAGTGCACTGGCAGCAGTGGGGTTGCAGTGCAGTGAGCCCAGAGAGTGCCCTGGCACCAGTGGGGATGCAGTGCAGTGAGTCCAGAGAGTGCACTGGCACCACTGGGGATGCACTGCAGTGGGTCCGAAGAGTGCACTGGCACCAGTGGGGATGCAGTGCAGTGACTCCAGAGAGTGCACTTGCACCAGTGGGGATGCAGTGCAGTGAGTCCAGAGAGTGCACTGGCACCACTGGGGATGCAGTGCAGTGAGTCCAGAGAGTGCACTGGCACCAGTGGGGATGCAGTGCAGTGAGTCCAGAGAGTGCACTGGCACCACTTGGGATGCGGTGCAGTGAGTCCAGAGAGTGCACTGGCACTACTGGGGATGCAGTGCAGTGAGTCCCGAGAGTGCACTGGCACCACTGGGGATGCAGTGCAGTGAGTCCAGAGAGTGCACTGGCAGCAGTGGGGATGCAGTGCAGTGAGTCCAGAGAGTGCACTGGCAGCAGTGGGGATGCAGTGCAGTGACTCCAGAGAGTGGACTGGCACCAGTGGGGATGCACTGCAGTGAGTCCAGAAAGTGCACTGGCACCAGTGGGGATGCAGTGCAGTGAGTCCAGAGAGTGCACTGGCACCAGTGGGGTTGCAGTGCAGTGAGTCCAGAGAGTGCACTGGCACCAGTGGGGATGCAGTGCAGTCAGTCCAGAGAGTGCAATGGCACCAGTGGGGATGCAAAGCAGTGAGTCCAGAGAGTGCACTGGCACCAGTGGGAATGCAGTGCAGTGAGTTGAGAGAGTGCACTGGAACCAGTGGGGATGCACTGCAGTGTCTCCAGAGAGTGCACTGGCACCAGTGGGGATGCAGTGCAGTGAGTCCAGAGAGTGCATTGGCACCAGTGGGAATGCAGTGCAGTGACTCCAGAGAGTGCACTGGCACCACTGGGGATGCAGTGCAGTGAGTCCAGAGAGTGCACTGGCACCAGTGGGGATGCAGTGCAGTGACTCCAGAGAGTGCACTGGCAGCAGTGGGGATGCAGTGCAGTGAGTCTAGAGAGTGCACTGGCACCAGTGGGGATGCAGTGCAGTGAGTCCAGAGCGTGCACTGGCACCAGTGGGGATGCAGTGCAGTGACTCCAGACAGTGCACTGGCACCAGTGGGGATGCAGTGCAGTGAGTCCAGAGAGTGCACTGGTACCAGTGGCGTTGGAGTGCAGTGACTCTAGAGAGTGCACTGGCACCAGTGGGGATGCAGTGCAGTGACTCCAGAGAGTGCACTGGCACCACTGGGGATGCAGTGCAGTGAGTCCAGAGAGTGCATTGGCACCACTGGGGATGCAGTGCAGTGAGTCCAGAGAGTGCACTGGCACCAGTGGGGATGCAATGCAGTGACTCCAGAGAGTGCACTGGCACCACTGGGGATGCAGTGCAGTGAGTCCAGAGAGTGCACTGGCACCACTGGGGATGCAGTGCAGTGACTCCAGAGAGTGCACTGGCAGCAGTGGGGATGCAGTGCAGTGAGTCCAGAGAGTGCACTGGCACCAGTGGGAATGCAGGGCAGTGAGTCCAGGGAGTGCACTGGTAGCAGTGGGGATGCAGTGCAGTGAGTCCAGAGAGTTCACTGGCACCAGTGGGGATGCAGTGCAGTGACTCCAGAGAGTGCACTGGCACCAGTGGGGATGCAGTGCAGTGAGTTCAGAGAGTTCACTGGCACTACTGGGGATGCAGTGCAGTGAGTCCAGAGAGTGCACTGGCACCAGTGGGGATGCAGTGCAGTGAGTCCTTATAGTGCACTGGCACCACTGGGGATGCAGTGCAGTGACTCCAGAGAGTGCACTGGCACCAGTGGGGATGCAGTGCAGTGAGTCCAGAGAGTGCACTGGCACCAGTGGGGATGCAGTGCAGTGAGTCCAGAGAGTGCACTGGCACCAGTGGGGTTGCAGTGCAGTGAGTCCAGAGAGTGCACTGGCACCAGTGGGGATGCAGTGCAGTCAGTCCAGAGAGTGCAGTGGCACCAGTGGGGATGCAAAGCAGTGACTCCAGAGAGTGCACTGGCACCAGTGGGGATGCAGTGCAGTGAGTCCAGAGAGTGCATTGCCACCAGTGGGGATGCCGTGCAGTGACTCCAGAGAGTGCACTGGCAGCAGTGGGGATGCAGTGCAGTGAGTCCAGAGAGTGCACTGGCACCAGTGGGGATGCAGTGCAGTGACTCCAGAGAGTGCACTGGCACCAGTGGGGATGCAGTGCAGTGAGTCTAGAGAGTGCACTGGCACCAGTGGGGATGCAGTGCAGTGAGTCCAGAGAGTGCACTGGCACCAGTGGGGATGCAGTGCAGTGACTCCAGAGAGTGCTCTGGCACCAGTGGGGATGCAGTGCAGTGAGTCCAGAGAGTGCACTGGCACCAGTGGGGATGCAGTGCAGTGAGTCCAGAGAGTGCACTGGCACCACTGGGGATGCAGTGCAGTGAGTCCAGAGAGTGCACTGGCACCAGTGGGGATGCAGTGCAGTGAGTCCAGAGAGTTCACTGGCACCACTGGGGATGCAGTGCAGTGAGTCCAGAGAGTGCACTGGCACCAGTGGGGATGCACTGCAGTGAGTCCAGAGAGTGCATTGGCACCAGTGGGGATGCAGTGCAGTGAGTCCAGAGAGTGCACTGGTACAAGTGGGGATGCAGTGCAGTGAGTTCAGAGAGTGCACTGGCACCACTGCGGATCAGTGCAGTGACTCTAGAGAATGCACTGGCACCAGTGGGGTTGGAGTGCAGTGACTGTAGAGAGTGCACTGGCACCACTGCGGATCAGTGCAGTGACTCTAGAGAGTGCACTGTCACCAGTGGGGATGCAGTGCAGTGAGTGCAGAGAGTGCACTGGCAGCAGTGGGGATGCAGTGCAGTGAGTCCAGAGAGTGCACTGGCACCACTGGGGATGCAGTGCAGTGAGTCCAGAGAGTGCACTGGAACCACTGGGGATGCAGTGCAGTGAGTCCAGAGAGTTCACTGGCACCAGTGGGGATGCAGTGCAGTGACTGCAGAGAGTGCACGGGCACCACTGGGGATGCACTGCAGTGACTCCAGAGAGTGCATTGGCACCAGTGGGGATGCAGTGCAGTGACTCCAGCGAGTGCACTGGCACCAGTGGGGATGCAGTGCAGTGAGTCCAGAGAGTGCACTGGCACCAGTGGGGATGCAGTGCAGTGACTCCAGAGAGTGCACTGGCACCAGTGGGGATGCAGTGCAGTGAGTCCAGAGAGTGCACTGGCACCAGTGGGGATGCAGTGTAGTGAGTCCAGAGAGTTCACTGGCACCAGTGGGGTTGCAGTGTAGTGAGTCCAGAGAGTGCACTGGCACCACTGGGGATGCAGTGCAGTGAGTCCCGAGAGTGCACTGGCACCACTGGGGATGCAGTGCAGTGAGCCCAGAGAGTGCACTGGCACCAGTGGGGATGCAGTGCAGTAAGTCCAGAGAGTGCACTGGCACCAGTGGGGTTGCAGTGCAGTGAGTCCAGAGAGTGCACTGGCACCACTGCAGATGCAGTGCAGTGACTCCAGAGAGTGCACTGGCACCAGTGGGGATGCAGTGCAGTGAGTCCAGAGAGTGCACTGGCACCAGTGGGGATGCAGTGCAGTGAGTCCAGAGAGTGCACTGGCACCAGTGGGGATGCAGTGTAGTGAGTCCAGAGAGTTCACTGGCACCAGTGGGGTTGCAGTGTAGTGAGTCCAGAGAGTGCACTGGCACCACTGGGGATGCAGTGAAGTGAGTCCCGAGAGTGCACTGGCACCACTGGGGATGCAGTGCAGTGAGTCCAGAGAGTGCACTGGCACCAGTGGGGATGCAGTGCAGTGAGTCCTGAGAGTGCACTGGCACCAGTGGGGATGCAGTGCAGTGAGTCCAGAGAGTGCACTGGCACCACTGGGGATGCAGTGCAGTGACTCCAGAGAGTGCACTGGCACTAGTGGGGATACAGTGCAGTGAGTCCGGAGAGTGCACTGGCACCAGTGGGGATGCAGTGCAGTGAGTCCAGAGAGTGCACTGGCACCACTTGGGATGCGGTGCAGTGACTCCAGAAAGTGCACTGGCACTACTGGGGATGCAGTGCAGTGAGTCCCGAGAGTGCACTGGCACCACTGGGGATGCAGTGCAGTGAGCCCAGAGAGTGCACTGGCACCAGTGGGGATGCAGTGCAGTGAGTCCAGAGAGTGCACTGGCACCAGTGGGGTTGCAGTGCAGTGAGTCCAGAGAGTGCACTGGGACCAGTGGGCATGCAGTGCAGTGACTCCAGAGAGTGCACTGGCAGCAGTGGGGTTGCAGTGCAGTGAGCCCAGAGAGTGCCCTGGCACCAGTGGGGATGCAGTGCAGTGAGTCCAGAGAGTGCACTGGCACCAGTTGGGATGCAGTGCAGTGGGTCCGAAGAGTGCACTGGCACCAGTGGGGATGCAGTGCAGTGACTCCAGAGAGTGCACTTGCACCAGTGGGGATGCAGTGCAGTGAGTCCAGAGAGTGCACTGGCACCACTGGGGATGCAGTGCAGTGAGTCCAGAGAGTGCACTGGCACCAGTGGGGATGCAGTGCAGTGAGTCCAGAGAGTGCACTGGCACCACTTGGGATGCGGTGCAGTGAGTCCAGAGAGTGCACTGGCACTACTGGGGATGCAGTGCAGTGAGTCCCGAGAGTGCACTGGCACCACTGGGGATGCAGTGCAGTGAGTCCAGAGAGTGCACTGGCAGCAGTGGGGATGCAGTGCAGTGAGTCCAGAGAGTGCACTGGCAGCAGTGGGGATGCAGTGCAGTGACTCCAGAGAGTGGACTGGCACCAGTGGGGATGCACTGCAGTGAGTCCAGAAAGTGCACTGGCACCAGTGGGGATGCAGTGCAGTGAGTCCAGAGAGTGCACTGGCACCAGTGGGGTTGCAGTGCAGTGAGTCCAGAGAGTGCACTGGCACCAGTGGGGATGCAGTGCAGTCAGTCCAGAGAGTGCAATGGCACCAGTGGGGATGCAAAGCAGTGAGTCCAGAGAGTGCACTGGCACCAGTGGGAATGCAGTGCAGTGAGTTGAGAGAGTGCACTGGAACCAGTGGGGATGCACTGCAGTGTCTCCAGAGAGTGCACTGGCACCAGTGGGGATGCAGTGCAGTGAGTCCAGAGAGTGCATTGGCACCAGTGGGAATGCAGTGCAGTGACTCCAGAGAGTGCACTGGCACCACTGGGGATGCAGTGCAGTGAGTCCAGAGAGTGCACTGGCACCAGTGGGGATGCAGTGCAGTGACTCCAGAGAGTGCACTGGCAGCAGTGGGGATGCAGTGCAGTGAGTCTAGAGAGTGCACTGGCACCAGTGGGGATGCAGTGCAGTGAGTCCAGAGAGTGCACTGGCACCAGTGGGGATGCAGTGCAGTGACTCCAGACAGTGCACTGGCACCAGTGGGGATGCAGTGCAGTGAGTCCAGAGAGTGCACTGGTACCAGTGGCGTTGGAGTGCAGTGACTCTAGAGAGTGCACTGGCACCAGTGGGGATGCAGTGCAGTGACTCCAGAGAGTGCACTGGCACCACTGGGGATGCAGTGCAGTGAGTCCAGAGAGTGCATTGGCACCACTGGGGATGCAGTGCAGTGAGTCCAGAGAGTGCACTGGCACCAGTGGGGATGCAGTGCAGTGACTCCAGAGAGTGCACTGGCACCACTGGGGATGCAGTGCAGTGAGTCCAGAGAGTGCACTGGCACCACTGGGGATGCAGTGCAGTGACTCCAGAGAGTGCACTGGCAGCAGTGGGGATGCAGTGCAGTGAGTCCAGAGAGTGCACTGGCACCAGTGGGAATGCAGGGCAGTGAGTCCAGGGAGTGCACTGGTAGCAGTGGGGATGCAGTGCAGTGAGTCCAGAGAGTTCACTGGCACCAGTGGGGATGCAGTGCAGTGACTCCAGAGAGTGCACTGGCACCAGTGGGGATGCAGTGCAGTGAGTCCAGAGAGTTCACTGGCACTACTGGGGATGCAGTGCAGTGAGTCCAGAGAGTGCACTGGCACCAGTGGGGATGCAGTGCAGTGAGTCCTTATAGTGCACTGGCACCACTGGGGATGCAGTGCAGTGACTCCAGAGAGTGCACTGGCACCAGTGGGGATGCAGTGTAGTGAGTCCAGAGAGTTCACTGGCACCAGTGGGGTTGCAGTGCAGTGAATCCAGAGAGTGCACTGGCACCAGTGGGGATGCAGTGCAGTGAGTCCAGGCAGTTCACTGGCACCAGTGGGGATGCAGTGCAGTGAGTCCAGGCAGTTCACTGGCACCAGTGGGGATGCAGTGCAGTGTCTCCAGAGAGTATAGTGGCACCAGTGGGGATGCAGTGCAGTGACTCCAGAGAGTGCACTGGCACCAGTGGGGATGCAGTGCAGTGAGTCCAGAGAGTGCACTGGCACCAGTGGGGTTGCAGTGCAGTGAGTCCAGAAAGTGCACTGGCACCAGTGGGGATGCAGTGCAGTGAGTCCAGAGAGTGCACTGGCACCACTGGGGATGCAGTGCAGTGACTCCAGAGAGTGCACTGGCACCAGTGGGGATGCAGTGCAGTGAGTCCAGAGAGTGCACTGGCACCAGTGGGGATGCACTGCAGTGAGTCCAGAGAGTGCACTGGCACCAGTGGGGATGCAGTGCAGTGAGTCCAGAGAGTGCACTGGCACCAGTGGGCATGCAGTGCAGTGAGTCCAGAGAGTGCACTGGCAACAGTGCGGTTGCAGTGCAGTGAGTCCAGAGAGTGCACTGGCACCAGTGGGGATGCAGTGCAGTGAGTCCAGAGAGTGCACTGGCACCAGTGGGGATGCAGTGCAGTGAGTCCAGAGAGTGCACTGGCACCAGTGGGGTTGCAGTGCAGTGAGTCCAGAGAGTGCACTGGCACCAGTGGGGATGCAGTGCAGTGAGTCCAGAGAGTGCACTGGCAGCAATGGGGATGCAGTGCAGTGACTCCAGAGAGTGCACTGGCACCACTGGGGATGCAGTGCAATGAGTCCAGAGAGTGCACTGGCACCAGTGGGGATGCAGTGCAGTGAGTCCAGAGAGTGCTCTGGCAGCAGTGGGGATGCAGTGCAGTGAGTCCAGAGAGTGCACTGTTACCAGTGGGGATGCAGTGCAGTGACTCCAGAGAGTGCACTGGCAGCAGTGGGGATGCAGTGCAGTGACTCCAGAGAGTGCACTGGCACCAGTGGGGATGCAGTGCAGTGAGTCCAGAGAGTGCACTGGCACCACTGGGGATGCACTGCAGTGACTCCAGAGAGTGCACTGGCACCAGTGGGGATGCAGTGCAGTGAGTCCAGAGAGTGCACTGGCACCAGTGGGGATGCACTGCAGTGAGTCCAGAAAGTGCACTGGCACTACTGGGGATGCAGTGCAGTGAGTCCAGAGAGTGCACTGGCACCAGTGGAGATGCAGTGCAGTGAGTCCAGAGAGTGCACTGGCACCACTGGGGATGCAGTGTAGTGAGTCCAGAGAGTGCACTGGCACCAGTGGGGTTGCAGTGCAGTGACTCCAGAGAGTGCACTGGCACCAGTGGGTATGCAGTGCAGTGAGTGCAGAGAGTGCACTGGCACCAGTGGGGATGCAGTGCAGTCAGTCCAGAGAGTGCAATGGCACCAGTGGGGATGCAAAGCAGTGACTCCAGAGAGTGCACTGGCACCACTGGGGATGCACTGCAGTGTCTCCAGAGAGTGCACTGGCACCAGTGGGGATGCAGTGCAGTGAGTCCAGAGAGTGCACTGGCATCACTGGGGATGCAGTGCAGTGACTCCAGAGAGTGCACTGGCACCAGTGGGGTTGCAGTGCAGTGACTCCAGAGAGTGCACTGGCACCACTGGGGATGCATTGCAGTGAGTCCAGTGAGTGCACTGGCACCAGTGGGGATGCAGTGCAGTGAGTCCTGAGAGTGCGCTGGCACCAGTGGGAATGCAGTGCAGTGACTCCAGAGAGTTCACTGGCACCAGTGCGGATGCACTGCAGTGAGTCCAGACAGTGCACTGGCACCACTGGGGATGCCGTGCAGTGAGTCCAGAGAGTGCACTGTCACCAGTGGGGATGCAGTGCAGTGAGTCCAGAGAGTTCACTGGCACCAGTGGGGATGCAGTGCAGTGAGTCCAGAGAGTGCACTGTCACCAGTGGGGATGCAGTGCAGTGAGTCCAGAGAGTGCACTGGCACCACTAGGGATGCAGTGCAGTGAGTCTAGAAAGTGTACTGGCACTACTGGGGATGCAGTGCAGTGAGTCCAGAGAGTGCACTGGCACCAGTGGGGATGCAGTGCAGTGAGTCCAGAGAGTTCACTGGCACCAGTGGGGATGCAGTGCAGTGACTCCAGAGAGTGCACTGGCACCAGTGGGGATGCACTGCAGTGAGTCCAGACAGTGCACTGGCACCACTGGGGATGCAGTGCAGTGACTCCATAGACTGCACTGGCACCAGTGGGGATGCAGTGCAGTGAGTCCAGAGAGTGCACTGGCACCAGTGGGGATGCAGTGCAGTGAGTCCAGAGAGTGCACTGGCTCCACTAGGGATGCAGTGCAGTGACTCCATAAAGTGCACTGGCACTACTGCGTATGCAGTGCAGTGAGTCCAGAGAGTGCACTGGCACCAGTGGGGATGCAGTGCAGTGAGTCCAGAGAGTGCACTGGCACCCCTGGGGATGCAGTGCAGTGAGTCCAGAGAGTGCACTGGCACCAGTGGGGTTGCAGTGCAGTGAGTCCAGAGAGTGCACTGGCACCAGTGGGAATGCAGTGCAGTGAGTCCAGAGAGTGCACTGGCAGCAGTGGGGATGCAGTGTAGTGAGTCCAGAGAGTGCACTGGCACCAGTGGGGTTGCAGTGCAGTGAGTCCAGAGAGTGCACTGGCACCAGTGGGAATACAGTGCAGTGAGTCCAGAGAGTGCACTGGCAGCAGTGGGGATGCAGTGCAGTAAGTCCAGAGAGTGCACTGGCACCACTGGGGACGCAGTGCAGTGACTCCAGAGAGTGCACTGGCACCAGTGGGGATGCAGTGCAGTGAGTCCAGAGAGTGCACTGGCACCAGTGGGGATGCAGTGCAGTGAGTCCAGAGAGTGCACTGGCACCAGTGGGGTTGCAGTGCAGTGAGTCCAGAGAGTGCACTGGCACCAGTGGGGATGCAGTGCAGTCAGTCCAGAGAGTGCAGTGGCACCAGTGGGGATGCAAAGCAGTGACTCCAGAGAGTGCACTGGCACCAGTGGGGATGCAGTGCAGTGAGTCCAGAGAGTGCATTGCCACCAGTGGGGATGCCGTGCAGTGACTCCAGAGAGTGCACTGGCAGCAGTGGGGATGCAGTGCAGTGAGTCCAGAGAGTGCACTGGCACCAGTGGGGATGCAGTGCAGTGACTCCAGAGAGTGCACTGGCACCAGTGGGGATGCAGTGCAGTGAGTCTAGAGAGTGCACTGGCACCAGTGGGGATGCAGTGCAGTGAGTCCAGAGAGTGCACTGGCACCAGTGGGGATGCAGTGCAGTGACTCCAGAGAGTGCTCTGGCACCAGTGGGGATGCAGTGCAGTGAGTCCAGAGAGTGCACTGGCACCAGTGGGGATGCAGTGCAGTGAGTCCAGAGAGTGCACTGGCACCACTGGGGATGCAGTGCAGTGAGTCCAGAGAGTGCACTGGCACCAGTGGGGATGCAGTGCAGTGAGTCCAGAGAGTTCACTGGCACCACTGGGGATGCAGTGCAGTGAGTCCAGAGAGTGCACTGGCACCAGTGGGGATGCACTGCAGTGAGTCCAGAGAGTGCATTGGCACCAGTGGGGATGCAGTGCAGTGAGTCCAGAGAGTGCACTGGTACAAGTGGGGATGCAGTGCAGTGAGTTCAGAGAGTGCACTGGCACCACTGCGGATCAGTGCAGTGACTCTAGAGAATGCACTGGCACCAGTGGGGTTGGAGTGCAGTGACTGTAGAGAGTGCACTGGCACCACTGCGGATCAGTGCAGTGACTCTAGAGAGTGCACTGTCACCAGTGGGGATGCAGTGCAGTGAGTGCAGAGAGTGCACTGGCAGCAGTGGGGATGCAGTGCAGTGAGTCCAGAGAGTGCACTGGCACCACTGGGGATGCAGTGCAGTGAGTCCAGAGAGTGCACTGGAACCACTGGGGATGCAGTGCAGTGAGTCCAGAGAGTTCACTGGCACCAGTGGGGATGCAGTGCAGTGACTGCAGAGAGTGCACGGGCACCACTGGGGATGCACTGCAGTGACTCCAGAGAGTGCATTGGCACCAGTGGGGATGCAGTGCAGTGACTCCAGAGAGTGCACTGGCACCAGTGGGGATGCAGTGCAGTGAGTCCAGAGAGTGCACTGGCACCAGTGGGGATGCAGTGCAGTGACTCCAGAGAGTGCACTGGCACCAGTGGGGATGCAGTGCAGTGAGTCCAGAGAGTGCACTGGCACCAGTGGGGATGCAGTGTAGTGAGTCCAGAGAGTTCACTGGCACCAGTGGGGTTGCAGTGTAGTGAGTCCAGAGAGTGCACTGGCACCACTGGGGATGCAGTGCAGTGAGTCCCGAGAGTGCACTGGCACCACTGGGGATGCAGTGCAGTGAGCCCAGAGAGTGCACTGGCACCAGTGGGGATGCAGTGCAGTAAGTCCAGAGAGTGCACTGGCACCAGTGGGGTTGCAGTGCAGTGAGTCCAGAGAGTGCACTGGCACCACTGCGGATGCAGTGCAGTGACTCCAGAGAGTGCACTGGCACCAGTGGGGATGCAGTGCAGTGAGTCCAGAGAGTGCACTGGCACCAGTGGGGATGCAGTGCAGTGAGTCCAGAGAGTGCACTGGCACCAGTGGGGATGCAGTGTAGTGAGTCCAGAGAGTTCACTGGCACCAGTATGGTTGCAGTGTAGTGAGTCCAGAGAGTGCACTGGCACCACTGGGGATGCAGTGAAGTGAGTCCTGAGAGTGCACTGGCACCACTGGGGATGCAGTGCAGTGAGTCCAGAGAGTGCACTGGCACCAGTGGGGATGCAGTGCAGTGAGTCCTGAGAGTGCACTGGCACCAGTGGGGATGCAGTGCAGTGAGTCCAGAGAGTGCACTGGCACCAGTGGGGATGCAGTGCAGTGACTCCAGAGAGTGCACTGGCACTAGTGGGGATACAGTGCAGTGAGTCCGGAGAGTGCACTGGCACCAGTGGGGATGCAGTGCAGTGAGTCCAGAGAGTGCACTGGCACCACTTGGGATGCGGTGCAGTGACTCCAGAAAGTGCACTGGCACTACTGGGGATGCAGTGCAGTGAGTCCCGAGAGTGCACTGGCACCACTGGGGATGCAGTGCAGTGAGCCCAGAGAGTGCACTGGCACCAGTGGGGATGCAGTGCAGTGAGTCCAGAGAGTGCACTGGCACCAGTGGGGTTGCAGTGCAGTGAGTCCAGAGAGTGCACTGGGACCAGTGGGCATGCAGTGCAGTGACTCCAGAGAGTGCACTGGCAGCAGTGGGGTTGCAGTGCAGTGAGCCCAGAGAGTGCCCTGGCACCAGTGGGGATGCAGTGCAGTGAGTCCAGAGAGTGCACTGGCACCAGTTGGGATGCAGTGCAGTGGGTCCGAAGAGTGCACTGGCACCAGTGGGGATGCAGTGCAGTGACTCCAGAGAGTGCACTTGCACCAGTGGGGATGCAGTGCAGTGAGTCCAGAGAGTGCACTGGCACCACTGGGGATGCAGTGCAGTGAGTCCAGAGAGTGCACTGGCACCAGTGGGGATGCAGTGCAGTGAGTCCAGAGAGTGCACTGGCACCACTTGGGATGCGGTGCAGTGAGTCCAGAGAGTGCACTGGCACTACTGGGGATGCAGTGCAGTGAGTCCCGAGAGTGCACTGGCACCACTGGGGATGCAGTGCAGTGAGTCCAGAGAGTGCACTGGCAGCAGTGGGGATGCAGTGCAGTGAGTCCAGAGAGTGCACTGGCACCAGTGGGGATGCAGTGCAGTGACTCCAGAGAGTGGACTGGCACCAGTGGGGATGCACTGCAGTGAGTCCAGAAAGTGCACTGGCACCAGTGGGGATGCAGTGCAGTGACTCCAGAGAGTGCACTGGCACCACGGGGGATGCAGTGCAGTGACTCCAGACAGTGCACTGGCACCAGTGGGGATGCACTGCAGTGACTCCAGAGAGTGCATTGGCACCAGTGGGGATGCAGTGCAGTGACTCCAGAGAGTGCACTGGCACCACTGGGGATGCAGTGCAGTGAGTCCAGAGAGTTCACTGGCACCAGTGGGGATGCAGTGCAGTGACTCCAGAGAGTGCACTGGCACTACTGGGGATGCAGTGTAGTGAGTCCAGAGAGTGCACTGGCACCAGTGGGCATGCACTGCAGGTAGTCCAGAGAGTGCATTGGCACCAGTGGGGATGTAGTGCAGTGAGTCCAGAGAGTGCACTGGCACCACTGGGGATGCAGTGCAGTGAGTCCAGAGAGTGCACTGGCACCAGTGGGGATGCAGTGCAGTGAGTCCAGAGAGTGCACTGGCACCACTAGGGATGCAGTGCAGTGACTCCAGAAAGTGCACTGGCACTACTGGGGATGCAGTGCAGTGAGTCCAGAGAGTGCACTGGCACCAGTGGGGGTGCAGTGCAGTGAGTCCAGAGAGTGCACTGGCACCAGTGGGGATGCAGTGCAGTGAGTCCAGAGAGTGCACTGGCACCAGTGGGGATGCACTGCAGTGAGTCCTTAGATTGCACTGGCACCAGTGGGGATGCAGTGCAGTGAGTCCAGAGAGTGCACTGGCACCAGTGGGGATGCAGTGCAGTGAGTCCAGAGAGTGCACTGGCACCAGTGGGGATGCAGTGCAGTGAGTCCAGAGAGTGCATTGGCACCAGTGGGGATGCAGTGCAGTGACTCCAGAGAGTACACTGGCACCACTGGGGATGCACTGCAGTGACTCCAGAGAGTGCACTGGCACCACTGGGGATGTCGTGCAGTGAGTCCAGAGAGTGCACTGTCACCACTGGGGATGCAGTGCAGTGAGTCCAGAGAGTTCACTGGCACCACCAGGGATGCAGTGCAGTGACTCCAGAAAGTGCACTGGCACCAGTGGGGATGCAGTGCAGTGAGTCCAGAGAGTGCACTGGCACCACTGGGGATGCAGTGCAGTGAGTCCAGAGAGTTCACTGGCACCAGTGGGGATGCAGTGCAGTGACTCCAGAGAGTGCACTGGCACCAGTGGGGATGCACTGCAGTGAGTCCAGACAGTGCACTGGCACCAGTGGGGATGCAGTGCAGTGACTCCAGAGAGTGCACTGGCACCACTGGGGATGCAGTGCAGTGAGTCCAGAGAGTGCACTGGCATCACTGGGGATGCAGTGCAGTGACTCCAGAGAGTGCACTGGCACCACTAGGGATGCAGTGCAGTGACTCCAGAAAGTGCACTGGCACCAGTGGGGATGCAGTGCAGTGAGTCCAGAGAGTGCACTGGCACCAGTGGGGATGCAGTGCGATGAGTCCAGAGAGTGCACTGGCACCAGTGGGGATGCAGTGTAGTGAGTCCAGAGAGTGCACTGGCACCAGTGGGGTTGCAGTGCAGTGATTCCAGAGAGTGCACTGGCACCACTGGGGATGCAGTGCAGTGAGTCCAGAGAGTGCACTGGCACCACTGGGGATGCATTGCAGTGACTCCAGAGAGTGCACTGGCACCAGTGGGGATGCAGTGCAGTGAGTCCAGAGAGTTCACTGGCACCAGTGGGGATGCAGTGCAGTGAGTCCAGAGAGTGCACTGGCACCAGTGGGGTTGCAGTGCAGTGAGTCCAGAGAGTGCACTGGCACCAGTGGGGATGCAGTGCAGTCAGTCCAGAGAGTGCAATGGCACCAGTGGGGATGCAAAGCAGTGAGTCCAGAGAGTGCACTGGCACCAGTGGTAATGCAGTGCAGTGAGTTGAGAGAGTGCACTGGAACCAGTGGGGATGCACTGCAGTGCCTCCAGAGAGTGCACTGGCACCAGTGGGGATGCAGTGCAGTGAGTCCAGAGAGTGCATTGACACCAGTGGGGATGCAGTGCAGTGACTCCAGAGAGTGCAATGGCACCAGTGGGGATGCAGTGCAGTGAGTCCAGAGAGTGCACTGGCACCACTGGGGATGCAGTGCAGTGACTCCAGAGAGTGCACTGGCACCAGTGGGGATGCAGTGCAGTGAGTCTAGAGAGTGCACTGGCACCACTGGGGATGCAGTGCAGTGACTCCAGAGAGTGCACTGGCACCAGTAGGGATGCAGTGCAGTGACTCCAGAGAGTGCTCTGGCAGTAGTGGGGATGCAGTGCAGTGAGTCCAGAGAGTGTACTGGTACCAGTGGGGTTGGAGTGCAGTGACTCTAGAGAGTGCACTGGCACCAGTGGGGATGCAGTGCAGTGAGTGCAGAGAGTGCACTGGCACCAGTGGGGATGCACT
The DNA here is from genome assembly GCF_964034855.1 of Anser brachyrhynchus. Classification (NCBI taxonomy): domain Eukaryota; kingdom Metazoa; phylum Chordata; class Aves; order Anseriformes; family Anatidae; genus Anser; species Anser brachyrhynchus. The sequence continues at coordinate 31,745 of NW_027663523.1, read as the reverse complement.
GCAGTGAGTCCAGACAGTGCACTGGCACTAGTGGGGATGCAGTGCAGTGACTCCAGAGAGTGCACTGGCACCAGTGGGGATGGAGTGCAGTGAGTCCAGAGAGTGCACTGGCACCACTGGGGATGCAGTGCAGTGAGTCCAGAGAGTGCACTGGCACCACTAGGGATGCAGTGCAGTGTCTCCAGAAAGTGCACTGGCACTACTGGGGATGCAGTGCAGTGAGTCCAGAGAGTGCACTGGCACCAGTGGTGTTGCAGTGCAGTGAGTCCAGAGAGTGCACTGGCACCAGTGGGGATGCAGTGCAGTGAGTCCAGAGAGTGCACTGGCAGCAATGGGGATGCAGTGCAGTGACTCCAGAGAGTGCACTGGCACCACTGGGGATGCAGTGCAATGAGTCCAGAGAGTGCACTGGCACCAGTGGGGATGCAGTGCAGTGACTCCAGAGAGTGCACTGGCACCAGTTGGGATGCAGTGCAGTGAGTCCAGAGAGTGCACTGGCACCAGTGGGGTTGCAGTGCAGTGAGTCCAGAGAGTGCACTGGCACCAGTGGGGATGCAGTGCAGTCAGTCCAGAGAGTGCAATGGCACCAGTGGGGATGCAAAGCAGTGAGTCCAGAGAGTGCACTGGCACCAGTGGGAATGCAGTGCAGTGAGTTGAGAGAGTGCACTGGAACCAGTGGGGATGCACTGCAGTGTCTCCAGAGAGTGCACTGGCACCAGTGGGGATGCAGTGCAGTGAGTCCAGAGAGTGCATTGGCACCAGTGGGAATGCAGTGCAGTGACTCCAGAGAGTGCACTGGCACCACTGGGGATGCAGTGCAGTGAGTCCAGAGAGTGCACTGGCACCAGTGGGGATGCAGTGCAGTGACTCCAGAGAGTGCACTGGCAGCAGTGGGGATGCAGTGCAGTGAGTCTAGAGAGTGCACTGGCACCAGTGGGGATGCAGTGCAGTGAGTCCAGAGAGTGCACTGGCACCAGTGGGGATGCAGTGCAGTGACTCCAGACAGTGCACTGGCACCAGTGGGGATGCAGTGCAGTGAGTCCAGAGAGTGCACTGGTACCAGTGGGGTTGGAGTGCAGTGACTCTAGAGAGTGCACTGGCACCAGTGGGGATGCAGTGCAGTGACTGCAGAGAGTGCACTGGCACCAGTGGGTATGCAGTGCAGTGAGTCCAGAGAGTGCATTGGCACCACTGGGGATGCAGTGCAGTGAGTCCAGAGAGTGCACTGGCACCAGTGGGGATGCAGTGCAGTGACTCCAGAGAGTGCACTGGCACCACTGGGGATGCAGTGCAGTGAGTCCAGAGAGTGCACTGGCACCACTGGGGATGCAGTGCAGTGACTCCAGAGAGTGTACTGGCAGCAGTGGGGATGCAGTGCAGTGAGTCCAGAGAGTGCACTGGCACCAGTGGGGATGCAGGGCCGTGAGTCCAGGGAGTGCACTGGTAGCAGTGGGGATGCAGTGCAGTGAGTCCAGAGAGTTCACTGGCACCAGTGGGGATGCAGTGCAGTGACTCCAGAGAGTGCACTGGCACCAGTGGGGATGCAGTGCAGTGAGTCCAGAGAGTTCACTGGCACTACTGGGGATGCAGTGCAGTGAGTCCAGAGAGTGCACTGGCACCAGTGGGGATGCAGTGCAGTGAGTCCTTATAGTGCACTGGCACCACTGGGGATGCAGTGCAGTGACTCCAGAGAGTGCACTGGCACCAGTGGGGATGCAGTGTAGTGAGTCCAGAGAGTTCACTGGCACCAGTGGGGTTGCAGTGCAGTGAATCCAGAGAGTGCACTGGCACCAGTGGGGATGCAGTGCAGTGAGTCCAGGCAGTTCACTGGCACCAGTGGGGATGCAGTGCAGTGAGTCCAGGCAGTTCACTGGCACCAGTGGGGATGCAGTGCAGTGTCTCCAGAGAGTATAGTGGCACCAGTGGGGATGCAGTGCAGTGACTCCAGAGAGTGCACTGGCACCAGTGGGGATGCAGTGCAGTGAGTCCAGAGAGTGCACTGGCACCACTGGGGATGCAGTGCAGTGACTCCAGAGAGTGCACTGGCACCAGTGGGGATGCAGTGCAGTGAGTCCAGAGAGTGCACTGGCACCAGTGGGGATGCACTGCAGTGAGTCCAGAGAGTGCACTGGCACCAGTGGGGATGCAGTGCAGTGAGTCCAGAGAGTGCACTGGCACCAGTGGGCATGCAGTGCAGTGAGTCCAGAGAGTGCACTGGCACCAGTGGGGTTGCAGTGCAGTGAGTCCAGAGAGTGCACTGGCACCAGTGGGGATGCAGTGCAGTGAGTCCAGAGAGTGCACTGGCACCACTAGGGATGCAGTGCAGTGTCTCCAGAAAGTGCACTGGCACTACTGGGGATGCAGTGCAGTGAGTCCAGAGAGTGCACTGGCACCAGTGGTGTTGCAGTGCAGTGAGTCCAGAGAGTGCACTGGCACCAGTGGGGATGCAGTGCAGTGAGTCCAGAGAGTGCACTGGCAGCAATGGGGATGCAGTGCAGTGACTCCAGAGAGTGCACTGGCACCACTGGGGATGCAGTGCAATGAGTCCAGAGAGTGCACTGGCACCAGTGGGGATGCAGTGCAGTGACTCCAGAGAGTGCACTGGCACCAGTTGGGATGCAGTGCAGTGAGTCCAGAGAGTGCACTGGCACCAGTGGGGTTGCAGTGCAGTGAGTCCAGAGAGTGCACTGGCACCAGTGGGGATGCAGTGCAGTCAGTCCAGAGAGTGCAATGGCACCAGTGGGGATGCAAAGCAGTGAGTCCAGAGAGTGCACTGGCACCAGTGGGAATGCAGTGCAGTGAGTTGAGAGAGTGCACTGGAACCAGTGGGGATGCACTGCAGTGTCTCCAGAGAGTGCACTGGCACCAGTGGGGATGCAGTGCAGTGAGTCCAGAGAGTGCATTGGCACCAGTGGGAATGCAGTGCAGTGACTCCAGAGAGTGCACTGGCACCACTGGGGATGCAGTGCAGTGAGTCCAGAGAGTGCACTGGCACCAGTGGGGATGCAGTGCAGTGACTCCAGAGAGTGCACTGGCAGCAGTGGGGATGCAGTGCAGTGAGTCTAGAGAGTGCACTGGCACCAGTGGGGATGCAGTGCAGTGAGTCCAGAGAGTGCACTGGCACCAGTGGGGATGCAGTGCAGTGACTCCAGACAGTGCACTGGCACCAGTGGGGATGCAGTGCAGTGAGTCCAGAGAGTGCACTGGTACCAGTGGGGTTGGAGTGCAGTGACTCTAGAGAGTGCACTGGCACCAGTGGGGATGCAGTGCAGTGACTGCAGAGAGTGCACTGGCACCAGTGGGTATGCAGTGCAGTGAGTCCAGAGAGTGCATTGGCACCACTGGGGATGCAGTGCAGTGAGTCCAGAGAGTGCACTGGCACCAGTGGGGATGCAGTGCAGTGACTCCAGAGAGTGCACTGGCACCACTGGGGATGCAGTGCAGTGAGTCCAGAGAGTGCACTGGCACCACTGGGGATGCAGTGCAGTGACTCCAGAGAGTGCACTGGCAGCAGTGGGGATGCAGTGCAGTGAGTCCAGAGAGTGCACTGGCACCAGTGGGGATGCAGGGCCGTGAGTCCAGGGAGTGCACTGGTAGCAGTGGGGATGCAGTGCAGTGAGTCCAGAGAGTTCACTGGCACCAGTGGGGATGCAGTGCAGTGACTCCAGAGAGTGCACTGGCACCAGTGGGGATGCAGTGCAGTGAGTCCAGAGAGTTCACTGGCACTACTGGGGATGCAGTGCAGTGAGTCCAGAGAGTGCACTGGCACCAGTGGGGATGCAGTGCAGTGAGTCCTTATAGTGCACTGGCACCACTGGGGATGCAGTGCAGTGACTCCAGAGAGTGCACTGGCACCAGTGGGGATGCAGTGTAGTGAGTCCAGAGAGTTCACTGGCACCAGTGGGGTTGCAGTGCAGTGAATCCAGAGAGTGCACTGGCACCAGTGGGGATGCAGTGCAGTGAGTCCAGGCAGTTCACTGGCACCAGTGGGGATGCAGTGCAGTGAGTCCAGGCAGTTCACTGGCACCAGTGGGGATGCAGTGCAGTGTCTCCAGAGAGTATAGTGGCACCAGTGGGGATGCAGTGCAGTGACTCCAGAGAGTGCACTGGCACCACTGGGGATGCAGTGCAGTGAGTCCAGAGAGTGCACTGGCACCAGTGGGGTTGCAGTGCAGTGAGTCCAGAAAGTGCACTGGCACCAGTGGGGATGCAGTGCAGTGAGTCCAGAGAGTGCACTGGCACCACTGGGGATGCAGTGCAGTGACTCCAGAGAGTGCACTGGCACCAGTGGGGATGCAGTGCAGTGAGTCCAGAGAGTGCACTGGCACCAGTGGGGATGCACTGCAGTGAGTCCAGAGAGTGCACTGGCACCAGTGGGGATGCAGTGCAGTGAGTCCAGAGAGTGCACTGGCACCAGTGGGCATGCAGTGCAGTGAGTCCAGAGAGTGCACTGGCACCAGTGGGGTTGCAGTGCAGTGAGTCCAGAGAGTGCACTGGCACCAGTGGGGATGCAGTGCAGTGAGTCCAGAGAGTGCACTGGCACCAGTGGGGTTGCAGTGCAGTGAGTCCAGAGAGTGCACTGGCACCACTGGGGATGCAGTGCAGTGAGTCCAGAGAGTGCACTGGCACCAGTGGGGTTGCAGTGCAGTGAGTCCAGAGAGTGCACTGGCACCAGTGGGGATGCAGTGCAGTGAGTCCAGAGAGTGCACTGGCAGCAATGGGGATGCAGTGCAGTGACTCCAGAGAGTGCACTGGCACCACTGGGGATGCAGTGCAATGAGTCCAGAGAGTGCACTGGCACCAGTGGGGATGCAGTGCAGTGAGTCCAGAGAGTGCACTGGCACCAGTGGGGATGCAGTGCAGTGAGTCCAGAGAGTGCACTGGCACCAGTGGGGTTGCAGTGCAGTGAGTCCAGAGAGTGCACTGGCACCAGTGGGGATGCAGTGCAGTCAGTCCAGGGAGTGCAATGGCACCAGTGGGGATGCAAAGCAGTGAGTCCAGAGAGTGCACTGGCACCAGTGGGAATGCAGTGCAGTGAGTTGAGAGAGTGCACTGGAACCAGTGGGGATGCACTGCAGTGTCTCCAGAGAGTGCACTGGCACCAGTGGGGATGCAGTGCAGTGAGTCCAGAGAGTGCATTGGCACCAGTGGGAATGCAGTGCAGTGACTCCAGAGAGTGCACTGGCACCACTGGGGATGCAGTGCAGTGAGTCCAGAGAGTGCACTGGCACCAGTGGGGATGCAGTGCAGTGACTCCAGAGAGTGCACTGGCAGCAGTGGGGATGCAGTGCAGTGAGTCTAGAGAGTGCACTGGCACCAGTGGGGATGCAGTGCAGTGAGTCCAGAGAGTGCACTGGCACCAGTGGGGATGCAGTGCAGTGACTCCAGAGAGTGCACTGGCACCACAGGGGATGCAGTGCAGTGAGTCCAGAGAGTGCACTGGTACCAGTGGGGTTGGAGTGCAGTGACTCTAGAGAGTGCACTGGCACCAGTGGGGATGCAGTGCAGTGACTCCAGAGAGTGCACTGGCACCACTGGGGATGCAGTGCAGTGAGTCCAGAGAGTGCACTGGCACCACTGGGGATGCAGTGCAGTGACTCCAGAGAGTTCACTGGCACCAGTGGGGTTGCAGTGTAGTGAATCCAGAGAGTGCACTGGCACCAGTGGGGATGCAGTGCAGTGAGTCCAGGCAGTTCACTGGCACCAGTGGGGATGCAGTGCAGTGTCTCCAGAGAGTATAGTGGCACCAGTGGGGATGCAGTGCAGTGACTCCAGAGAGTGCACTGGCACCAGTGGGGATGCAGTGCAGTGAGTCCAGAGAGTGCACTGGCACCAGTGGGGTTGCAGTGCAGTGAGTCCAGAGAGTGCACTGGCACCAGTGGGGATGCAGTGCAGTGAGTCCAGAGAGTGCACTGGCACCACTGGGGATGCAGTGCAGTGACTCCAGAGAGTGCACTGGCACCAGTGGGGATGCAGTGCAGTGAGTCCAGAGAGTGCACTGGCACCAGTGGGGATGCACTGCAGTGAGTCCAGAGAGTGCACTGGCACCAGTGGGGATGCAGTGCAGTGAGTCCAGAGAGTGCACTGGCACCAGTGGGCATGCAGTGCAGTGAGTCCTTAGATTGCACTGGCACCAGTGGGGATGCAGTGCAGTGAGTCCAGAGAGTGCACTGGCACCAGTGGGGATGCAGTGCAGTGACTCCAGAGAGTGCACTGGCACCAGTGGGGTTGGAGTGCAGTGACTCTAGAGAGTGCACTGGCACCAGTGGGGATTCAGTGCAGTGAGTCCAGAGAGTGCACTGGCACCAGTGGGGATGCAGTGCAGTGAGTGCAGAGAGTGCACTGGCACCAGTGGGGATGCAGTGCAGTCAGTCCAGAGAGTGCACTGGCACCACTGGGGATGCACTGCAGTGAGTCCAGAGAGTGCACTGGCACCAGTGGGGATGCAGTGCAGTGAGTGCAGAGAGTGCACTGGCACCAGTGGGGATGCAGTGCAGTGAGTCCAGAGAGTGCACTGGCACCACTGGGGATGCAGTGCAGTGACTCCAGAGAGTGCACTGGCACCACTAGGGATGCAGTGCAGTGACTCCAGAGAGTGCACTGGCACTACTGGGTATGCAGTGCAGTGAGTCCAGAGAGTGCACTGGCACCAGTGGGGATGCAGTGCAGTGAGTCCAGAGAGTTCACTGGCACCAGTGGGGATGCAGTGCAGTGACTCCAGAGAGTTCACTGGCACCAGTGCGGATGCACTGCAGTGAGTCCAGACAGTGCACTGGCACCAGTGGGGATGCAGTGCAGTGAGTCCAGAGAGTGCACTGGCACCACTGGGGATGCAGTGCAGTGAGTCCAGAGAGTGCACTGGCACTAGTGGGGATGCAGTGCAGTGAGTCCAGAGAGTTCACTGGCACCAGTGGGGATGCAGTGCAGTGAGTCCAGAGAGTGCACTGGCACCACTGGGGTTTCAGTGCAGTGAGTCCAGAGAGTGCACTGGCACCAGTGGGGATGCAGTGCAGTCAGTCCAGAGAGTGCACTGGCACCAGTGGGAATGCAGTGCAGTGAGTTGAGAGAGTGCACTGGAACCAGTGGGGATGCACTGCAGTGTATCCAGAGAGTGCACTGGCACCAGTGGAGATGCATTGCAGTGACTCCAGAGAGTGCACTGGCACCAGTGGGGATGCAGTGCAGTGAGTCCAGAGAGTGCTCTGGCAGCAGTGGGGATGTAGTGCAGTGAGTTGACAGAGTGCACTGGAACCAGTGGGGATGCACTGCAGTGTCTCCAGAGAGTGCACCGGCACCACTGGGGATGCAGTGCAGTGAGTCCAGAGAGTGCATTGGCACCAGTGGGGATGCAGTGCAGTGACTCCAGAGAGTGCACTGGCACCAGTGGGGATGCAGTGCAGTGAGTGCAGAGAGTGCACTGGCACCAGTGGGGATGCAGTGCAGTCAGTCCAGAGAGTGCAATGGCAGCAGTGGGGATGCAAAGCAGTGAGTCCAGAGAGAGGACTGGCACCAGTGGGAATGCAGTGCAGTGAGTTGAGAGAGTGCACAGGAACCAGTGCGGATGCACTGCAGTGTCTCCAGAGAGTGCACTGGCACCAGTGGGGATGCAGTGCAGTGAGTCCAGAGAGTGCATTGGCACCAGTGGGGATGCAGTACATTGAGTCCAGAGAGTGCACGGGCACCAGTGGGGATGCAGTGCAGTGAGTCCAGAGAGTGCACTGGCACCAGTGGGGATGCAGTGCAGTGAGTCCTGAGAGTGCACTGGCACCAGTGGGGTTGCAGTGCAGTGAGTGCAGAGAGTGCACTGGCACCAGTGGTGATGCAGTGCAGTGAGTCCAGAGAGTGCACTGGCACCAGTGGGGATGCAGTGCAGTGAGTCCAGAGAGTGCACTGGCACCAGTGGGGATGCAGTGCAGTGAGTCCAGAGAGTGCACTGGCACCACTGGGGATGCAGTGCAGTGAGTCCAGAGAGTGCACTGGCACCAGTGGGGATGCAAAGCAGTGACTCCAGAGAGTGCACTGGCACCACTTGGGATGCACTGCAGTGAGTCCAGAGAGTGCATTGGCACCAGTGGGGATGTAGTGCAGTGAGTCCAGAGAGTGCACTGGCACCAGTGGGGATGCAGTGCAGTGAGTCCTTAGACTGCACTGGCACCACTGGGGTTGCAGTGCAGTGAGTCCAGAGAGTGCACTGGCACCAGTGGGCATGCAGTGCAGTGAGTCCAGAGAGTGCACTGGCACCAGTGGGGATGCAGTGCAGTGAGTGCAGAGAGTGCACTGGTACCAGTGGGGATGCAGTGCAGTGAGTCCAGAGAGTTCACTGGTACCACTAGGGATGCAGTGCAGTGACTCCAGAAAGTGCACTGGCACTACTGGGGATGCAGTGCAGTGAGTCCAGAGAGTGCACTGGCACCAGTGCGGATGCACTGCAGTGAGTCCAGACAGTGCACTGGCACCAGTGGGGATGCAGTGCAGTGACTCCAGAGAGTGCACTGGCACCACTGGGGATGCAGTGCAGTGAGTCCAGAGAGTGCACTGGCACTAGTGGGGATGCAGTGCAGTGAGTCCAGAGAGTTCACTGGCACCAGTGGGGATGCAGTGCAGTGACTCCAGAGAGTGCACTGGCACCACTGGGGTTTCAGTGCAGTGAGTCCAGAGAGTGCACTGGCACCAGTGGGGATGCAGTGCAGTGAGTCCAGAGAGTGCACTGGCACCAGTGGGAATGCAGTGCAGTGAGTTGAGAGAGTGCACTGGAACCAGTGGGGATGCACTGCAGTGTATCCAGAGAGTGCACTGGCACCAGTGGAGATGCATTGCAGTGACTCCAGAGAGTGCACTGGCACCAGTGGGGATGCAGTGCAGTGAGTCCAGAGAGTGCTCTGGCAGCAGTGGGGATGTAGTGCAGTGAGTTGACAGAGTGCACTGGAACCAGTGGGGATGCACTGCAGTGTCTCCAGAGAGTGCACCGGCACCACTGGGGATGCAGTGCAGTGAGTCCAGAGAGTGCATTGGCACCAGTGGGGATGCAGTGCAGTGACTCCAGAGAGTGCACTGGCACCAGTGGGGATGCAGTGCAGTGAGTCCAGAGAGTGCACTGGCACCAGTGGGGATGCAGTGCAGTCAGTCCAGAGAGTGCAATGGCAGCAGTGGGGATGCAAAGCAGTGAGTCCAGAGAGAGGACTGGCACCAGTGGGAATGCAGTGCAGTGAGTTGAGAGAGTGCACAGGAACCAGTGCGGATGCACTGCAGTGTCTCCAGAGAGTGCACTGGCAGCAGTGGGGATGCAGTGCAGTGAGTCCAGAGAGTGCATTGGCACCAGTGGGGATGCAGTACATTGAGTCCAGAGAGTGCACGGGCACCAGTGGGGATGCAGTGCAGTGAGTCCAGAGAGTGCACTGGCACCAGTGGGGATGCAGTGCAGTGAGTCCTGAGAGTGCACTGGCACCAGTGGGGTTGCAGTGCAGTGAGTGCAGAGAGTGCACTGGCACCAGTGGTGATGCAGTGCAGTGAGTCCAGAGAGTGCACTGGCACCAGTGGGGATGCAGTGCAGTGGGTCCAGAGAGTGCACTGGCACCAGTGGGGATGCAGTGCAGTGAGTCCAGAGAGTGCACTGGCACCACTGGGGATGCAGTGCAGTGAGTCCAGAGAGTGCACTGGCACCAGTGGGGATGCAAAGCAGTGACTCCAGAGAGTGCACTGGCACCACTTGGGATGCACTGCAGTGAGTCCAGAGAGTGCATTGGCACCAGTGGGGATGTAGTGCAGTGAGTCCAGAGAGTGCACTGGCACCAGTGGGGATGCAGTGCAGTGAGTCCTTAGACTGCACTGGCACCACTGGGGTTGCAGTGCAGTGAGTCCAGAGAGTGCACTGGCACCAGTGGGCATGCAGTGCAGTGAGTCCAGAGAGTGCACTGGCACCAGTGGGGATGCAGTGCAGTGAGTCCAGAGAGTGCACTGGTACCAGTGGGGATGCAGTGCAGTGAGTCCAGAGAGTTCACTGGTACCACTAGGGATGCAGTGCAGTGACTCCAGAAAGTGCACTGGCACTACTGGGGATGCAGTGCAGTGAGTCCAGAGAGTGCACTGGCACCAGTGGGGATGCAGTGCAGTGAGTCCAGAGAGTGCTCTGGCACCAGTGGGCATGCAGTGCAGTGAGTCCTTAGATTGCACTGGCACCAGTGGGCATGCAGTGCAGTGAGTCCAGAGAGTGCACTGGCACCAGTGGGGATACAGTGCAGTGAGTCCAGAGAGTGCACTGGCACCAGTGGGCATGCAGTGCAGTGTGTCCAGAGAGTGCATTGGCACCAGTGGGGATGCAGTGCAGTGACTCCAGAGAGTGCACTGGCACCACTGGGGATGCACTGCAGTGACTCCAGAGAGTGCACTGGCACCAGTGGGGATGCCGTGCAGTGAGTCCAGAGAGTGCACTGGCACCACTGGGGATGCAGTGCAGTGAGTCCAGAGAGTTCACTGGCACCACCAGGGATGCAGTGCAGTGACTCCAGAAAGTGCACTGGCACTACTGGGGATGCAGTGCAGTGAGTCCAGAGAGTGCACTGGCACCAGTGGGGATGCAGTGCAGTGAGTCCAGAGAGTGCACTGGCACCACTGGGGATGCAGTGCAGTGAGTCCAGAGAGTGCACTGGCACCACTGGGGATGCAGTGCAGTGAGTCCAGAGAGTGCACTGGCACCAGTGGGGATGCAGTGCAGTGAGTCCAGAGAGTTCACTGGCACCACTTGGGATGCAGTGCAGTGACTCCAGAAAGTGCACTGACACTACTGGGGATGCAGTGCAGCGACTCTAGAGAGTGCACTGGCAGCAGTGGGGATGCAGTGCAGTGAGTCCAGAGAGTGCACTGGCACCAGTGGGGATGCAGTGTAGTGAGTCCAGAGAGTGCACTGGCAACAGTGGGGTTGCAGTGCAGTGACGCCAGAGAGTGCACTGGCACTAGTGAGAATGCAGTGCAGTGAGTCCAGAGAGTACATTGGCACCAGTGGGGATGCAGTGCAGTGACTCCAGAGAGTGCAATGGCACCAGTGGGGATGCAAAGCAGTGACTCCAGAGAGTGCACTGGCACCAGTGGGAATGCAGTGCAGTGAGTCCAGAGAGTGCACTGGCAGCAGTGGGGCTGCAGTGCAGTGAGTCCAGAGAGTGCACTGGCACCTGTGGGGATGCACTGCAGTGACTCCAGAGAGTGCACTGGCACCACTGGGGATGCAGTGCAGTGAGTCCAGAGAGTGCACTGGCACCAGTGGGGATGCAGTGCAGTGAGTCCAGAGAGTGCACTGGCACCACTGAGGATCAGTGCAGTGACTCCATAGAGTGCACTGGCACCAGTGGGGTTGGAGTGCAGTGACTCTAGAGAGTGCACTGGCACCAGTGGGGATTCAGTGCAGTGAGTCCAGAGAGTGCACTGGCACCACGGGGGATGCAGTGCAGTGAGTGCAGAGAGTGCATTGGCACCAGTGGGGATGCAGTGCAGTGAGTCCAGAGAGTGCACTGGCACCACTGGTGATGCACTGCAGTGAGTCCAGAGAGTGCACTGGCACCAGTGGGGATGCAGTGCAGTGAGTCCAGAGAGTGCACTGGCACCACTGGGGATGCAGTGCAGTGAGTCCAGAGAGTGCACTGGCACCAGTGGGGATGCAGTGCAGTGAGTCCAGAGAGTACACTGGCACCAGTGGGAATGCAGTGCAGGGAGTCCAGAGAGTGCACTGGCACTACTGGGGATGCAGTGCAGTGAGTCCAGAGAGTGCACTGGCACCAGTTGGGATGCAGTGCAGTGAGTCCAGAGAGTTCAGTGGTACCAGTGGGGATGCAGTGCAGTGAGTCCAGAGAGTGCACTGGCACCACTAGGGATGCAGTGCAGTGAGTCCAGAGAGTGCACTGGCACCAGTTGGGATGCAGTGCAGTGAGTCCAGAGAGTGCTCTGGCACCAGTGGGCATGCAGTGCAGTGAGTCCAGAGAGTGCACTGGCACCAGTGGGCATGCAGTGCAGTGAGTCCAGAGAGTGCACTGGCACCAGTGGGGATACAGTGCAGTGAGTCCAGAGAGTGCACTGGCACCAGTGGGCATGCAGTGCAGTGTGTCCAGAGAGTGCATTGGCACCAGTGGGGATGCAGTGCAGTGACTCCAGAGAGTGCACTGGCACCACTGGGGATGCACTGCAGTGACTCCAGAGAGTGCACTGGCACCAGTGGGGATGCCGTGCAGTGAGTCCAGAGAGTGCACTGGCACCAGTGGGGATGCAGTGCAGTGAGTCCAGAGAGTTCACTGGCACCACCAGGGATGCAGTGCAGTGACTCCAGAAAGTGCACTGGCACTACTGGGGATGCAGTGCAGTGAGTCCAGAGAGTGCACTGGCACCAGTGGGGATGCAGTGCAGTGAGTCCAGAGAGTGCACTGGCACCAGTGGGGATGCAGTGCAGTGAGTCCAGAGAGTGCACTGGCACCACTGGGGATGCAGTGCAGTGAGTCCAGAGAGTGCACTGGCACCAGTGGGGATGCAGTGCAGTGAGTCCAGAGAGTTCACTGGCACCACTTGGGATGCAGTGCAGTGACTCCAGAAAGTGCACTGACACTACTGGGGATGCAGTGCAGCGACTCTAGAGAGTGCACTGGCAGCAGTGGGGATGCAGTGCAGTGAGTCCAGAGAGTGCACTGGCACCAGTGGGGATGCAGTGTAGTGAGTCCAGAGAGTGCACTGGCAACAGTGGGGTTGCAGTGCAGTGACGCCAGAGAGTGCACTGGCACTAGTGAGTATGCAGTGCAGTGAGTCCAGAGAGTACATTGGCACCAGTGGGGATGCAGTGCAGTGACTCCAGAGAGTGCAATGGCACCAGTGGGGATGCAAAGCAGTGACTCCAGAGAGTGCACTGGCACCAGTGGGAATGCAGTGCAGTGAGTCCAGAGAGTGCACTGGCAGCAGTGGGGCTGCAGTGCAGTGAGTCCAGAGAGTGCACTGGCACCTGTGGGGATGCACTGCAGTGACTCCAGAGAGTGCACTGGCACCACTGGGGATGCAGTGCAGTGAGTCCAGAGAGTGCACTGGCACCAGTGGGGATGCAGTGCAGTGAGTCCAGAGAGTGCACTGGCACCACTGAGGATCAGTGCAGTGACTCCATAGAGTGCACTGGCACCAGTGGGGTTGGAGTGCAGTGACTCTAGAGAGTGCACTGGCACCAGTGGGGATTCAGTGCAGTGAGTCCAGAGAGTGCACTGGCACCACTGGGGATGCAGTGCAGTGAGTGCAGAGAGTGCATTGGCACCAGTGGGGATGCAGTGCAGTGAGTCCAGAGAGTGCACTGGCACCACTGGTGATGCACTGCAGTGAGTCCAGAGAGTGCACTGTCACCAGTGGGGATGCAGTGCAGTGAGTCCAGAGAGTGCACTGGCACCACTGGGGATGCAGTGCAGTGAGTCCAGAGAGTGCACTGGCACCAGTGGGGATGCAGTGCAGTGAGTCCAGAGAGTGCACTGGCACCAGTTGGGATGCAGTGCAGTGAGTCCAGAGAGTTCAGTGGTACCAGTGGGGATGCAGTGCAGTGAGTCCAGAGAGTGCACTGGCACCACAGGGGATGCAGTGCAGTGAGTCCAGAGAGTGCACTGGCACCAGTTGGGATGCAGTGCAGTGAGTCCAGAGAGCTCAGTGGTACCAGTGGGGATGCAGTGCAGTGAGTCCAGAGAGTGCACTGGCACCAGTGGGGATGCAGTGCAGTGAGTCCAGAGAGTGCACTGGCACCACTGGGGATGCAGTGCAGTGACTCCAGAGAGTGCACTGGCACCACTAGGTATGCAGTGCAGTGAGTCCAGAGAGTGCACTGGCACCAGTGGGGATGCAGTGCAGTGAGTCCAGAGAGTGCACTGGCACCACTGAGGATCAGTGCAGTGACTCCATAGAGTGCACAGGAACCAGTGCGGATGCACTGCAGTGTCTCCAGAGAGTGCACTGGCACCAGTGGGGATGCAGTGCAGTGAGTCCAGAGAGTGCATTGGCACCAGTGGGGATGCAGTACATTGAGTCCAGAGAGTGCACGGGCACCAGTGGGGATGCAGTGCAGTGAGTCCAGAGAGTGCACTGGCACCAGTGGGGATGCAGTGCAGTGAGTCCTGAGAGTGCACTGGCACCAGTGGGGTTGCAGTGCAGTGAGTGCAGAGAGTGCACTGGCACCAGTGGTGATGCAGTGCAGTGAGTCCAGAGAGTGCACTGGCACCAGTGGGGATGCAGTGCAGTGGGTCCAGAGAGTGCACTGGCACCAGTGGGGATGCAGTGCAGTGAGTCCAGAGAGTGCACTGGCACCACTGGGGATGCAGTGCAGTGAGTCCAGAGAGTGCACTGGCACCAGTGGGGATGCAAAGCAGTGACTCCAGAGAGTGCACTGGCACCACTTGGGATGCACTGCAGTGAGTCCAGAGAGTGCATTGGCACCAGTGGGGATGTAGTGCAGTGAGTCCAGAGAGTGCACTGGCACCAGTGGGGATGCAGTGCAGTGAGTCCTTAGACTGCACTGGCACCACTGGGGTTGCAGTGCAGTGAGTCCAGAGAGTGCACTGGCACCAGTGGGCATGCAGTGCAGTGAGTCCAGAGAGTGCACTGGCACCAGTGGGGATGCAGTGCAGTGAGTGCAGAGAGTGCACTGGTACCAGTGGGGATGCAGTGCAGTGAGTCCAGAGAGTTCACTGGTACCACTAGGGATGCAGTGCAGTGACTCCAGAAAGTGCACTGGCACTACTGGGGATGCAGTGCAGTGAGTCCAGAGAGTGCACTGGCACCAGTGGGGATGCAGTGCAGTGAGTCCAGAGAGTGCTCTGGCACCAGTGGGCATGCAGTGCAGTGAGTCCTTAGATTGCACTGGCACCAGTGGGCATGCAGTGCAGTGAGTCCAGAGAGTGCACTGGCACCAGTGGGGATACAGTGCAGTGAGTCCAGAGAGTGCACTGGCACCAGTGGGCATGCAGTGCAGTGTGTCCAGAGAGTGCATTGGCACCAGTGGGGATGCAGTGCAGTGACTCCAGAGAGTGCACTGGCACCAGTGGGGATGCACTGCAGTGACTCCAGAGAGTGCACTGGCACCAGTGGGGATGCCGTGCAGTGAGTCCAGAGAGTGCACTGGCACCACTGGGGATGCAGTGCAGTGAGTCCAGAGAGTTCACTGGCACCACCAGGGATGCAGTGCAGTGACTCCAGAAAGTGCACTGGCACTACTGGGGATGCAGTGCAGTGAGTCCAGAGAGTGCACTGGCACCAGTGGGGATGCAGTGCAGTGAGTCCAGAGAGTGCACTGGCACCACTGGGGATGCAGTGCAGTGAGTCCAGAGAGTGCACTGGCACCACTGGGGATGCAGTGCAGTGAGTCCAGAGAGTGCACTGGCACCAGTGGGGATGCAGTGCAGTGAGTCCAGAGAGTTCACTGGCACCACTTGGGATGCAGTGCAGTGACTCCAGAAAGTGCACTGACACTACTGGGGATGCAGTGCAGCGACTCTAGAGAGTGCACTGGCAGCAGTGGGGATGCAGTGCAGTGAGTCCAGAGAGTGCACTGGCACCAGTGGGGATGCAGTGTAGTGAGTCCAGAGAGTGCACTGGCAACAGTGGGGTTGCAGTGCAGTGACGCCAGAGAGTGCACTGGCACTAGTGAGAATGCAGTGCAGTGAGTCCAGAGAGTACATTGGCACCAGTGGGGATGCAGTGCAGTGACTCCAGAGAGTGCAATGGCACCAGTGGGGATGCAAAGCAGTGACTCCAGAGAGTGCACTGGCACCAGTGGGAATGCAGTGCAGTGAGTCCAGAGAGTGCACTGGCACCACTGGGGCTGCAGTGCAGTGAGTCCAGAGAGTGCACTGGCACCTGTGGGGATGCACTGCAGTGACTCCAGAGAGTGCACTGGCACCACTGGGGATGCAGTGCAGTGAGTCCAGAGAGTGCACTGGCACCAGTGGGGATGCAGTGCAGTGAGTCCAGAGAGTGCACTGGCACCACTGAGGATCAGTGCAGTGACTCCATAGAGTGCACTGGCACCAGTGGGGTTGGAGTGCAGTGACTCTAGAGAGTGCACTGGCACCAGTGGGGATTCAGTGCAGTGAGTCCAGAGAGTGCACTGGCACCACGGGGGATGCAGTGCAGTGAGTGCAGAGAGTGCATTGGCACCAGTGGGGATGCAGTGCAGTGAGTCCAGAGAGTGCACTGGCACCACTGGTGATGCACTGCAGTGAGTCCAGAGAGTGCACTGGCACCAGTGGGGATGCAGTGCAGTGAGTCCAGAGAGTGCACTGGCACCACTGGGGATGCAGTGCAGTGAGTCCAGAGAGTGCACTGGCACCAGTGGGGATGCAGTGCAGTGAGTCCAGAGAGTACACTGGCACCAGTGGGAATGCAGTGCAGGGAGTCCAGAGAGTGCACTGGCACTACTGGGGATGCAGTGCAGTGAGTCCAGAGAGTGCACTGGCACCAGTTGGGATGCAGTGCAGTGAGTCCAGAGAGTTCAGTGGTACCAGTGGGGATGCAGTGCAGTGAGTCCAGAGAGTGCACTGGCACCACTAGGGATGCAGTGCAGTGAGTCCAGAGAGTGCACTGGCACCAGTTGGGATGCAGTGCAGTGAGTCCAGAGAGTGCTCTGGCACCAGTGGGCATGCAGTGCAGTGAGTCCTTAGATTGCACTGGCACCAGTGGGCATGCAGTGCAGTGAGTCCAGAGAGTGCACTGGCACCAGTGGGGATACAGTGCAGTGAGTCCAGAGAGTGCACTGGCACCAGTGGGCATGCAGTGCAGTGTGTCCAGAGAGTGCATTGGCACCAGTGGGGATGCAGTGCAGTGACTCCAGAGAGTGCACTGGCACCACTGGGGATGCACTGCAGTGACTCCAGAGAGTGCACTGGCACCAGTGGGGATGCCGTGCAGTGAGTCCAGAGAGTGCACTGTCACCAGTGGGGATGCAGTGCAGTGAGTCCAGAGAGTTCACTGGCACCACCAGGGATGCAGTGCAGTGACTCCAGAAAGTGCACTGGCACTACTGGGGATGCAGTGCAGTGAGTCCAGAGAGTGCACTGGCACCAGTGGGGATGCAGTGCAGTGAGTCCAGAGAGTGCACTGGCACCAGTGGGGATGCAGTGCAGTGAGTCCAGAGAGTGCACTGGCACCACTGGGGATGCAGTGCAGTGAGTCCAGAGAGTGCACTGGCACCAGTGGGGATGCAGTGCAGTGAGTCCAGAGAGTTCACTGGCACCACTTGGGATGCAGTGCAGTGACTCCAGAAAGTGCACTGACACTACTGGGGATGCAGTGCAGCGACTCTAGAGAGTGCACTGGCAGCAGTGGGGATGCAGTGCAGTGAGTCCAGAGAGTGCACTGGCACCAGTGGGGATGCAGTGTAGTGAGTCCAGAGAGTGCACTGGCAACAGTGGGGTTGCAGTGCAGTGACGCCAGAGAGTGCACTGGCACTAGTGAGTATGCAGTGCAGTGAGTCCAGAGAGTACATTGGCACCAGTGGGGATGCAGTGCAGTGACTCCAGAGAGTGCAATGGCACCAGTGGGGATGCAAAGCAGTGACTCCAGAGAGTGCACTGGCACCAGTGGGAATGCAGTGCAGTGAGTCCAGAGAGTGCACTGGCAGCAGTGGGGCTGCAGTGCAGTGAGTCCAGAGAGTGCACTGGCACCTGTGGGGATGCACTGCAGTGACTCCAGAGAGTGCACTGGCACCACTGGGGATGCAGTGCAGTGAGTCCAGAGAGTGCACTGGCACCAGTGGGGATGCAGTGCAGTGAGTCCAGAGAGTGCACTGGCACCACTGAGGATCAGTGCAGTGACTCCATAGAGTGCACTGGCACCAGTGGGGTTGGAGTGCAGTGACTCTAGAGAGTGCACTGGCACCAGTGGGGATTCAGTGCAGTGAGTCCAGAGAGTGCACTGGCACCACTGGGGATGCAGTGCAGTGAGTGCAGAGAGTGCATTGGCACCAGTGGGGATGCAGTGCAGTGAGTCCAGAGAGTGCACTGGCACCACTGGTGATGCACTGCAGTGAGTCCAGAGAGTGCACTGTCACCAGTGGGGATGCAGTGCAGTGAGTCCAGAGAGTGCACTGGCACCACTGGGGATGCAGTGCAGTGAGTCCAGAGAGTGCACTGGCACCAGTGGGGATGCAGTGCAGTGAGTCCAGAGAGCACACTGGCACCAGTGGGAATGCAGTGCAGGGAGTCCAGAGAGTGCACTGGCACTACTGGGGATGCAGTGCAGTGAGTCCAGAGAGTGCACTGGCACCAGTTGGGATGCAGTGCAGTGAGTCCAGAGAGTTCAGTGGTACCAGTGGGGATGCAGTGCAGTGAGTCCAGAGAGTGCACTGGCACCACTAGGGATGCAGTGCAGTGAGTCCAGAGAGTGCACTGGCACCAGTTGGGATGCAGTGCAGTGAGTCCAGAGAGCTCAGTGGTACCAGTGGGGATGCAGTGCAGTGAGTCCAGAGAGTGCACTGGCACCAGTGGGGATGCAGTGCAGTGAGTCCAGAGAGTGCACTGGCACCACTGGGGATGCAGTGCAGTGACTCCAGAGAGTGCACTGGCACCACTAGGTATGCAGTGCAGTGACTCCAGAAATTGCACTGGCACTACTGGGGATGCAGTGCAGTGAGTCTAGAGAGTGCACTGGCACCACTGGGGATGCAGTGCAGTGAGTCCAGAGAGTGCACTGGCACCAGTGGGGATGCAGTGTAGTGAGTCCAGAGAGTGCACTGGAACCAGTGGGGTTGCAGTGCAGTGACTCCAGAGAGTGCACTGGCACCAGTGGGGATGCAGTGCAGTGAGTCCAGACCGTGCACTGGCACCACTGGGGATGCAGTGCGGTGAGTCCAGAGAGTGCACTGGCACCACTGGGGATGCACTGCAGTGACTCCAGAGAGTGCACTGGCACCACTGGGGATGCAGTGCAGTGAGTCCAGAGAGTGCACTGGCACCACTGGGGATGCAGTGCAGTGAGTCCAGAGAGTTCACTGGCACCAGTGGTGTTGTAGTGCAGTGAGTCCAGAGAGTGCACTGGCACCAGTGGGGATGCAGTGCAGTGAGTCCAGAGAATGCACTGGCATCAGTTGTGATGCAGTGCAGTGAGTCCAGAGAGTGCAATGGCACCAGTGGGGATGCAAAGCAGTGAGTCCAGAGAGTGCACTGGCACCAGTGGGAATGCAGTGCAGTGAGTTGACAGAGTGCACTGGAACCAGTGGGGATGCACTGCAGTGACTCCAGAGAGTGCACTGGCACCACTAGGGATGCAGTGCAGTGAGTCCAGGCAGTTCACTGGCACCAGTGGGGATGCAGTGCAGTGAGTCCAGAGAGTGCACTGGCACCAGTGGGGATGCAGTGCAGTGAGTCCAGAGAGTGCACTGGCACCAGTGGGAATGCAGTGCAGTGAGTCCAGAGAGTGTACTGGCACCACTGGGGATGCAGTGCAGTGAGCCCAGAGAGTGCACTGGCACCAGTGGGGATGCAGTGCAGTGAGTCCAGAGAGTGCACTGGCACCACTGGGGATGCAGTGCAGTGAGTCCAGAGACTGCACTGGCACCAGTGGGGATGCAGTGCAGTGAGTCCAGAGAGTGCACTGGCAGCAGTGGGGCTGCAGTGCAGTGAGTCCAGAGAGTGCATTGGCACCAGTGGGGATGCAGTGCAGTGAGTCCAGAGAGTGCACTGGCACCAGTGGGGATGCAGTGCAGTGACTCCAGAGAGTGCACTGGCACCACTGGGGATGCAGTGCAGTGACTCCAGAGAGTGCACTGGCACCAGTGGGGATGCACTGCAGTGAGTCCAGAGAGTGCACTGGCACCAGTGGGGATGCAGTGCAGTGACTCCAGAGAGTGCACTGGCACCAGTGGGGATGCACTGCAGTGACTCCAGAGAGTGCATTGGCACCAGTGGGGATGCAGTGCAGTGACTCCAGAGAGTGCACTGGCACCACTGGAGATGCAGTGCAGTGATTCCAGAGAGTGCACTGGCACCACTGGGGATGCAGTGTAGTCAGTCCAGAGAGTGCACTGGCAACACTGGAGATGCAGTGCAGTGAGTCCAGTGAATGCACTGGCACCAGTGGGGATGCAAAGCAGTGACTCCAGAGAGTGCACTGGCACCACAGGGGATGCACTGCAGTGAGTCCAGAGAGTGCACTGTCACCACTGGGGATGCAGTGCAGTGACTCCAGAGAGTGCACTGGCACCACTAGGGATGCAGTGCAGTGAGTTCAGAAAGTGCATTGGCACTACTGGGGATGCAGTTCAGTGAGTCCAGAGAGTGCACTGGCACCACTGGGGATGCAGTGCAGTGAGTCCAGAGAGTGCACTGGTACCAGTGGGGATGCAGTGCAGTGAGTCCAGAGAGTGCACTGGCACCACTGCGGATCAGTGCAGTGACTCTAGAGAGTGAACTGGCACCAGTGGGGTTGGAGTGCAGTGACTCTAGAGAGTGCACTGGCACCAGTGGGCATGCAGTGCAGTGAGTCCTTATAGTGCACTGGCACCAGTGGGGATGCAGTGCAGTGAGTGCAGAGAGTGCACTGGCACCAGTGGGGATGCAGTGCAGTGAGTCCAGAGAGTGCACTGGCACCACCGGGGATTCAGTGCAGTGAGTGCAGATAGTTCACTGGCACCACTAGGGATGTAGTGCAGTGACTCCAGAAAGTGCACTGGAACTGCTGGGGATGCAGTGCAGTGACTCCAGAGAGTGCACTGGCACCAGTGGGGATGCAGTGCAGTGAGTCCAGAGAGTGCACTGGCACCACCGGGGATTCAGTGCAGTGAGTCCAGAGAGTTCACTGGCACCACTAGGGATGCAGTGCAGTGACTCCAGAGAGTGCACTGGCAGCAGTGGGGCTGCAGTGCAGTGAGTCCAGAGAGTGCACTGGCACCACTGGGGATGCAGTGCAGTGAGTCCAGAGAGTGCACTGGTACCAGTGGGGATGCAGTGCAGTGAGTCCAGAGAGTGCACTGGCACCACTGCGGATCAGTGCAGTGACTCTAGAGAGTGAACTGGCACCAGTGGGGTTGGAGTGCAGTGACTCTAGAGATTGCACTGACACCAGTGGGGATGCAGTGTAGTGAGTCCTGAGAGTGCACTGGCACCAGTGGGGATGCAGTGCAGTGAGTGCAGAGAGTGCACTGGCACCAGTGGGCATGCAGTGCAGTGAGTCCTTATAGTGCACTGGCACCACTGGGGATGCAGTGCAGTGACTCCAGAGAGTGCATTGGCACCAGTGGGGATGCAGTGCAGTGACTCCAGAGAGTGCACTGGCACCAGTGGGGATGCAGTGCAGTGAGTCCAGAGAGTGCACTGGCACCACTGGGGATGCAGTGCAGTGAGTCCAGAGAGTTCACTGGCACCACTAGGGATGCAGTGCAGTGACTCCAGAAAGTGCACTGGAACTACTGGGGATGCAGTGCAGTGAGTCCAGAGAGTGCACTGGCACCAGTGGGAATGCAGTGCAGTGAGTCCAGAGAGTGCACTGGCACCACTGGGGATGCAGTGCAGTGATTCCAGAGAGTGCACTGGCACCAGTGGGGATGCAGTGCAGTGAGTCCAGAGTGTGCACTGGCACCACAGGGGATTCACTTCAGTGAGTCCAGAGAGTGCACTGGCACCAGTGGGGATGCAGTGCAGTGAGTCCGGAGAGTGCACTGGCACCAGTGGGGATGCAGTGTAGTGAGTCCAGAGAGTGCACTGGCACCAGTGGGGTTGCAGTGCAGTGAGTCCAGAGAGTGCACTGGCAGCAGTGGGGATGCAGTGCAGTGAGTGCAGAGAGTGCACTGGCACCAGTGGGGATGCAGTGCAGTCAGTCCAGAGAGTGCAATGGCACCAGTGGGGATGCAAAACAGTGAGTCCAGAGAGTGCACTGGCACCACTGGGGATGCAGTGCAGTGAGTCCAGAGAGTGCACTGGCATCACTGGGGATGCAGTTCAGTGAGTGCAGAGAGTGCACTGGCACCACTGGGGATGCAGTGCAGTGAGTGCAGAGAGTGCACTGGCACCACTGGGGATGCACTGCAGTGAGTCCAGAGAGTGCAGTGGCACCATTGGGGATGCAGTGCTGTGAGTCCAGAGAGTGCACTGGCACCACTGGGGTTTTAGTGCAGTTAGTCCAGAGAGTGCCCTTGCACCACTGGGGATACACTGCAGTGTGTCCAGAGAGTGCACTGGCACCACTGGGGATGCAGTGCAGTGAGTACAGAGAGTGCACTGTCAACACTGGGGATGCACTGCAGTGAGTCCAGAGAATGACCTGGCACTAATGGGGATGCAGTGCAGTGACTCGATAGAGTGCACTGGCACCACTGCGGATGCACTGCAGTGAGTCCGGAGAGTGCCCTGGCACCACAGGGGATGCAGTGCAGTTAGTCGAGAGAGTGCACTGGCACCACTGGGGATGCAGTGCAGTAAGTCCAGAGAGTGCACTGGCACCAGAGGGGATGCAGTGCAGTGAGTCCAGAGAGTGCACTGGCACCAGTGGGTATGCAGTGCGGTGAGTCCAGAGAGTGCACTGGCACCACTGGGGATGCAGTGCAGTGAGTCCGGAGAGTGCCCTGGCACCACAGGGGATGCAGTGCAGTTAGTCCAGAGAGTGCATTGGCACCACTGGGGATGCAGTGCAGTAAGTCCAGAGAGTGCACTGGCACCACAGGGGATGCAGTGCAGTGAGTCCAGAGAGTGCACTGGCACCAGTGGGGATGCAGCGCAGTGACTCCAGAGAGTGCACTGGCACCAGTGGGGATGCAGTGCAGTGACTCCAGAGAGTGCATTGGCACCAGTGGGGATGCAGTGCAGTGACTCCAGAGAGTGCACTGGCATCACTGGGGATGCAGTGCAGTGAGTCCAGAGAGTGCACTGGCACAAAAGGGGATGCAGTGCAGTGAGTCCAGAGAGTGCACTGGCACAAGTCGTGATGCAGTGCAGTGAGTCCAGAGATTGCACTGGCACCACTGCGGATGCAGTGCAGTGAGTCCAGAGAGGGCACTGGCACCACTGGGGATGCAGTGCAGTGAGTCCAGAGAGTGCACTGGCCCCACAGGGGATGCACTGCAGTGAGTACAGAGAGTCCACTGGCACTACTGGGTATGCAGTGCAGTGAGTCGAGAGAGTGCACTGGCACCACTGCGGATCAGTGCAGTGACTCTAGAGAGTGCACTGGCGCCAGTGGGGTTGGAGTGCAGTGACTCTAGAGAGTGCACTGGCACCAGTGGGGATGCAGTGTAGTGAGTCCTGAGAGTGCACTGGCACCAGTGGGCATGCAGTGCAGTGAGTCCAGAGAGTGCACTGGCACCAGTGGGGATGCAGTGCAGTGAGTCCAGAGAGTTCACTGGCACCACTGGGGATGCAGTGCAGTGACTCCAGAAAGTGCACTGGCACTACTGGGGATGCAGTGCAGTGAGTCCAGAGAGTGCACTGGCACCAGTGGGGATGCAGTGCAGTGAGTGCAGAGAGTGCACTGGCACCAGTGGGGATGCAGTGCAGTGAGTCCAGAGAGTGCACTGGCACCACTGGGGATGCACTGCAGTGAGTCCAGAGAGTGCACTGGCACCAGTGGGGATGCAGTGCAGTGTCTCCAGAGAATGCACTGGCACCACTGGGGATGCAGTGCAGTGACTCCAGAGAGTGCACTGGCACCAGTGGGGATGCAGTGCAGTGAGTCCAGAGAGTGCACTGGCACCACTGGGGATGCAGTGCAGTGACTCCATAGAGTGCACTGGCACCATTGGGGTTGGAGTGCAGTGACTCTAGAGAGTGCACTGGCACCAGTGGGGATGCAGTGCAGTGACTCCAGAGAGTGCACTGGCAGCAGTGGGGATGCAGTGCAGTGAGTGCAGAGAGTGCACTGGCACCAGTGGGAATGAAGTGCAGTGAGTCCAGAGAGTGCAGTTGCACCAGTGGGGATGCAGTGCAGTGACTCCAGAGAGTGCACTGGCACCACTGGGGATGCAGTGCAGTGAGTCCAGAGAGTGCACTGGCACCAGTGGGGATGCAGTGCAGTGAGTCCAGAGAGTGCACTTGCACCACTGGGGATGCAGTGCAGTGTGACCAGAGAGTGCACTGGCACCACTGGGGATGCAGTGCAGTGACTCCAGAGAGTTCACTGGCACCACTGGGGATGCTGTGCAGTGCAGTGAGTCCTTAGAGTGCACTGGCACCAGTGGGGATGCATTGCAGTGACTCCAGAGAGTGCAGTGGCACCACTGGGGATGCAGTGCAGTGACTCCAGAGAGTGCACTGGCACCACTAGGGATGCAGTGCAGTGACTCCAGAAAGTGCACTGGCACTACTGGGGATGCACTGCAGTGAGTCCAGAGAGTGCACTGGCACCAGTGGGGATGCAGTACAGTGAGTCCAGATAGTGCACTGGCACCACTGGGGATGCAGTGCAGTGTAGTGAGTCCTTAGAGTGCACTGGCACCAGTGGGGATGCAGTGCAGTGAGTGCAGAGAGTGCACTGGCACCACTGGGGATGCAGTGCAGTGACTCCAGAGAGTTCACTGGCACCAGTGGGGTTGCAGTGCAGTGAGTCCAGAGAGTGCACTGGCACCAGTGGGGATGCAGTGCAGTGAGTCCAGAGAGTTCACTGGCACCACTAGGGATGCAGTGCAGTGACTCCAGAAAGTGCACTGGCACTACTGGGGATGCAGTGCAGTGAGTCCAGAGAGTGCACAGGCACCAATGGGGATGCAGTGCAGTGAGTCCAGAGAGTGCACTGGCACCACTGGGGATGCAGTGCAGTGAGTCCAGAGAGTTCACTGGCACCAGTGGGGATGCAGTGCAGTGAGTCCAGAGAGTGCACTGGCACCACTGGGGATGCAGTGCAGTGAGTCCAGAGAGTTCACTGGCACCACTTGGGATGCGGTGCAGTGACTCCAGAAAGTGCACTGGCACTACTGGGGATGCAGTGCAGTGAGTCCAGAGAGTGCACTGGCACCAGTGGAGATGCAGTGCAGTGAGTCCAGAGAGTGCACTGGCACCAGTGGAGATGCAGTGAAGTGAGTCCAGAGAGTGCACTGGCACCAGTGGGGTTGCAGTGCAGTGACTCCAGAGAGTGCAATGGTACCAGTGGGGATGCAAAGCAATGAGTCCAGAGAGTGCACTGGCACCACTGGGGATGCAGTGCAGTGAGTCCAGAGAGTGCACTGGCAACACTGGTGATGCAGTGCAGTGAGTCCAGAGAGTGCACCGGCATCACTGGGGATGCAGTGCAGTGACTCTAGAGAGTGCACTGGCACCAGTGGGGTTGGAGTGCAGTGACTCTAGGGAGTGCACAGGTACCAGTGGGGATGCAGTGCAGTGTCTCCAGAGAGTGCACTGGCACCACTGGGGATGCAGTGCAGTGAGTCCAGAGAGTGCACTGGCACCAGTGGGTATGCAGTGCAGTGAGTCCCTATAGTGCACTGGCACCAGTGGGGATGCAGTGCAGTGAGTCCAGAGAGTGCACTGGCACTACTGGGGATGCAGTGCAGTGACTCCAGAGAGTGCACTGGCACCACCGGGGATTCAGTGCAGTGAGTCCAGAGAATGACCTGGCACTAATGGGGATGCAGTGCAGTGAGTCCAGAGAATGACCTGGCACTAATGGGGATGCAGTGCAGTGAGTCCAGAGAGTGCACTGGCACCAGTGGGGATGCAGTGCAGTGAGTCCGGAGAGTGCCCTGGCACCACAGGGGATGCAGTGCAGTTAGTCGAGAGAGTGCACTGGCACCACTGGGGATGCAGTGCAGTAAGTCCAGAGAGTGCACTGGCACCACAGGGGATGCAGTGCAGTGAGTCCACAGAGTGCACTGGCACCAGTGGGGATGCAGTGCAGTGAGTCCAGAGAGTGCACTGGCACCACTGGGGATGCAGTGCAGTGAGTCCGGAGAGTGCACTGGCACCACAGGAGATGCAGTGCAGTTAGTCCAGAGAGTGCATTGGCACCACTGGGGATGCAGTGCAGTAAGTCCAGAGAGTGCACTGGCACCACAGGGGATGCAGTGCAGTGAGTCCAGAGAGTGCACTGGCACCAGTGGGGATGCACTGCAGTGAGTCCAGAGAGTGCACTGGCACCAGTGGGGATGCAGTGCAGTGAGTCCAGAGAGTGCACTGGCACCACTGGGGATGCACTGCAGTGAGTCCAGACCGTGCACTGGCACCAGTGGGGATGCAGTGCAGTGACTCCAGAGAGTGCACTGGCACCAGTGGGGATGCACTGCAGTGAGTGCAGAGAGTGCATTGGCACCGGTGGGGATGCAGTGCAGTGACTCCAGAGAGTGCACTGGCACCACTGGGGATGCAGTGCAGTGAGTCCAGAGAGTGCACTGGCAGCAGTGGGGATGCAGTGCAGTGAGTCCAGAGAGTGCACTGGCACAAGTCGTGATGCAGTGCAGTGAGTCCAGAGATTGCACTGGCACCACTGGGGATGCAGTGCAGTGAGTCCAGAGAGTGCACTGGCACCACTGGGGATGCAGTGCAGTGAGTCCAGAGAGTGCACTGGCCCCACAGGGGATGCACTGCAGTGAGTACAGAGAGTCCACTGGCACTACTGGGGATGCAGTGCAGTGAGTCGAGAGAGTGCACTGGCACCACTGCGGATCAGTGCAGTGACTCTAGAGAGTGCACTGGTACCAGTGGGGTTGGAGTGCAGTGACTCTAGAGAGTGCACTGGCACCAGTGGGGATGCAGTGTAGTGAGTCCTGAGAGTGCACTGGCACCAGTGGGGATGCAGTGCAGTGAGTCCAGAGAGTGCACTGGCACCAGTGGGGATGCACTGCAGTGACTCCAGAGAGTGCACTGGCACCAGTGGGGATGCAGTGCAGTGAGTCCAGAGAGTGCATTGGCACCAGTGGGGATGCAGTGCAGTGAGTCCAGAGAGTGCACTGGCACCAGTGGGGATGCAGTGCAGTGAGTCCAGAGAGTGCACTGGCACCACTGGGGATGCAGTGCAGTGAGTCCAGAGAGTGCACTGGCACCACCGGGGATTCACTGCAGTGAGTCCAGAGAGTGCACTGGCACCACTGGGGATGCAGTGCAGTGAGTCCAGAGAGTTCACTGGCACCACTTGGGATGCGGTGCAGTGACTCCAGAAAGTGCACTGGCACTACTGTGGATGCAGTGCAGTGAGTCCAGAGAGTCGACTGGCACCAGTGGAGGTGCAGTGCAGTGAGTCCAGAGAGTGCACTGGCACCAGTGGGGATGCAGTGTAGTGAGTCCAGAGAGTGCACTGGCACCAGTGGGGTTGCAGTGCAGTGAGTCCAGAGAGTGCACTGGCACCAGTGGGTATGCAGTGCAGTGAGTGCAGAGAGTGCACTGGCACCAGTGGGGATGCAGTGCAGTCAGTTCAGAGAGTGCAATGGCACCAGTGGGGATGCAAAGCAGTGACTGCAGAGAGTGCACTGGCACCACTGGGGATGCAGTGCAGTGTCTCCAGAGAGTGCACTGGCACCACTGGGGATGCAGTGCAGTGAGTCCAGAGAGTGCACTGGCATCACTGGGGATGCAGTTCAGTGAGTGCAGAGAGTGCACTGGCACCACTGGGGATGCAGTGCAGTGAGTGCAGAGAGTGAACTGGCACGACTGGGGATGCACTGCAGTGAGTCCAGAGAGTGCAGTGGCACCATTGGGGATGCAGTGCTGTGAGTCCAGAGAGTGCACTGGCACCACTGGGGTTTTAGTGCAGTTAGTCCAGAGAGTGCCCTTGCACCACTGGTGATACACTGCAGTGTGTCCAGAGAGTGCACTGGCACCACTGGGGATGCAGTGCAGTGAGTCCAGAGAGTGCACTGTCAACACTGGGGATGCACTGCAGTGAGTCCAGAGAATGACCTGGCACTAATGGGGATGCAGTGCAGTGATTCGAAAGAGTGCACTGGCACCACTGCGGATGCACAGCAGTGAGTCCGGAGAGTGCCCTGGCACCACAGGGGATGCAGTGCAGTTAGTCCAGAGAGTGCACTGGCACCACTGGGGATGCAGTGCAGTGAGTCCAGAGAGTGCACTGGCACCACTGGGGATGCAGTGCAGTGAGTCCAGAGAGTGCACTGGCACCACTGGGGATGCAATGCAGTGAGTCCAGAGAGTGCTCTGGCTCCACTGGGGATGCAGTGCAGTGAGTACAGAGAGTGCACTGGCACCACTGGGGATGCAGTGCAGTGAGTACAGAGAGTGCAATGGCAGCACAGGGGATGCACTGCTGTGATTCCAGAGAGTGCACTGGCACCACTGGTGATGCAGTGCAGTGAGTCCAGAGAGTGCATTGGCACCACTGGGAATGCACTGCAGTGAGACCAGAGAGTGCACTTGCACCACTGGGGATGCAGTGCAGTGTCTCCAGAGAGTGCACTGGCACCACTGGGGATGCACTGCAGTGAGTCCAGAGAGTGCACGGGCACCACTGGGGATGCACTGCAGTGAGTCCAGAGAGTGCACTGGCACCACAGGGGATGCACTGCAGTGAGTCCAGAGAGTGCACTGGCACCACTGGGGATGCAGTGCAGTAAGTCCAGAGAGTGCACTGGCACCACAGGGGATGCAGTGCAGTGATTCCAGAAAGTGCACTGGCAGCAGTGGGGATGCAGTGCAGTGAGTCCAGAGAGTGCACTGGCACCAGTGGGGATGGAGTGCAGTGAGTCCAGAGAGTTCACTGGCACCAGTGGGGATGCAGTGCAGTGACTCCAGAGAGTGCACTGGCACCAGTGGGGTTGCAGTGCAGTGAGTCCAGAGAGTGCACTGGCACCACTGGGGATGCAGTGCAGTGAGTCCAGAGAGTGCACTGGCACCACTAGGGATGCAGTGCAGTGACTCCAGAAAGTGCACTGGCACTACTGGGGATGCAGTGCAGTGAGTCCAGAGAGTGCACTGGCACCAGTGGGGATGCAGTGCAGTGAGTCCAAAGAGTGCACTGGCACCACTGGGGATGCACTGCAGTGACTGCAGAGACTGCACTGGCACCAGTGGGGATGCAGTGTAGTGAGTCCAGAGAGTGCACTGGCAGCAGTGGGGTTGCAGTGCAGTGAGTCCAGAGAGTGCACTGGCACCAGTGGGGATGCAGTGCAGTGAGTCCAGAGAGTGCACTGGCACCAGTGGGGATGCAGTGCTGTGAGTGCAGAGAGTGCACTGGCACCAGTGGGAATGCAGTGCAGTGAGTCCAGAGAGTGCACTGGCACCACTGGGGATGCACTGCAGTGTCTCCAGAGAGTGCACTGGCACCACTGGGGCTGCAGTGCAGTGAGTCCTGAGAGTGCACTGGCATCACTGGGGATGCAGTTCAGTGAGTGCAGAGAGTGCACTGGCACCACTGGGGATGCAGTGCAGTGAGTGCAGAGAGTGCAGTGGCACCATTGGGGATGCAGTGCTGTGAGTCCAGAGAGTGCACTGGCACCACTGGGGTTTTAGTGCAGTTAGTCCAGAGAGTGCCCTTGCACCACTGGGGATACACTGCAGTGTGTCCAGAGAGTGCACTGGCACCACTGGGGTTGCAGTGCAGTGAGTCCAGAGAGTGCACTGTCAACACTGGGGATGCACTGCAGTGAGTCCAGAGAATAACCTGGCACTAATGGGGATGCAGTGCAGTGACTCGAAAGAGTGCACTGGCACCACTGCGAATGCACTGCAGTGAGTCCAGGAGAGTGCCCTGGCACCACAGCGGATGCAGTGCAGTTAGTCCAGAGAGTGCACTGGCACCACTGGTGATGCAGTGCAGTGAGTCCAGAGAGTGCACTGGCACCACTGGGGATGCAGTGCAGTGAGTCCAGAGAGTGCATTGGTACCACTGGGAATGCACTGCAGTGAGTCCAGAGAGTGCACTGGCACCACTGGGGATGCAGTGCAATGAGTCCAGAGAGTGCACTGGCACCACTGGGGATGCACTGCAGTGAGTGCAGAGAGTGCACTGGCACCACAGGGGATGCACTGCAGTGAGTCCAGAGAGTGCACTGGCACCACTGGGGATGCAGTGCAGTAAGTCCAGAGAGTGCACTGGCACCACAGGGGATGCAGTGCAGTGAATCCAGAGAGTGCACTGGCACCACTGGGGATGCAGTGCAGTGAGTCCAGAGAGTGCACTGGCACCAGTGGGGATGCAGTGCTGTGAGTGCAGAGAGTGCACTGGCACCAGTGGGAATGCAGTGCAGTCAGTCCAGAGAGTGCACTGGCACCAGTGGGGATGCAAAGCAGTGACTCCAGAGAGTGCACTGGCACCACTGGGGATGCACTGCAGTGTCTCCAGAGAGTGCACTGGCACCACTGGGGCTGCAGTGCAGTGAGTCCTGAGAGTGCACTGGCATCACTGGGGATGCAGTTCAGTGAGTGCAGAGAGTGCACTGGCACCGCTGGGGATGCAGTGCAGTGAGTGCAGAGAGTGCAGTGGCACCATTGGGGATGCAGTGCTGTGAGTCCAGAGAGTGCACTGGCACCACTGGGGTTTTAGTGCAGTTAGTCCAGAGAGTGCCCTTGCACCACTGGGGATACACTGCAGTGTGTCCAGAGAGTGCACTGGCACCACTGGGGTTGCAGTGCAGTGAGTCCAGAGAGTGCACTGTCAACACTGGGGATGCACTGCAGTGAGTCCAGAGAATAACCTGGCACTAATGGGGATGCAGTGCAGTGACTCGAAAGAGTGCACTGGCACCACTGCGAATGCACTGCAGTGAGTCCAGGAGAGTGCCCTGGCACCACAGCGGATGCAGTGCAGTTAGTCCAGAGAGTGCACTGGCACCACTGGTGATGCAGTGCAGTGAGTCCAGAGAGTGCACTGGCACCACTGGGGATGCAGTGCAGTGAGTCCAGAGAGTGCATTGGTACCACTGGGAATGCACTGCAGTGAGTCCAGAGAGTGCACTGGCACCACTGGGGATGCAGTGCAATGAGTCCAGAGAGTGCACTGGCACCACTGGGGATGCACTGCAGTGAGTCCAGAGAGTGCACTGGCACCACAGGGGATGCACTGCAGTGAGTCCAGAGAGTGCACTGGCACCACTGGGGATGCAGTGCAGTAAGTCCAGAGAGTGCACTGGCACCACAGGGGATGCAGTGCAGTGAATCCAGAGAGTGCACTGGCACCACTGGGGATGCAGTGCAGTGAGTCCAGAGAGTGCACTGGCACCTTGGGGATGCAGTGCAGTGAGTCCAGAGAGTGCACTGGCACCAGTGGGGATGCAGTGCAGTGACTCCAGAGAGTGCACTGGCAGCAGTGGGGATGCAGTGCAGTGAGTCCAGAGAGTGCACTGGCACCACTGGGGATGCAGTGCAGTGACTCCAGAGAGTGCACTGGCACCACTGGGGATGCAGTGCAGTGAGTCCAGAGAGTGCACTGGCACCACTAGGGATGCAGTGCAGTGACTGCAGAAAGTGCACTGGCACTACTGGGGATGCAGTGCAGTGAGTCCAGAGAGTGCACTGGCACCAGTGGGGATGCAGTGCAGTGAGTCCAGAGAGTGCACTGGCACCACTGGGGATGCACTGCAGTGACTCCAGAGACTGCACTGGCACCAGTGGGGATGCAGTGTAGTGAGTCCAGAGAGTGCACTGGCACCAGTGGGGTTGCAGTGCAGTGAGTCCAGAGAGTGCACTGGCACCAGTGGGGATGCAGTGCAGTGAGTCCAGAGAGTGCACTGGCACCACTGGGGATGCAGTGCAGTGAGTCCTTATAGTGCACTGGCACCAGTGGGGATGCAGTGCAGTGAGTCCAGAGAGTGCACTGGCACCAGTAGGGATGCAGTGCAGTGACTCCAGAGAGTGCATTGACACCAGTGGGGATGCAGTGCAGTGAGT